>NW_004949100.1:9362342-9380703 GCF_000317375.1 Microtus ochrogaster | reverse complement strand
AGCCTTTGCTGGAGAGGGTGTGGAGAAAGGGGTACACTCATCCATTGCTGGTGGGAATGCAAACTTGTGCAACCACTCTGGAAAGGAGTGTTGTGTTTTTAAATGAAGAGTTTATTGAGGGAAGGGTAAAGGGGAGATAAGAGAGAAAGAGAAATACAGAGAGAAAGAGAAAGAAGAGGCAAGGACCAGCTTGCCTCTTCAGAGAAGCAGTGGGAAGAGAACCATATGTGGAGTGTTTACTGAGTGTTTTGTCTGTTCACCACATATATGCAGCTCCCACAGAGGCCGAAAGAGGGCACTGGATTGGTTGGACCTGGAATTAAGATGGTTGTGAGTAGCCATGTGGGTGCTGTGAATGGAACTTGGATTTGAGAAGAGTAACCAATACTTGTATCTGCCGAGTTATTTTTCCAGACCATGAATATCGTTTTACAATGGGATTATCTTTTCATTGAGTTAGAAGAGATTTATAGTTTATAAGTTGTTTGCCAGATATATATGTTGTCATAAGCATTTTCAGTTTGGGGTTGATTTTTCTACTTTATTAGTAGTGTTTGGTCCTGAGTTTTCTATTTTATTAATAGTGTTCCAGGCTGAATTTTCTACTTAATTAATAGTGTTTCTTGCAGAAGAAATTTTTTTATACTCTAATTTCTCACTTTTACAAAATGCTCTGTTTTAAGCTGTTATATTATAGAGATCTTTACCTTCTCTAAGGCTATAAAGATTCCTTTTATGTTTTTATCTAGAAGTTTTAGAGTTTTAAAGCTTATGTACAGCTTGCTGTTTCACCGAGATGTGACTTTTGTATATAATATGAATAAGAATCAAATTCGTTTTTCCCATGCAGATGCCCGTGTGTTCAACAGCACCTGTTTAAAAACTGTTTTTCCTTTCCCAGAATTATAATGCAAAAAAATCATGTAAGTCTAAATAAATGCACGTTGCTCTGCATTTCCCATTGCATTTAATCTAGTTATATTTCTATTCCTAATGAAATCTCCACATGGTTTTGACAATTGTATCGTGTGCAGTTAAGTCTTCAAATCAGGTAGTACGAGTTGTAATGATGAAATTAGATTGTATGCAAGCAGATCATGGCTATATTGAGATCATGGCACTGTAGTGAATATATGATTTTACCATATTATCAACTCAGTAATGAACATTGAAATTTGTGGGTGAGTTTGTTTTATTGATCATATGAATGCTTGAAAACGGATAGTTCTAAGTCCCTTTTATCCTATATATTTTTTTAAAAAAATTGGGAACCTAGAACTTATGTTTTAAAATGATTCTCAGTATTTTTATGTATTTTGTTTTTTACCATGGTGAATGCCTTGACATTGCAGACACATTTTTGAACAAGCTCTCAAATGAGACAGCAACAACGAGTATTGTATAATTATGACTGTTCACTACCATGACAGAAATGCTCATTGCAAACTACCACGCCCACAAATTCTTTTAGTTTGTAGAAAGTATATTTATATAATGGAATTTTGAGGTCTAAATTTTTAAGCTAGGTGTTCATAGAACAACTAGTTACCCCTCAGTTTTTTCAAATTAATATGATTGCCCATTTGCATTTGCTTTTATTTCTCCTGCTTCTTGGAATGATGGACTCTTCCCAGAATCCTAAAGAGATAGAAGGGGTATATATCTATATGAAACTCTGACTCCATGCCAAATTCCATCTAAACTAATAAAATGCAAATGATGGAAATGATGATGGTATGTTAACTATTTGATTACTAATTTTTGCCTGTCACCATTATTAGCCTGCCTTCTTAATTTTCATTAATTTCATCTTGATTTCATTAAGATTCTGATTATTTGCTTTCTCAACTGCCTCATAACTTACATAAAGATGTTCTTTGGGAATTTTTTGCTTATTAGATAGAAGACTGCCTATTTAAGTCAATTGTTGACCCATGATAAGAGTGCCATTTGTGGAGTCAGGAGGTCTGGCATTTTGTCCCTGTTCTACATCTGAAGAGTTGTGTGCCCTTGCCCATACTCCTATGGGGTTCAGGTTTTTGATTTGTTAAATGAGTGGGTTGATTTTAGATGATCCTTGAGATCTTGCACAGCTTCAATATCTCAGAATTAAAATTTCATCAAAGTTCTTCGTCAGAAATTCCATTTTCCACATAGACTCCCAAGATTGGGGACTAAATGAGTTTATTTGGTTCCTATATCAATTTTGTTCTAAATTAACCCATACTACAGATGATGTCAATTAGGTTATTTAAGGGCATATACAGCCCTGAACCCTCCTACTAATTCTTATTTTTCATATTTTTTAGATGGTTTTTATGTCTTGTTTCTAATCATTTGTCATAGATACATTAGTATTTACTCACTGTGACCCAGAGATTAAATTTAGTTTAGCAGTAACACTAATTTTGTTTACTAATTTTTGAACTTATATGGACTCCTCAGCTTTTTAATTATCCATTCAAACATCACTTTTTGGTTTATTATGACACTGTTTATTCTATATTTGTTTTTTTCGAGACAAGGGTTTCTGGTTGTCCTGGAACTAACTCTGTCCTAGAACCAGGCTGGCCTAGAACTCATAAAGATCAGTCTGCCTCAGACCCCCAGCCCTGGGATCAAACACATGTAGTACCACACCTGGCACTGTTTACTATCTTAAGAGAAATAGCCAAGTGGTGGTGGTGCAGGCCTTTAACCCCAGAACTTGGGAGGCAGAAGCAGGTGGATCTCTTTAAGTTTAAGGTGAGTCTACTAAAAAAATATCTAGTTTCAGGACAGGCACCAAAGTTGTTCAGAGAAACTGTTTCAAAAAATTTACATACATACCTATATGCATACACACACACTTATGTGTGTGTGTATGCATATAGGTATGTATGCAAAATCCCTGAGTTTTGCATATGCCAATAGCTTTTAGAGTTCTTGTTATTCGTTCCTTGTATGATTAATATCCAGGTTATCATCTAATTAAAATTCAACAGGAAATTTGTTCCTATTAGTGATTGCTACCAAATACTACTACTACTAATGAATATTTTAAAATATTAACTCTCTTAAGGATTTTATGATAATCACTTAGCAGTTTATTTGTGAATTATACAGGTGATCATGTTTAATGACAATGAATGAGTTGTCACATGTTTAGTAATCCCGCATCATTTCTCTAGTGAAATATCTGCCAATATTTCCATAGTTGATATTAATTTGGAATGCTGGCTATTAGCTTTCTGTATATTTTAGAAACAGTTCTTTATCAAAAGTATACTTTAAACATATTTTCTGCTAGTTAAGTGTTGGGACCAATTGGAGTCCTGGCCTTCAGCTGCTCTTCCCTGCTAGCGCCTTCTAATTGAAGTTACTAAAAGCTGTACCTTGCCTAGAGGATCAGAGGATGGGATTTTCACTTGTTGGCCATTGTCTGCTGGGTATTTAAGCCTCCATGGTGCTATTAAAGAAGGGCTTTTGTACCATTAAAAAAGAAGAGTCATAGACTATGTGAACAAAATCCCCAAACACCAGACATGAGAAACCTCTTTTGAATTGTTGGTCAAAGTTGTCCAAGAGATTCCCAAAACATACAAGCTATTGCTCTTGCCCTTGGTTGCTACCTAGAGATAGAAAGTAAGTCCCTAGTACTGAAGACACCATGTACTTCAGAAACAGGTCACAGAAAACCTGAGCTGGATCAGACCTGAAAGCTTCCTCGCTGGGGGCTAACCGGAAGGCACCATGCAAGATTTCAAAGAAGAAAAGCATCCAAGAGTATTTTTCAGTTGTGATGCCTACGAACCATATCAAGAGCCAGCACAGAATGATAACCCTAAGGGTTTATTAGAAGAATGCTTGTCTTGATGGAAACCAGCATCTCTCTAGTTAGACTTAAGACCTGCTCAACAAGAGGGAAAGCATGCCTGGCAATGGTAACCTAGCCAAATACCTTGGGCTAGTGAAGTCATTGATCTTGAGACCCTACAACAGTTGCTTAATTAAGTCAGAATAGTCAATCCCTAGGTATATTCTGAATATCTTACCTTTCTACCTGTAGATAGCTGTAGTCCTCATCATTTACCAAGGAAACATCACTTTGCAACATATGGGCACCATTCCAGACAACCATTACAAATTAAAATGCAAAGCTGTGGCGCCCAGTCATTGCTGATACATTTATAACATAGCTGCACTCAAGGCTCGTGAATCAATTTGGAAATGTGACAGGATGATTGTGAGAGCTGGAGAAACAGAAAGTTTGCTGTGAGAGTGTGTCTTCTGGAAATGCTAGAGAAACTGTCCTCATGACGTCTACAAACACAGCTGCCTAAACATGAGTTGGACAAGGACACCAAAGACAAGCTATTGTGAAAGGCGGAAAGCTCCCATGCCTCCCACTCTGCTGTGGGATTCTCCTCTGTATGCTGTGAATATGTTTTATTACCATTGGTTAATAAAAAAGCTGCTTTGGGCCTATAGTAGGGCACAATATAACCAGACAGGAAATCTGATATATATATATGAGTGTAGGCGGAGTCAAAGAGGTGTCATGTATCTGCCAAAGGAGAAGGACATGCCAGAACCTTACCTGTTAGGCCACACCCCGTAGCAGTACAGAATAATAGAAATGGGTTAATTTAAGATGGAAGAGTTAGTTAATAATAAGCCTAAGCTAACAGAGCAAGCAGCATTGTAATTAATATAGGTTCTATGAGATTATTTTGGTCCTAGGCAGCTGGAAAATGAAGAAGCAGTCTGGAAAGCATGCCTTCCATTACCCCAGACAACAAACTACAGACAACTGAAGAATTTTGGGAATGGGAGAAATAGTCTTCCCCAGGGAAACGTACACCAAAAGCAAAAGGCCAGCTCTGTGAGGGTTTCTATTGCTGTGATAAAACACCATGATCAAGACAGACTCGGAGAAGCAGTGGTTTATTTCTAATTTCATGTCCACATCACAGTCCTTCATGAAGGGAAGTCAGAGAAGGAATTTAAGGCAGGAACCTTGGAGTAGGAATTGGAGGAGAGTCTTGCAAATGCTGCTTACTAACTTGTTAATCATGGCTCTCCTAGCCCTCTTTCTTATAGCATCGAGAACCAGCAACCCAGGGTGACACCACCCACAGTAATCTAGGTCTTCACATATCAATCATTAACCAAAAAATCTACTACAGAATTACCTACAAGTCAGTTTTACAGAGGCATTTTCTCTATTGAGTCTCAAATAACTCTAACTTGTGTCAAGTGTGACATAAAACTAATCAACACACACACACACATATACATACACACATTTATGTATGTATATACAATAAAGAAACAAAGAAAAAAGACTGTGAATTCAAAAGAGAGAAAGCAGGGGCTCATGGAAGGATTTGGAGAGATGAAAGAGAAGGAAGAAATGGTGTAATTATATTAATTTATATTATAATAGTTTAAAAAGTTATTATTTTTTTTTACAAAATATCTTTTTTTTGAAGCCCAGTAACCCTTACATCTACTAGAAATACAGCCTTGCATTTTAGAACCCGCTAAAGGTAAAGGTAAAGCAAGTTGAGTTACTAGGTCATCACTCTCTTCAGCAAGCAGAATTGTTTACAGCAGGTGAGGAAATGTTTCTAGCTGCCCACAGTCTCACTTCAGATAAGCACCCTTAGAGTGAAATGTGCTCATGACATGAGTTGCTTGAAAGTTCGACTATCTTCAATAGACTGTCTCAACCAAGAGTGCTTAAAGTTCTATTTGATTTGGTTAGATCTATTCCTACTTCTAATCTGTTTAGAGGACCGTTGATGCTCTTTATGTCTTATCCTACGCTAATGAAGCACAGAGCACTGTAGTATCTAGTACTCATTTCTAACTCTATCTCTCCTTTGTCCCAGGCAGCTTTCTATACACTTAACAACATACAATGGCACGAAACCGTGATCATAATCATAACACTCTTGGCCTTTTGGTGAGAAGTAGGGTAGCATTGGCAAAGTTGAGTATTATGTCTGAGGCTGTACAGAAAGAATCAGAAGGTTTGTGTCTAGTCTTACTGCATCTTGGTATGCTGTGTTCAGCTGATGACCCTGGGAGGCTTTCCATTTTCTGAAGGGAAAGGAAGGGAACTGGGGTACAGGCGAGGTAAGGGGGGGGTGGGTTAAAAGGAGAGGAGGCTACAGTCTGGATGCATTCTAGGAGAGAAAACGGGAAAAATAATAGTAATGTTAGTAAAAAAAAGAGTTAAACATTCAAATGATGTTATCATACAGTAGTAATTCATCATTAGGTGTTTCCAGGACTTTAAACAGAGGTTAGAATATTGAAATACTAAGCATTATATACAAAGAAATAATAGTCTTTTCATAGAAGAAGATTAAATAGTGAGGTCAGATTCAGTACCCATTGTCTCCATGTCAAACTGTGAGTGTTCAACACCCTTGAGCTTTTCACAGCCGAGTGGGAAGAGTGTGAGCAGTGTGGCTGCAGGTTCCATCTGACTGGGACTTTCACTCCTGGCAATAGTAGATAAGATAATTCAGTGCAACTCTACTGCTGCAAAGAGCTAGGAATGTTGAGGGCAAATGAAAATATCTGCTTGAAAGCATTGATAAGCTAACAAGATGGTGAGGAATTATGGGGTCAATATATGGGGGAAGTGCAGGGAAGTCCAGGGCAGCATTTGGGTCAGATCTCCTTCTCAGCATCACCTGCTGATCATGAAAGAAGTAGCAGAGAGGCTGGGAGCCTGGCAGCACTTTTCAGAACTCCATGGAATCAAAGGAGCAGAGGTAAAGAGTAGGTCAGGGTGAACCAGGAGTAGACTGGACATGTATCTGGCCTATGGAAGAGCTCCTACTGATCATAAGATAAAAACGAGAGAAGGCAAAAGACACAAACAATCATTTCACGACACAATGACCGAAATGAGAGGTATTTCAGTCACCAGAAATGCTCTAATCAAGAAGACAGGATGTCAGAATTGGAGGGAAAGAACTTCCAGATGGCCACTGAAATCAATTCACGGCTGGAGGCAGGCTGGCATGAAGGTGAAGCTGTGGAACTCCAGGGGAAACACGCATGCCCATGCACAGACTGGCAGGCACATATAAACATAATATGATCTAAATCTTTCATACATATCTTCCTCCTCTTCCTGTAGAATTCATATACATGGAGCAATGTGAGAAGACACACACACTCATTTTCACATTACTTCATAGTTACTACTGCCTTGTAATTCTACTGACATACCTGGAAGTTTATTAACACTCACATTGGCTATTTCATGTGGGTTATGAGCCCACTGAAGTCTATCAATGTGCTTTTGACTTAGTGTTTGTCTTGATTTTTTCTTGCCTCCCCACCCCCTGCCTCTGTTTACAGTACCCACTTGCTTTGGCTGGTATGCTATGTCCCATTTCTATGAGAGCCATTACCATGTAGTCATTTTAATTCACTATCGGAGAGTTCCAACATTTGTGTCAGAGTCAAGGCCAGGTCTGATGTTTGCCTTGTGTTCACTGATTGCATTCTTTCCCTCTTTGTGTCATTTTGCTTGAATGTTGGGCATATTGTATCAGATGATAGGAGTTGAGGGAAACAGGCTGTAATAGGAAATTTTGTATTCATTTGGCTACATTGTTTATGTTTGCTATGGCTACAAGTGCTGGAGGCTTTTAATTTCTATAATGCCCTTGTTTTTCTGTCCATTCTTGATCTAGTCTCAAAAAAAAAATCTCTTCCTTGTAGATTTTCAACTTTAAAGTGTTGCTATTATACTGGAGCTCTGCTGACATGGTGGTAAAAGCAAGAAAATGAGGATTTTACAATCTCCAAATTATAATTTTTTTTTATAATTTCCAACAAATCTCCCAAGTTTAGTTTTTCAAAAGACTTGTGAACTTGGGACTTTGGGACTCCCAAGTTTTCTTCAAAAAGTGTTTCTGCACCGCTAGAAGATTGCTGCTCCTCCTCACCCTGCTATTTCCATGTCTAGACTTCGTGGTCTCAATCCACTTCTTCGAGGTTGTGGTTCTTGTTGACTCTCCAACTCCCCCCTCCTCCAGTGGAAGGCTGAAAGAAGATACAATTACGAGAAACTCCTTCCTTCATTTGGAAGATACAAGATATCCGAAACTACTCCTTATCTATCCCGGGAGCTAATGTCTGTCCCAAAGAGGAATGGGTTGAAATACAGTGATCACTTTTCCCCTCTTCCAGAAGGATCCTGTGAAAACCATACGGATTTTCTACTCTTGAGCTAGGCCAGCTTACACATTGTCTATGGATTTCTCACTATTACGTCTAGATATTGGTTCAGGGCTCTAGTAGATTGTGTTCACTCAGCTGTGAGCTCCAGAGGGCTCCAGATTTGGTGGGAGGAGATTGTCCCGAAGCTTCAGTTTTCTGAGGGGCTCAAGAAAAGCTGGTGATTTCTGATGCATATAGATTTTTCTCAGCATAAATGAGATTAACAACTTACAATCATTACATGTAGGAGTCGAAACCAGAGCTCTCATACTCTTTATAACACACCACGGTTAATAACCCCAAATTCCTTCACAAAATATTAGACAACATAACGTAGTGATCCATAGCAACAGCAATGAGCATAAAGGACTGAGTTTATAGTCATAATATGAAGCAAGTATAACAGCAAAGAACAAATTAAAAAAATGCACAATGAAAAGTATGGACTAATAACAAAATTCTGAATAGTATTTACCTTTACAAAGGAGAACAAAAGTAGTTATTGGAAAAAGAGCATAAGAAAGATTTCCTATTTCTTTTTAGATTTGTAGCAGTTGTATAGGTGCTTGTTTACAGTATTTCTTGGGAAAAAATTAGTATGTGATACCCAAGATAAAACCTGTTTGAAAGAGAACACCAAGCATCATATCATATATTTTATAACATATTTGGATATTCTTAGGATTTATATCTTATACGATTTGTGTTAAATGCTTTAAGATTTTTAATATCAGAAACCTACCTTATAAAATCAAAATGCTTCTAATAACATGACAAGCCCTAACAGTCTTTTTATCTGAAATATAATAATTTCAGCTAAAATGATTATATATTTAGGATGAGTTAGAAGTCCTACTTCAAGATGTAACATGGAATATTAGAAAATGAGAAATATTAAGGCAAATACTCTTACAAACTTAGGTAGTCTGGACTGATATTAAGAGCAGTCCAGCCATGGAGGCCCATTGCTTGTAATCTTGCTAAATCTTCTGATGCTCTAGAGGTTCAAGAGCAGCTTCAGATGTTGCTTAGAGCCTGCACCATTGCACCATTTCTGATTGCATCAGCGCTGTGTCATATAGCTTCTCCCTGTCTCTGTTTTCCCACCTTCTTTGCTCAGTACCTCTATCTTTCTGAAACAGTGGCTTCTGTTCCCTTATGAGTTTTATCACACGACAGCCACTTATCTGGATGAGTCATATTGTTTTTATTTTTACCTGTATTTTGTTCCACATTCTCAGTACCTGGAAGACCGACAGACACCATGGTCATGCACCCTGATGATCCAGCAATGTTTGTTCAATGTCTGCCTCAAAGACTATAAATGCTGTGGCTCTGTTCCCATGCAGACTTTGTGGGAAAGGTTTTTCAGGCCAGACTTAGGTCCTTGGGCTCCAGCCCGCATAGATGCTCCGGTGCTCTCACAGAGAATGATGTAGCATCAAGTATAGGGAAAACTTTTAGCAAAGGGGGAGGGGTTGGTGTTCTTAGGTACCAGAAATGACACAAAAGGGAAGTTTACACAAAGATCATGGAGTAGACAGGTAAAGATAGGGTGGGCTGTCTGTAGATATAGATGGATTTTAGCAGTCATACACACAAAAAAATTACTGTGGCTGCAGGGAGGCCCCATATCCTCCTTCTAGGTAGGGAATTACAAAGTTGGCTGAAACTTTGAAAGACAATGCTCAGTACTCCTCATTTTTATTCCAAGCAAATGGAAGGTACAACTAAGATGTTGTATTTAGCAAGTGAAGTGATTTTACTTCTGGTATCACTTAAGGAGAAACACTTCTCTGGTTTTCCACTGGGCACAAGATCTTCCTGTGCAACCTAATGCCACCACTAAGCTTTCATTTTCAGTACTGCTAGCACTTAAGTTAAATAGATACCCTTCCAGCTGTGGTATTGGCAACTTGCAAAAAAGAATTTAGATGCTTTTCTTTGTTTATCATCTCATTTTTCTGCAAGGGAAAGAGTAACCATAATAGTATTAGCCAATCAGTTAGAAATTCCTCCGAGAGAACAAAGACAGAGCATTGACCTGAGAAAGAATTGGTGATCTGTTTCCTATATGGAGAGAAAAAGATTGGATAAGAGAAAAGGATGTTAGAGAAATCAAGAACAGAATACTCTTGAACAGGTTCCTTGAAAGGCTATGGGGTATGAATTGTAGGCAGAACTTGTGGGAACTTTTATAGTGTACCTTTCATAACCCTCAGAACCTTCAGATCTGATGGAACTTCTTTGGTACTGGTGTGTTATGTGGTATATACTGTGGTTTACATATGAGATGCTCTCCGGAGGTTCATGATGCTGATGACTTCTGAGTGGTGCTGCTACTTTGGGATGTTGTAGAAACTTCAAATGCTGGAGCCTCTTTGGAAGAATGAGTCACTGGGAATGTGTCTTTGGGGGCTTCCTTGGACACTCTTTCTTTATCTCTGTATCACTCTCTTTCCTCTTCTCTGACACTCTCTTTTCCTGG
This sequence comes from Microtus ochrogaster, assembly GCF_000317375.1. Classification (NCBI taxonomy): domain Eukaryota; kingdom Metazoa; phylum Chordata; class Mammalia; order Rodentia; family Cricetidae; genus Microtus; species Microtus ochrogaster. Next base: position 9,369,983 of record NW_004949100.1, on the reverse strand, counting down.
ACACCACCCTGTGAATAGCATTCCTGCTTCTTGTTTCCAGTTGTCACTGTATTTGACCCAAATGACTATGAACTAAAGTCCCTAAAACTGTGAGCCACAATATCCGGTTCTTTCTTTTGTATTGTTCTGGCAGGTATTTTGTTGCTGTTGTGAAACTCTGTTTAGCAGCACAGTGTATCTATTTCTCAAGGCTACTCCAGAAAAGTACTCAGAACTGGGTAGCTTAAAATGACATAAATTTGTTGGTAGAAGAGGACTGCTTGTTCGTCCCGGCCACCCGGCTAGCTTAGCCCCCAAATAATTACACAGAAACTGTATTAATTAAAACACTGCTTGGCTCATTAGATATAGTTTCTTATTGGTTAATTCTTACATCTTAATTTAACCCATTTCTATTAATCTGTGTATTATCATGTGGCAGTGGCTTACCAGGTAAAATTCCCAGTTTCTGTCTCCAGCAGATCCATGGTGTCACCTGACTGTGCTTTCTTCCTCCCAGAATTCTACCTAAGTTCTGCCCTATCAGGCCAAGCAGTTTCTTTATTCATTAACCAATACAAACAACACATAGGAAGAAGGACCTCCTACACCATAAATTGATTGCTTCATTGAAATGGAGGCAAAATATCTGAAAGAGTCAGCAGGACTCTGCTCAGGATCTGAGTACGATACTCACTTCCTCTTCTTAATATCTGATGGTGACAATGAAGACATGACATCCCCTAGATTGTCATTCCATCAGCTCATTCCCTTCCTGGACATCTTGAATCATCTTCTCCTATGTATGTCTACCTCTGTGACAGATTTTTGTCTTTCAACAAAGATACCATCAATGTGCATTAAGACTTCTCCATCCTTATGATTTTTGACTTTTTTCCACTGGACTCTCCCTCCTAATAAGATCACAGTGTGATATAATGTAGATTAGAACTTGAACATACCTTTTCTAGGGGGCTATGCAATTAAACCATAGCACTTGAGTGAGTTTAAAAAGGAAGATATCTAGATGTCCAGGTGGGATTAATATAACCACAGGAATTTTTCAAAGTAGAAAAACTTTTGATTGATGCCAAAATAGGAAGTTAGAATAATTTGAAGATGTCTGGGATCTGATATGCTCTCCTGGAGATGGAGAGACATGAGTCAAAGAATGTGGGCAGCCCCAGAAGCCGTGGGTGGACTTTGGTAGACAGCCAGCAGGGAAACAGACCTCAGCCCATAGCTGCAAGGAAACAGTGGCCAACTACTGAGCAACTTTATAAGTGAATCTTTAGGAGGTTTCTGCAAAGAATCAATCCCAGAAAATGTCATGATTTTCAGCAATGCGGTCATCACAGCAAAGGATCCCAGACTTACAGCCCAAACAAGTGAGTGTTGTACTAATTCATTCCATATGCTATCCTTGTAAACATCAATGGGAAAGAAACTCAAGAAGGTATAGCTTGCAGCAAGTGCTTCTCTAGCACTGAAATTAAGAAATTAAAATTATTCCTAAATGATATTAAGATCCTCTACCTTATAAGAACTGTTGGCACCATCAGAGTTTAGGGACAGGCCATGACTAAGTGGAAACAGATTCTGATGACTGCCAAGTGCTAGGGGCCAATACATGATTTTGCTGGGTGACTAATTAGAACCTGAAGCCACCCTTGTATCTTTCTCAGGGCCGCTTACTGGGAGCTTCAGAATAAAGATATTAAATATGAGCTTTCCCTGGGCGCATGGACAAAGACTGAGGGACCCTTCTAATTGGAGACTTCTGACCTTTTAAATTAGTAAGTATGGAAAAAGACCCCTGTCACAGATTGGCTAGTGTGGGTCCTGACAATTGGCTACATTGTAGGGTCAGGTTCAGTATTGGGTGAGGGTCAACTAGGATGAGGGGTGCCCTACTGAAGAGTGAGGTACACACAGTAAAGCTCAAATGGAGACTTCTCACTCATGACAAGCTCTAATATCCACAGTGCATTCAGGGGAAGCAGGGGTCAAGGCTCCTGCCCGGAAAAGGGGCAAGCTCTCCACTTCTAACTCAGCTCAGCTTCCTGGGATAGGCGCTTGGACATCAGGAAGCTGGCCTGATGTGAATACAGATCTGGGAAGTTTGCACCAGGGTGGAATACTTGAGATGAATCTTCTGCTCCCGTTCTCCACATTTTACGGGACTAAGAGGAACAGGAAAATGAGTGCACATTTGCCAATTTCTTCAGAAATGTATAATTTCTTTTTTTTTAATTTATTGGATTTTTTTTAAAAAAAAATACCAATCCAAATGCCCACTCCCTCCCCTCCTTCCATTCCCTCCACACACCCTCCCACCCCATCCCCACCTAATCCTAAGAGAGGGTAAGGTATTTTGCTTTGTGAAAGGTCCAAGCCCCCTTCCCTCACTATATCTAGGCTGAACAAGGTATACATGCAAAGAGAATAGGATCCCAAAAAGCCAGTACATGCTGTAGAGATAAATCTCAGTGCCACTGCCAGTGGCCCCTCAGTCTGCCCCAACCATACAACTGTCAACCACATTCAGAAGGACTAGTTTGGTCCTATGCTTGTTCCTTTCCAGTCCAGATGGAGTTGGTGAGCTCAGATTAGCTCAGGTAAACTGTTTCAGTGGATGAACCCTTCATAGTCTTGACCTATTTGCTCATATTCTCATTTTTTCCATTCTTCAACTGGACTTTGGCAGCTCAGTCCAGTGCTCCAATGTGCCTCTGCCTCTGTTTCCATCTGTTGTTGGATGAAGGTTCTATGGTGATATTTAAGATATTCATCAGTCTGTCTACAGGGCAAGGCCAGTTCGGGCACCCTCTCCTTTATTGCTTAAGGTCTGAGCTGGAGTCATCTTTGTGGATTCCTGGGAATAGGAATGTATAATTTCTAACTCAGTGTTTTCCTTGAATTTGGTCTATTTCTTTAAGATACCTGCTGTGGAATAATGCTTCTGTAGACTACACAGTCTACAGAAGGATTGTCCATAGTATTTACCCTCTTTTTGCATAATTAAAAAGGAAAGCTTTAATTTTCAGATAGTTAAATTATATACAACAAAACAGCTATCAAATAAGTTACAATAATAAGTTTATCTGTTTAGTCTTTAACTTCATCAAAGACCCCAGAAAGTTGAAATGTTACCTAATGACAGGGACATCAGGCTGCCCAGCCAGTCATCCAAAGTCCCCTGTAATGTTGGGGTATCCATCTATGGCCTATAGTCCTAGCACACATGACACATTTTTCAGTGAAGCAGGGAATTTTGAAGCACTTTCCTACCTTGTCTTGGAAAAGTTTGGCAAGTTGCCTTTCTTGCATCCTGCTGGTCCAGTTTGCACAGTGTATTGTCAGCAATTGAGGCAAGGACAGTTTCTTTGCCCACATGGCTAGTTTTTTTTCATTAAGAAAACAAACTTCAGACAGAGTTTCTTCAATATCCATCATCTTCTCTGAAATAGATTGGTGCTGTTAGAAGCAGATGTATCTCACTTTCATGAAAAGGCTTAGGTTTGTAAACATATTAAATGCCATTTTATGTAGGTCTTTGAAGTGGTTGAAGACCATCTATCTATCTAAATACATCTGTGTATGACCTTGAAACCATGCCTAACATGACTATAAGTTTGACTATTATAGATGACTATTAATCTGTATTTATTAATTATATAGTACATTTTAAAATGAGCTACATAAACACAATACCTTAAACAAGAGTAGAACTATTCAAGCAGTATAACAAAATTAACTTTAAATTTATATCAGTATGTAAAAATCTATACCAATGTTGATTTTCCTTGACTCAGAATGAATCCATAACCTCTCATTTCCTGTGGCGTGGGAAAGCATAACCTCTCCCTCAGAATAACATATCTTTGACTTAAATTTTGAAGTCAACATATTTTTGAGGTATATAGGTTGATTGAATCTAGCAATTTTTATAATCTTTTGTCTCTTAGGAGCCCAAAACTGTAAAGATGACACAATATCACACAAAATTAGACTATTTTTTATCTTTATGTGGATCATTATGTTTTCTTATTACTCGATTTCTTTTTAAGGCATTTAAAAGAAACCTTTTTCACTTCTATCCCAAACCTAAGTAAGTATATTTTTAAATATACTGTAACTGATTTAAAGTTTTTTCATCTGAATATGTCTTTACTGCATATCTGTATTTTTTATTTTTTTTTAATTTTGGTCCCATGAAACAAATCTTAAACTGTTAGGTCAGCTACCAGCATTACTCAGGTTAGTCCATGACAGTAGTACAAGGTGTTTTGGGGCACTGTCAGGAAACACTCTTTTGTACTGCAGCTAGCAAGAGAGTCTACAGGAACCTACCATGCAGCATAACTCATGTTGTGCTAGCAGCTTCCAGAAGATGCACCCCTGTACCGAGGCTGGCATAAGAGACACAAGACTAGGAAGCTGCTCTTGCTCCATTTCTGTGTGTCTAGCACCCCTTTTAAAAGATTTTTTAGGTCTTATGTGGATCTACACTGGACTAGTCCCTAGTCTGCTCCACCCTACTGCACTCATTCCTTCTGAACCTGCTCTGTGCCCTTCCTTGGAAACTCCTGGTCTGGTCATAGAAACTGTCCTTCTTCTACATATTCATATCTGTATCTGTATCCATAGAAATTCAAGCATACTGAAGTGCTTTTTCTAGACAATTATGATTGTTTTTGAGTGTCTCTCTGCAAAGCCCTAGCAGTCATAGAACTTACTAGGCAGATCAAGCGAGCCCCAAACTCAGAGACCTACCTATATCTAGATCCTAAGTGCTAGAGTTAAATGTATTTGCTACCACACCCAGCCTTAATATATTGTTTTAATATAAACTCTTTGATATTTCAGAAGCAGGCATCTAATCTGATCTTCCAATTTTCAAAATATGATATTGCTCTGAAGAGATAAAATTGTATCAGAACACTCTCCTGTTTTCTAGCTGTTCTTATTGCCCAGTGATACTGCAATTATTTTGTATTTTTACTAGGGTGTCATCTCACCATGCCCCGGGATCTTTCTTTCTTCCAAATGCTGTGTGTCTCACAACAGGTAACACATGCTGGTGTCACTGATGAGAAAGTTTACTGATGGTCATCTTAGTAACTCTAGACCCTATAATAATCACTGCTACCATTCTCTGTATAGTAGATATTGACATTACTGACACAGTTATCCATTTCTGTGCTGAGTTGATGTAAATTCTTAGCATCTTTGCAAATAAAATGGGGACTGGTTCTGTAAATAAAGTTCCATATATAATGAGATTGAAGAAGAGCAACATTGGGAAAGCCATGTTTCTTCAGCATGTACACCTAAAATGCCATATACCAATTTTATTACCTTAATTTTGCTGACAACAGGGATATAATTGAACTAGAAAGCCTTATTAATATAAATACTAGAGGTGAGATAATAGAACAAAACCTTTATGTCCCTTTACATTTATATATTCCTACAGATATATAGAACAAAACCTTTATGTCCCTTTACATTTATATATTCCTACAGATATGTGAGATTTTTGAATTAATATTTACTGATGAATAAAGTACATAATGACAATGTGCCCTCTTCTGACACATCAGCAATGCAAAACCACATAGTCTGATAATGAGACCTATTATTAAATTGAATCAGAATTCTATATTTGTCACACTTCAGATTGCTGCTCTTCATTGGTTCAAAAAGGTTATTTCCTGAATACTGTTGTTAAAGATAAAAGAGCAATAAGGTTGACATGCATACTGATTTATATGAGTCTTGGTTACCTGTGAAGGAGTTGAATTACTCTCCATTAAATCATTAGTATCCATTCTGCATCAAAGAACAGAATTTCAATCAAAGTCCCCCCTTATCTTTGAACTTTTAAAGCTTAGTAATGTTGTACTACAACTGACTAGAAGAAACCTATTAAATGGTGTTTAATCCATTCTACAGAACTTGACAATATGTGTTCCAATGTTAAAGCTTGACCTTGTGAGACCTTTACTGAATTATCAGTTGGGTCACAGAAAGGAAAGCTGGAAGAAAAATCCAGTGATAATAGCATCATCAATCCTGGTATTTGATAGAGAGCAGGATCTATTATGAATTGTCCTTCAAGACCCTTTGTTTGTCTACTTAGAGTTCAGAGCCACCGACTTGTGAAACACAGAGAAGCCACACCACAGAAACGCCAGGGATTCAGGTAATTGGGGACAGTCATCAGGAGGGATTTCTACTTTCCAGCTCCAGTCAATAACTTTATTAGTTCAAAAGTCTAGTAGTGATGGTGTGCAGATTTCTTCATATTGCTGTCTTTAATCTCAACCAATGTTATTTTTAACATTTCTGAAATTGCTTAATCAATTTAAGCAATTAAAAATTAAGTCATTTTTTAAGTGATAGCTTAACTTTTATATAACAAAAGAAAAAAAAAGAAAACCACAAAATTTCCAATATATATGCATTTTATCTGAAAACTACAAGAAATGAGATAAACAATAAACAAAGTTGTTATTGAGGACTAGCAATAAAATATTTTGGAATAAGGTATACATCTTATTTAGTGTTCTATTGCTGTGAAGAGATACCATGACCAAGGCAATTCTTATAAGAAAAAGTATTTCATTGAGAATTTGCTTAGAGTTTCAGAGGTTTAGTCCATTATTATCATGACAGGCATGTTGGAATGCAAGCAGAAGCTGGGGAAGTAGATGAGAGACAGACAGACAGACAGACAGACAGACAGACAGGCAGGCAGGCAGGCAGGCAGGCAGGCAGGCAGAGAGATCTGGACCTGGCTTGGGATTTTAAAACCTCAAATGTCACTTCCAGGTGACTAACTCCAAGAAGTCCACACTTCCTACTCCTTCTAATCCTTTTAAATAGCTCCAAACATTCAAACATTCAAACATATGAGCTTCAAATCATCACAGTGGGAGATTGTAACTTTAAAGTCAACATAGAATCTGATGTTATATAGTGAACGACAACAGGCTCTTACACTGGAAATGTTCCTTTCTGGCCTGTTGACAGCTTGTAGAGCCAGTGTCTGGTCTGCTTCAGTAATTCTGCTGTGAGCTTGGAGTTACCTTTGACCAGGAAACTGTAAGGTAGCATTTTCTTGGGCTACACTATGCTTGGCCTTATGTGTGCCAAATAAGAATGATAAAAAACCTGAGCATGGCACTTTTTAAAATTGAAAATATATTCTTTTCTCATATAATACATACCCATCTCAGTTTCTCTTCCTTCTGCTCCTACTCATTCTTTCTCACCTCCTTTCTTCCCCAAATCTACTCCTCGCTCCATTTTCTCTTTGGAAAAGAGAAGACCTCCAAGAGATGATAGTTCCAAACAGGACAAAACTAGATATAATAAGACATGGCAAAACCCTTCAGATTGAGGCTGGACAGGGCAACCCAGTAGCAGGAAAAGAGACTCAAAGGCAGATAAATGAGTCAGAGATACACCCGCTACTATGGTTGTGAGTCTCACAAAAGCACCAAGCTAAGCATCTTTGAGAATTAGTTTGCAACCACATAATGAACTAAAGAAGAACATGAGTTTCTTTCTAAGGGAAAATGCTCTCAAGTTTACTTTTTTAGTCTAGTAATTATGTTGTTCACATGAGAAATTTCTCATCTAATTTGTAAATTC
>NW_004949100.1:9346096-9362089 GCF_000317375.1 Microtus ochrogaster | reverse complement strand
TAGTGGGAAAGGAAGTGGTGCGCTTTCCTAGTGGGAAAGGAAGTGGTGCGCTTTCCTAGTGGTTCTCCCAGGTCCTGATTTTTCGTTTGGGGAAAGCGATTGAGGGGGATTTCTCTCTTATGTTGTTTGCATACCTGGGAAGCCACCTGTGCCATCTGCAGTGTTCCTCGGCTTCTTATAAGCTGATCTCTTTAGCCCCCCTGATTGCATTTGTTGACAGTGTCCCACTGATTGGTATTTTGTTGATGTCTAATTATTCCTTGCTTATCAGTTTTGCTTCAACATTTTAACTCATGTCCCATGTAAACAAGGCTTCTATCATGTACGGTTTGACTTCTCCCTTATAAATGGTTATTACATGGTAGATCCATTGACTATTTAATTCATTGAAATCAATGGAACTTGACACAACTTTTTGATATTTGAAAAACATCCTTTACAGAGAGTTCTGACAGAGGCACTGAGATAGGATAAACAGTGGAGCATCACACAGACAAATCGGCAGCTCACAACTTCATAGCTTCGACAGCCCCCTTTGGCCTGTGCTGAAAGAGAAGGCTGATAGGTGGCTTACTGACACAAAATATTGATTATTTCACTTTCTAAGTATAACTCATTAGCTGGCTGGCAAAATTTTAAAAAGAAGCTCACTTCTATCTTAGTTTCTTTTGATTTAAAGTGAAAAGGGGAAGAAGAAATAATAATAATAATCCCTGTCAAACCTTACTTGAAAGGCTTTATGAAGCAGGACAAAATATTCTATGATGATAAATAAAGTAATTGATAACAGGTGGCTGGCTAAGCGATGCCAGCTGTAATCATAGACAAAGAGAGCTTTCATAGCTTAGGTTAGGGTCCTGGCTGTACTTTTGTATGAACTGAAGATTTGTAAAGCCATTGAATAAGATCACAATACCAACAGAATGTTACCAAATGCTGGGAAAGTGGAAAACTAGAATCACGTGCTAAATTTTTAAAAAGTATCTTACATTAATTAAAATAAATCTTTACTTTCAACTTTTTATTCATAGATGTGAACATTTACATAATTAAGGAGGAAACATTTTCTTCACTAATTAGAAGATGATTGATGGCCAGAGTTGAGGTGAAATTATCTGTAGGAGCATAATTTCTTCTTAAAGTAATGACACGTGTTGTTTAGATTCCTGTGGAGAGGGTGAATTACTTTATAAATTTAATACAACATTACTTCTTAACATCATCTAGACCATGAGGTTAAGAATCAGGCTTGCCTAACCCTGGGTTTACCAAGCCTCATAATTACTGAGTTGGAAGAAATTTTTAAAGCCCCTCCAGTATACAAGGTGGATATTGATTCTATATTTTGTTGTTTGTTGAGAAAGGGTCCCAGTGAGTAGCTCTGGCTGTCCTGGAACTCACTCTGCAGACAAGGATGACCTTGAACTTACAGACATTTACCGGCTTCATCCTTCCAAGTACTGGGATGCTATAAGACAATGATCTTGTACCCTGTAAAAATATGTCACTTCTATTGATTTAATAAAATGCTGATTGGCCAGTAGCCAGGCAGGAAGTATAGGTGGGGTGACCAGAATATGAAAGAAAAGGTTTAGTCTGTAGTTGTCACCCAGACACAGAAGAAACAAAGATGAGAATGCCTCACTGATAAAAGTTACCAAGCAATGTGGCTAAGACAGACAAGAATTATAAGTTAATGAATGACATAAGAGTTAGTTAATAAGAAGGCCTGAAATAATAGACCAACCAGTTTTATAATTAATGTAGGCCTCTGTGTGTTTGTTTGGGACTGAACTGCTATAGGACTGGGTGGGACAGGAACTTCTGCCAGCACTGGGATTAAAGTCATGTACTACCATGCACAGTTTGATTCTATTTTTAATAGGACAGGAACAGTAATCAGTGTTCTTTTGAGGAGCAGAAACTGTAGGATATATGAGGTGGGAGTCCCTTCTGTCTATGTGTTGCTTTTTATTAGTTAATGGATAAAGAAACTGACTTGGCCCATAGCATGAGAGAAGGAAGGTGGAGTTAGAGAAAAGCCATGGAGCTGCCAGAGATAGACACTGGGAACTTTACCCAGTAAGTCACAGCCACGTGACAATATACAGATTAATAGAAATGGATTGATTTAATATGTAAAAGTTAGCCAATAAGAAGTTAGAGCTAATGGGCCAAGCAGTGATTTAATTAATACAGTTTCTGTGTGATTATTTTGGGGCTAAGCAGCTAAGAACCAACAAGCAGCCCTCCTTGCAATAAATATATATGTAATTTTACAGAGAGCCAGACAGTCTTACTGTGGCTACCTGCAGTCTAGAGAGCTGTAAAAAACAGTAGACATTCAGTTCAAGAAACTGAAGTCTCAGACTAGAAGGACCCATGGGGCCCATTCTGAGGCTAAAGGCCAGGGAGCTCCTTAAAAAGTCATTGCTGAAGGTCCAGGTTCATGGTTAGAATCTGGACTCTTATATCATGAACAACAGCTGGAGCCAACTGTGCATCCTCTCCAGCAGAATCCACTTGCCCACATAAGGACTTCATCCTTTCAATTTTTGTTCTGCAAAGCCCCAGTCTATTGGGTGGTGCCATCCACATCATACTTGGGTCTCCTACTTGGTTTTCTGACTTCAATGCCAATTGTTTCTGGAGATGCCCTCATAGATAACACATCTAGAAACATGGTTTACCACTAGGTGTATCTTAATCCAGATCATGGTAATCATTGCAGTATGAGTGTCCATGGGATTTTGGTAAAGTCCTTAGAATTTGATGAGAACTGTGATTTCTTTGTTACTAGTTTGTATGCTATAACTAACCAACCATGTATCTGATATAGGATTTTCTTCTTTTCTTCTTTTATTTTTTGAGTTTATAATATAATTATATCATTTCTCCTCCTTTCAGATCCTCCCATATACATTTACTTGTCTTCAAATACATAAATACAACCTGCTCAGTCTTCATTACGTTCCTTGTGTGTTTTCTGTGCTGACCCTTTGGTACGGGATAAAGAATTGGTGTGCTCTTCTCTGAGGAAGGCTATTTCTCCCTCTCTCAGCATCCTTAGTTGCCTGTAGCTCTTTGTATAAGGTTGAAGGCCTGTGTTCCCTGACAGCCCCCATTTTAGCATGTCTGTGGCTGCCATCCTGTTCAGCTCCTAGGGTACCCATGTTGGTGAGACTTCATAGGTGTACCTTCTGACATTGCTAGGACGCTCAATCTCACAACCAACTCTTTAATCTTCTGGCTCTTACAGTCTTTCCACTCTCTCTTCTGCAATGTTCCTCGAGCCTTAGGTCTTGGAATTCTTTTGTAGATGTTTGATATATGAATTTATTCTTAGCATTCATATAGGGACATATCAAAAGCAAAGTTGTTTATACTCCCATTCCTCTGGAAATAGTGTTGTCTTTCTTCTCGAAAGTTGTTCTCCTTTTCTTAAAAAGATTATATGTTATACGACATATGTATTTTTAGTTCTTTGACATAATGTTAATATCAGAAAAGGTTCACATAGATCTTGTGTTAGACAGTGATCTAATCACTTTAAATATGTCAATCCACATGGGCTACGCATCAGCTTTCTTTCTTTCTTTCTTTCTTTCTTTCTTTCTTTCTTTCTTTCTTTCTTTCTTTCTTTTTCCTGTGTTTGTTTTTTTTTTTTGAGAAAGGTGTTCACTGTATCTATCAAGCCTGTCCTGGAACTAGCTCTTGTAGACCAGGATGGCCCCAAACTCACAGAGATCCACCTGCCACTATGCTGGGATTAAAGGCGTGTGCCACCATTACCTGGCTACGCACCAGCTTTCTACAGTGGGTCTTATCACTATCTCTATTACAGATGTGACACTGGGCAGTTAGAGTAAACAATAGCTAGCAAGAATATATACCAGGATGGCAACCATGGCAGCTCCACTCCACAATTAACCAGGCTGCCCCGTGCTCACGTTGCCTTGTTCCCTGAACTCCCTGTTTAGTGAGATTTTTCCCCCCTCAGTTGTGATGCTTAGCATGTTTCTGTGGCTGAAATATTCAGATGCATCTATTTATCTGTGTTTTCTTTTTTTGTGGATTTTTATTGCACTGATTATATTTTCTTGTGACTTACTTTTAGATATTTACCAAGGTTCTGTTTCCATTATTTTTCTTTATTTTGTTATATATCATCATTCTTTTAGAAGGTTTTTTTTTTATCTATCCTTGTATTATTTACTGATTGTCAGCATTGAAAGTTTCTGTCTGGCTTATCTGTTACATTTCTCTCTCTCTCTTCTGGAAGGTTTCAAAGACACTTAAAGACAATGGACCCCACATTACTCACTCCATTATGTCTCTCCTCCCAAAACTTGTTCTGCTCTGTGTCTGTATCTCAGGACACTCAATGACATCTTGTTCTTTCCGAAAACATTATTAGAGCCATCTTTGCAACACCTTCCTCATTCTTTCTTGAATATAGTTAATCATGAAGAATTCCTGACAGAAAGAGCAGTTTGAGAAAAAGTTGGAGACAATAATGTTCTTGTACCATTAGTGAATAATGACGAGTCTAGAATGTCAAAAGAAAAAAAAATGAAACAAGGAAATAGGGATTAAAAAAGATTGATTGATGATCCTTGTAGTCAAAGTAGATAATTGATTCTTAGGACCTTCTTGTATTTGATCTTGTTAAGTGTGATCTTGATAAATGTGTTTTTATGAGTAATGGTCTCAACTCCTCATTCCCATAGCTCCGAGACTCCACGATTAACATTACATTTGGAGAATTAAAGAGCACTCAGAGATGGAGCCAAAACATCAGCAACCAGTCATGGGAATAAAAAGAAAATCTGAGTCAGGTACCTAATGAACCTCACATCGGAAACACTATCTTAAACACAGAGCAACTTGGAAGTCAGTCCTGTCACCAAAATGCCTTATGAGCCTGTGAAGACAGTGGCGGTAAGAACTGTTGTGGGATATTATTTTAAGATGTGTTTCATTTGCTTTTATTGTGGAGCATTTGTTTAATGATGTAAAGACCTGTTGCAACAGGGCAGGGGTGGCACATGCCTTTAGTCCCAGCACTCAGGGATGCAGAGGCAGTCAGATCTCCGTGAGTTTGAGGTCTACAGAATGAGTTCTAGGACAGCAAGAGATTCACAGAGAAATCCTCTCTCGAAAAAAAAGAAAAAGGTGTGTTGTATTCTTTTATGTTGCTTTTGTTGAAGCCTGTGAAGCTTTGTTACTTTGCCTGTCATAAACATCCAATTGGTCTAATAAATGACCAATAGATAGGAGGAGAAAGGAGAGGCAGGGCTGGCAGGCAGAAAGAACAAGTAAGAGGAGAATTTTGGGGAAAAAGGGTCAGAGAGCAAAAGATCAAGGAGCAAGAAAAGAAGGGCCCAGCCACATAGCCACCCAGCCACACAGCCAGACATGGAATAAGACAGAAAGAAAACACACACAGAAACTGAAAAATGTAAAAGCCCAGAGGCAAGAGGTAGATGGAATAGTTTAAGTTAAGAAAAGCTGGAAAGAAACAAGCCAAGCTAAAGCCAGGCATTCATAAATAAGAGTAAGTCTGCTCCATGGGTTTATTTGGGAGTTGGGTGGTGAACCCCCAAGGAGCAAAGAATGCAAAAACAACAATTACAAAGAACTATCATGTAAGTGAACCTGGGAGGGTGGATAGCGTCCTCCCTACCCTCACTCCCAGAATTGATAAATTAGTACCTCTACTAACAGTGTCTTGTGAGCACATACCTCTTCTTCATCATACCTAGAAATCCACCCAAGGTATTTTTTTGTGTGTTCTATGTGATATATTCGTTCGGAACAACTCCTTTCACATATACATTTCTGCCCCTTTCCTACCTAGGGCCTGCAGCATTCCAAGCCAGTGTTCTACCATTGAGTGCCAATCCCTCACATACACATTCTTGGAGAGGTTATTACCATCAATAAGCTACAGGAAAGAAGGCAATTTCATGTGTGGAGCTCTATATCCCCTTTTATAAAAGATCAATTCTCACTTCAACCTAGAGAAGTGAGATTTAGATAAGTAAATGAAATTTTATTGAGTCAGAAAAGGAAGTATTTTATCATAAGCAGGAAAAAAGACAAGCTCTCCTGAGTAAATTGGGAGCATGGGGACCTTGCGGAAGGGTTGAAGGGGAAGGGAGAGCCAGGGAGGGAAGCAGAGAAAAATGTAGAGCTCAATAAAAATTACTAAAAATGTACAAAACCCCCTAATCTGTATTAGCATAGGAGAGTACACTTAGTAGGAACTTTCAGCTGGAGCACTGGCTGAACTATGCTGGGATCAAACTCAAAACAAAACTAACCCAGGAGAGCTATGTCTGGGCATAGAGTGAGGGTAGAGAATTCAAAGGATACTTTCCATTTTCTCTCTGTTTATTAAATTGGGGTATAAACAAGTGTAAATCAGCCAGGAAGAGAAATATTCTGTTTTCTCTCTATTTGGCTGAGACAAAGAAGGGGAAAGTGAATCAGGGGCTGCCTCTGTTCAGTCACATAAATATCAGGAAAGATTCTCAAGCTTTGCAGCAGTTTTATATGTCAAGTCAGTTGTTTCTTATTTTGATTCAAGCAGAATTATAAAATGTGTTTTCTAAAAATGCCCTACAACCATCAGTTTATTTGCCATTTTTTTCCAGGAAGTTTGCTTGCTTAAAAACTGAATCAATCTCTACCCCTGCATGCTTACTAAACAGACACAAAGCATGGAACATAATGTAAAAACTCAGTTAACTCTGGGCTTCCTTGCCCTCTCCTGGAGAGTTCTGGAGGCTTACATCACAGCAGTTGGAAGCAGATAGTATCTCTGTGGCAGGAGATATTTTGTTGCATTAATTCTCTCTTGGTGTTCTCTTTGTTTTGGTTGCTTCGCTATGGTAACTTTTTACTTAGTCTGTCTTATAAATTAAGGCTTGGAAAATTAGTCAGAGAAACAAACCGTAAACTGTTAGAGAAAAGGAGAGAGGTGGAAACAAAACTAGTGAAGCATCAGAATCTGAGCATAGGGCAACCCTATTTCCTCACCAAAAAACCAGTGCAATGCCTGAGCAGTGTGTAGCTATCTGGGTACAGTAAACCACATATTTTACCCAGTAGAACTCCCGACCACCTGACATTCATAGTTTCCAGTCCTATATGCCCGTGAAGGAAAGACTCTCCTGGAACCTGTCCAGTGGATCTTTTCAGGGAACCTCAGCTTTTATTATCCAGGGCTTGGTAGCCAAGAATGGCTATTTTTACTCCCTCCCCCATTTCCTGTTAGAACACCATTAACCTTTGAAAACCAAAATCCTTACCCAAGTTCAGAATGTTTGGGAAGACTGGGTTTTATAGGCTGACCATGGTACCCAAACTGCTTATCTTGTTTCATATCAACCTTGCTACATGTTAAAAATGTTCAAAACTAGGCTTGACTCTCACTGCATCACAGGAATCTTTCTTCTTGAGAGGACCTGAGTTAAGTAACCAGTGCTCACACTATGTCTAATTGGAGTACCAGAAGATCCAACACCCTCTTCTGGATTTCAAGGGTACTTCATCCTTGTGAGAACATACCTACACAGCCTCTCTCTTTCCTCTCTTTCTCTGTCTCTGTCTCTGTCTCTCTCTCTGTTTCTGTCTCTGTCTCTGTCTCTCTCTCACACACACACAGGCACATACACACACAATTTAAACACAATAAAAATAGATCTTTAGAAAGAAAAGAACTGATGAAGACCTATGTGTTTGAAGAAAAGATGAAGGAGCAGAACATATAAGATGTTAGGAAAGTGAAGCTCCTTCTCAGTGCTATAATTGTAGATACATATCATTGTATAGTTTTCCAATTCACAAAATTTACAACATATGATTGAATCTAAGAGACCATTGTTTGTAGTACATATATCCCTTTGGTTGGAGATGGTGATAGCAGAGTATGCATTTTTGGGGACAGGACAAATATGGGGAATCTTTATACCCTTCTTTCAATTTTGCTATGAATCTGAAACTGTCCTAAAAGTAGTCTTCATGATAGAAACTCAAGAGGTACATATTTATGTAAAAGCGGATCTCTGCTCAGCTGTGAGTTTTCAGAGCCTTCCATACATTTACATCTGTATTCTTTTGCATGGTTGGAAATATTGTTCTGACAGTAGCAGACCGAAGAGCAGACTTGTAAAAGCAGTTGTTCTATGCTTTAATTTGAACAATAAGTTCAACATTTAAATGTGCTTATAAACAGCAGAGTGGTACTGAATGATTAAGACTTTGTCTATGTGGATGCCACATGCTCATATGTTTACTTTTTAAATTTCAAGTCCTTAAGGTTGCTCAGCTCATAAAAAACAAAGCACTGTGCAGGTGAGAGGCTTAGTAAATGCCAGGACACACACTTCATCGTGCCTCCTTTGAAGCATCAGTTGGGTTCTTCCTTGGGATTATTTCTGCTTTGATATTTTCTAATATCTACAAAGCATTTTTAAATGACAGGCTTCCTCATTTTCCTGATTTCATGCCTCCCTCCACAATTAGAATGCTGGATTAAAATGGAAGGACTCTGCTGCTCCATTCCTGTCCCTCATTCCTCAGTCCGGCTCAACGGGAGACCTAACATCTCAGCTCTAGCTCTGCAAGCTTAATTTATTGAAAGGCAAAGGAAACATTAGTAATGTGGCTTATAAGTTAACCCAAGCTGAAGCCAGAAATTATAAAGGGCATGCAATCCATATCCAGGGAGAGGGATTCATTTCACTTCTAACTCGCATAAGCTTCTGAGAACAAAGTTAATAAAGAGCAAATTTCCTTTCTTCGGAAGTGCCTGACCTTCCTGTGCATTTAAGCCAAAACATTTTACACCCTACTACTCTTTTACCCATGTTCTCCCAATTTCTACACGATTAATATTTCTGCTGAGGTTTGAACTCCCAGCCTTCAATAGAACTACAAGCTACACTTATTGTCAATGAGTAAATGGGGAACTTGTAGTCATCCTGTTCTATCCATTACTGAGTAAATGCATCTGGAAATCCTGTTTTGTTAAGAAGCAGCACCTGGCCTTGTCTCAGAAGAGCACTCTTTCTTTGGTGTACACCGACATCCGTGATTAAAAGAAAGCAATTGTTCTTCCCTCCTAGAAAGTTTCCGAAATGCTTCCACAGAGTTTCAGCAATACCATATTCTCTTCAGACATCCTCCATCTTCATAATAGGACACAGAACCCTTTGGTCTTACTTTCCCCTTACTACCTTTTGTGTTGTACTTTTATGAATTTCTCATTATATAAACAGGCCTGGTCAATGACTCAGTGGATTCACATATACAAACAACTTTGAGAACCTTGGCTAACTATTCATATTTCTTAGATATAAATTGGGAGCATGATACATACATACTATAGGAGGTTATTGAAAATACCATAGGATATATGACTTTTATATGCCGGTCATTGTTCTAAAATGCCCATCTTCCCAGTGGCTGACTTCTCCCTCTTTCTTCTTTTCCTTCTTGACCTCTAGACACAAGGTCTTCTACTCCTGACTGTAGGTTTCACACTGTGAAGTCATCATGCCTTGTACTATGGTGGGCTAATGTTTTCTCCTGTGCACAAATGAAACTCTTGTCAAATGAGTCCTCCTTTTACCATGCAGAGGAGTAATCCAGGTTAAGATGCTAACAGATGAAAGCATCTATGCCTAGTCTTTGATTCCTGGTTTATTTGTATTTGTAACAGTGTAAAGTCTTAATTCAAGAGGTGCCTACACAAAGACAGGATGTTTCTGCCAGTGGTTGGTGTTAGGTTATTTCTTCTATCCTGCAAGTCATACAGAGGAAGTTGTGTTTGTCTCAAAGACTGTGACAATCGGTTTCCTTACCCACTCAAATCTTACTGTCATTGTGTCACCCTCCTCCTCACTAATGTCATTTCAATGAGAACTCCTCTTACTGAGCACCTTCCTTGCCATTTTATATAGATCATCTCAATCCTCAAAATCTCTAACATATACTAATATTCTGCTTTCATTTGTATGAAATGCAGGGCTATGAGAAATTAAACAACCAGTCCAGAGGACACAAGTAAGAAGTATTGAAGATTTGAGCCTAGGCTGCTATTCACGCTTGTCTGGCTCTACAGGAAGTGCTTTCATCACTGTTCATTGCATGGCAAAAATAGCATGGACAACGGTCAGGCTTCTGGCATTGCTTTTCCTAGGGTCAACCACAGGAGAACCACAAGGAGCTGGATTCAACTCTCACTCTTCCATACCAGTAGAATTCTGTTGTAAGGTAGGCTGTTAGTTAGTTCCCAGTAGCTCAGCCTTAAAATAATCACAGAGAAACTGTATTGATAAAATCACCGCTTGGCCCACTAGCTCTAGCTTCCCATTGGCCAATTCCTACATATCAATTTAACCCAATTACATCAATCTGTGCATCACCACATGGCAAAGACCCACTGGCTAGAGTTTCCGTATCTGTCTCCAGCGAGGCTACAGGGTCTCTCTCTGACTCAGCCTCCCTAAGTTCTGCCCTGCTATAGGTTCAAAGCAGTTTCTTTATTCATTAATGGTAATCACAGCATACAGAGGGGAATCCCACATCAGAATGCCATGTTCTTAGTATGGTCCACCAAATGTTTGTAGGGAGAAAATGGGTGTGTCTGAGTATTTGCCTCAACCCGTTACCTTCCTCAAGGTCATTTGTGATAAATGACTCTTTTGGCTGCATTTCTTGGCTATCATAGTGGTCTTGGGAAAATAGGGACCATTCTCTCCATTATTTATAGAGCATGTCAGCACTGTTAATAACTTAAGAGAGGAACCCCTACCAGGTAGCTGAATGACAGTCATTTGCACCTTATGCAAACAGAACTTTCTTGCAACTGTAAACAATAGATAACAGTTGCATGATTAATTTGGCCAGTAGGCACCCTAATTATTTCACCCACCTTAGGATTTAAGTGGTTTCACTTAGGTGGTGTCTATTATTTTTATTATTCCTTACTAATTTAGTTCAGAGAACAGCAAGATGCGGAGCACCAATTAAATGATCTCTGTCAGAGATTCAACTTCCTCTGTGCTTTATTTGCCCAATAATGGATGTTGTAGCCTACATATTTTAGTTTTATCGTATGCTGAATACAGTCCTACCAGCATTCATTCCAGCATGGTGGGTGGAAATGTATGTCTCATTGTGAAGCAAAGCTATTGCAAAGCTCCACGGTGAAACCCTGTAACTGCATACTGTGCTGAGAATGGGCCTCATGGTGTCCTATATTTTACTGCTCTGGAAACTAAATTGCCAACAAATAATGAAAATAACAATAACTAAAGCACCGGCCCGATATAACTACAACTTCCTGCTCCAAAGTTTAGCTTTCCATTTTTTAAACGAAAGGGTGACATGTGACGCACAGCAGACATATGCTCTTGAGAGTCTGAATTTCTATTTTGTGTATCAAAAGCATAACATGATATTGATAATGTTAAAACAGAGGTCATAGCTGGGACATTTGAAGGAGAGTGTTGCTGTGTCTATTCTGACCTAAAGTAACAATAACAAAACATGGACTACAATACAAGGACAAGAAGCTAAGTCATATAGTCTGGCAAAACTTTTAAAATAAAATGCATATTTGCAATTCAATTAACTTTCAAAGGGAAGACAGCAAGTTAATGTTCTCTTTATCTATTTAGAATTCAAATATAGTTTTTTCTTCATGAATTAAAATTGCACATGAGGCCACCGGTAATGTGTCTCATTGCTTGGGGACATGCAGGGACACCATGCCAAATTAAAAAGCATTAATTACATTAGTAAGAATTTGTATGGTATTTTGCTTATTAGATTTTAATTTTTTTCAATTCATGGGATTTTTGTTGTATTCTAGTTGCGTGATCTTAAGGCTTTTGGAGAAAGTTAGCAAGGTGTATACATATAGTGTGCTAAAATTATTCTAGAGGAGTTGAGTAAGCTAAGTGGATTTATTTCCAGCCAGTAAAGGTGAACAAGTTTAAAAACTGTTTTCTTTTACTGAGGCCTTTTGAGAAAAAATGTTATAACTTATTTACTCCAAGTAGTTAAAAAATTGCTTATGCTACTTGTCCTTTCTTCTGTTTGCTGCTGGTTGTGCTGATACATGGATTACTTTCCACATATTGATTTTATGTTTAAGTGAGAATCTGCAAGGTGTTTCAAAATGAATGGGTAGGGTCTTGCTGTTTATACAAGGGTGGCTGATGCCTGTTCTGTTTGCAAGTGGTAAGTGGATCTCAGGCTGGGTTTTATGAAAAGTGTCAAGGCTTTTGTGAGAACCTTGAACTGTGACTCTGTCAGCTACAGCATCCCTGAAAAAATATTGCAAAATACCCACTTAATATGCAGAAAATAAAACCAATCTACCTTCTAAATGCACTCTTGCTTTGTTTGTTATCCAAAATAACCCCCAGAGACACCAGAATGTGAAGAATATGTTATTCATGAGCAAAACAGAACTTGGGATACATGGGATAAAATCTGGAGGACTTGTCTCCAAAAGGAGTCACCAGTGTAGGTGTCCTGACTTTTCTCTGGCACATTAAAGTCTTCTCAATTTAAATCCTATTATCATTATGGATACACTCGTCTTCCATCTTCTGTCTTGAATGGCAGAGGCATACTAGAGCTTGCAGTGTGTGTGTGTGTGTGTCTGTGTGTGTGTGTGTGTGTGTCTGTGTGTGTGTGTCTGTGTGTGTTTAGGAACAAGGCTAAATAAAGGCATAAACTACAGAAGTTATGTAGACAGATCATTACAACCTTCATGTGCAGTACTAAGGTTTTTCTGCTACTCTAATGTAATCCTATTTCCTAAAATAAAACCTTAGATGGATAATCTCATTTCCCAGCTTCCTAATTGTACTTCATTTCTGGTTTCCAAAACATGCCGCATTCACTTGTTTCCTCCCGTGCAAGGCCAAGGAAGTTTTATTTCTGTTTGTCTCCTAAACTCTTTCCACCTTTTTCTTATATTTAATCTGAAGGGCAGACTTTTACCCCAGAAGAAGCTAGAGCAGGTCTTATTTTCGGATGTAAATGGATAGGATTTGGCACTCTCTCCAGTGCTACATAATATAACATTCTGTTAATGTTACCATAGCCAGATGTTAAAAGTTGCCTTGGGTCACAAGTAGCAGAAGTCTGATACAACTGGATGATATCTTGAAGAAACATACATGATCATAGAGCACTTATAAGGCTGGATTTCAGACTAGATGACCTAAAAGCTTAAGGATGCTGTATGGGATCCAGGTTCTTTCTAGTTATTCAGACTATAGAATTCATGTTGAATTTAGATCCTGATAACCATTAAGGCACTGTCAGTAACATGGGAAGCTTCCTGCATTCCTCATCATTTTTGTAGAAGAGAAAGTCTTTATGGCTTTCCTTTATAGCTAAGAAGTTTCTAGAAATTGTCCCCTGGCATCTCATTGACCTGATTTAAATCACATGCTCATACCAAAGGAGATGGTTATAACCTGGGAAATACACTGAGCTGCCCACCTATAACTGGCTTGTTAATGCTTATGAAGGTAGAGAATTCTCCTTGGTTAACAGATAATTCTCCAGTGCTCATCCTGGAATGAAGGCAATTTCATGTGTTGATGCACAGTGATGAGTATAGAAGACACAGCACTGGGCAGTAAATCAGATATGTATCTTCTCACAAGAAATAATTATGCAAGAGACTGATTGAAAGGTGACTACATGAAGCCTATCTTTCAGAAACAACATTCTTGACTTCTTTCTGAGGTCATTATTAGCATTATCACCAGCATAAACAAGAAATTCTGGCATTTTCACAGACATTTGGAATCATAATTCTATTTCTTTCATTCTATTTATGTACATATTTATTGCTTCAGAGGTCTCAAGCTGGAACTTTCCTACTTCAGATTATAGCCCCTAACACTTTACCAGGTGTCTTGATTCTCATGATCCTGGAGATCTGGAGCTCATAGATTCTTTGGGAGAAGAGGATTCTAGGATAGGGTTGATGGAGACAAAGCAGAACCTTTGGTGTCAATGGATGCCGCTCACACTGACTGTCAATAATCGCAGGTCAGCGATTCCTGGTTTGAAAGGGAGATTTTTCTCTGAGCAACAGTGGTGAGGACTGTTGTTACTGCTCTGTGGTGTCACCTGAGTGAGTGGAAACTGAGTCATGAATGAGCCCTAAGTGCACGTATGGAGGTTTTCTGTGCTGGCAAAAGACTGTTGGTGCTGACTGGGCTCCTTTGGCATCCTGGAATGGCTCTAGTCTCTACATTCTCTTTATTCTACAATCTCTAGATTCGACCTCTGTTCATCTCTGTGTTTGTTTCTACTTCCTCAGTACAACCCAATGAATCTTATCTATATGAGATTCTTCATTATGTCTTCCTTCAAACTAAGGTTCACTCCTTGACCTGTTTCTGTCTTCTTTAAGGGACCAAAGGAATACTACTGCTTCCATGTGTCTGTTTATACATGCATATTGGCTGAACTATTTATTTCACACCCTTTCATAAAATCTAGTCATATTTTCCAAGCCTTTAATTTCAAATTAGTTTCACTCTTCTTCTCTGAAAATTACATACTCTCAGAGCCTCAAGGGCTGAAATATTTTTTATAAGATGAAATGGTAAATCAATACAGTACTGTGGATCATTTATTCTACATTAGTGGCTTTGTACCACTAGGTAATCCATTATATGATTCTCAGAGAATGTTTTTAAGTTGATATAAACATCTTCTATAAACTTCTGAATTTGGAGACTCTTTAGATGTCAAAACATTCTGTGCTCAATTTAAGTAAATGGCCAAATATAATTTATTTTTACCTTGTAAACTTCATTCCCAAGACATTGTTGATAGTCCATTAATTGGTGGAACCGTTAATTTCACTTAACTAAATAATTGTTCTTTAAATAAACTATCTTACATATGTAAGAACAATCTTAATGTATGTAAGTGTTTGGTGGAAATTGTAGAGTGTTTTATGTTTTTACTTCAATGATATACTTTTTAAATATATATTTATTTTAATTTTATTTGTATGAAAAAACAACTATTATATGATCTCTAAATGTTGACGCAGAGAGAGATCCATCTCATTTTGTTTGAAGGGAAATATTGGTCTCTCAAAATTATAGGCTAATTAGTTTCTTAGACACTCCATCTGAAAGGTAACTCAGTGTCAATTGCCTAATTGATATATTACAGACCTCATTTTCCCAGGATTATATTACATGAGAGGAGACATGAAAGAGAAGAAAGCAATGCCTGGCAGCTAAGATCCTGGCCTTGGTGTGTCTAGGATGTGGTTTGGACAGCTTGAAAAGCAAGGGCTTTGTTCTACTGTGGAAAAAGAAAAACCCTGGGGCACTAACATCAGGTACAGTTACATGGGGGCCATGATGCCACATAACACAAACTGTGGTGCTTATAACTGTCTATACACCAACAACCTGAGCTCACAGTGTAAGCCAAAAGACATGAAGCCCTCCTTGATGCTGGGTAATGGGACAATGACTGCTTCTTTATTCATCAGATTTTAAGTTGTATTTTCCCCTTCCCTCCTTAGATATAAGAACTGATTCAGTAATGTTGAAATTACCCTGCTTCTTGGCAGCATTCCAATTTATAAACTTCTTGAAATTTCCCTACAGTCAGCACCTTAACCATGCTACCTAGGAAGAGGTCATTCTAATACTGATCTTTTCAGCAGCCCCGTGGTTCCCTATGGTGTGTGGTCTCACTGTTGCAATGGGAATAAATATGTCTTGTTCAAGTAGAGATGTGTGTTTGGTTGGATTGGACTGGAAGTCACTGACAAAGTTTATTTTGCTGCTGCATATATTTATATACAGTTTATTCTATTTTTAATGAGTTTTATTTAAACTTTGTCACCTGGGGAAAATCATGGGAATATTAGGTTACATAATAGTATATATATACATATATATATATATGAATATA
>NW_004949100.1:9284149-9344935 GCF_000317375.1 Microtus ochrogaster | reverse complement strand
GAGCAAAGAAGTCAAGACCATGATGGGTTCACCCTCTGAAACAGTCTACTGGAGCTAATGGGAGCTCACAAGCACCAGCCAGACTGGGAAGGAACAAGCATGGGATCAAACTCAATGTGGGTGACAGTTGGATGGCTGGGCAGACTGAGGGGCCATTGGCACAAGGATTTATCCCTAGTGATTGTACTTGCTTTTTTGGAACCTACTCTCTTTGGATGGATACCTGGCACAGCCTAGATATAGTAGGGAGGGCCTTGGACCTTTCCCCAAGCAATGTGCCTTACCTTCTCTGAGTGTGGATGGAGGTGGAGTGGGGTGGGTATGTGGAAGGAATGAGAAGAGGGGAGGTTGTGGGAATTTGGATTGGTATATATAATGAAAAAAGATAGTTTGTTTTCTTTTTTTAAAAAAATAAAAGTAAATAAAATAAAAAATAAAATTTTATACAGCTCAAAATGATACTTTCTGCAAGTCCTTCACAGAGCTTGCTATGACCTTTCCTGTCAGTATCCCCTCCAGTCTGGAATGAGGTAGGTGGTTTCTTTTTAGGACTGAAGTACTTATCAGACTTCTTGACTTTTTATAACAAAGCAGCAGTTCTGCCCCAGCTGGGCTGACTCAGAAAGCCAATGGCTTTGGTTCTAACCGGAACTATAGAATACTGCACTTCAAGTACTTATTGAGAGCATTATCTCAAAGTCTGTGCCACTTACAGCATATTAAGAGCTCAGCTTAGAGAACTAATTCTTTATTCAAGAGATCTGCTCATTCCTCTTTGCTTTCTAAAATCCTTCCCAGACTCCAGGCATAGAAGAGGCTAGCTGAACACCTGTGTGGCATTATTTTGGTTTTTTTTTTTTGATGATTGCTCTCATAATTTACATTTAATTGTGTCCTTGTCTTCTACAGAAGGTGTCTCAAATAAAGTCCTTCCATTGCTTACTGCAAAACTGAATGATAGAAGGTCCAGAAAAATAGTGAGTGCTCAATAAATATTTATGAAGTGAATGAATGAATGAGCAAATAAGTAAATGATTCTGAGTTCATGTTGTATGTTTCACTTCCTATGATTTAAGATGTTCGTATCTTTTGAAGTTCATTACCCATGATTATGCTAAATTTAGTTGCATGACGGAAGAAATATTTCAGCAAGCTAAAGATACTTCAGGAACATTCAGAAAATTTAACTTTTCTATTTACATACAGTATAGTGTGTAGGTGGTAGGTATCTAGATGCAGGAAACCACTGTGGCAACCAGAATCCTCAACCCGAAACTTCCTGGAGCTTTGATTTTGTAGTCATGCCATCCCCTTTTTCAAAATCACTAATTACTGAGCTGTCTCTGGAGCCGTTCTGCCCTTTGAAGGGTGTCATATAAATTACAGCAATATGTAACTTCCGAGACTTACTTCTTATCCTGTATAATACATTTGGGATTGTCCAAATTTTGTGTGCACATTACTCCTTCTTATTACTGAATGGCACTTATTGCCTTTTTCATAGAAGGTCATCTGCTATGAACATTCTCTCTTTCTCTCTGTATCTCTCTCTCTCTCCCACCCCATCTCTCTCTGTGTGTGTGTGTGTGTGTGTGTGTGTGCATTCGTGTGCGTGTGTGTTCTGTACACCTAAGTCTATGTTTCCTGAGGGCAAGTCAGAACCAGAGTATGGGGTCATACGTTAGATATGATATATGCTTAGCTTTGTAAGAAACCTTGAGGGTGCTTTCCAGAGTGTGAGCACGGGTTCAGTGCTGCACTGTGCTGTGTGCTATCAACCCTAAGCTTTGTCATACTTGGGTTACAGTATCTCATCATAGTTTTAATTTGCATTTCATAATAGCTATAGGTATAGAATCTTTCTCAAGTCTTTAATCACCTTTCATATATTCCCATTCATGAAATATTTTTCTTATGTGAAAAATTGGGCTGCTCATTTTCTTAGTATGGGGTTCTGAGTGCTGTATGTATTATGGTTAAAAATTCTTTATGGGATATAGGATTTGCAGATAGAGTCTCCTACTCTGCAGTGTATCTTTTTTCTCTTAGTAGCATCCCCCATAGAGTAAACATTCTTACTCTTGAGTTGGTTTAATTTACTTTTCCCCCAGTTGCATTTAATGAATCTTGTGAGCAATTTCTCTTTTGCCACAGAAAAAAAGTTTCTTATAGATTTTCTCTTGTTTTTGTCTGAAAGTTTTATAATTCTTCATTTTATATTGAGCTCTTGGATCAATTTTGGATTAGCTGATGAATAAAGATGGGACTTAGGTCAGGGTTCATTTCTTTGTCTGTAAATGGCCAATTGCTCTATTACTGTTTGCTATTAAAGCTGTCATTCCTCCGCTGAATAGATGGTGCGGCACTGTTGAAGAGAAATGGCACATTTGTTAAACCCATTTCTACACTCACTCTTCCGTTTTACTGATCTGTGTCTACCCTCCTCTAGTATTATTCTGCCCTTACGACATAGCTTGACAGTATGACTTACAATGGGTGGTATGATTGCCTTGACTCCATTCTTATTTTACCACAGTGCACTGACTATTCTATTTCCTTTGATGTTTGTGGTATCTAAATATTAGAGTTAGACTGTTAGGAATTTAATTAAAACTGTGTTAAATGAATGTAGAGATAGCTGGATTTTTTTTAGGATATCTTGCCTTCAAATCCACGAGCACTGCAGTTGGTCTCTATTTTTATTGAGGGCTTCTTTGTTATCTTTTAGCAGTGTGGTATTTAATGATCTTCAGCAAGCAACTCTGCATGTTTGGTAAACTCTGTAACTGAATATAACTAATATTCATAATATAACACTCATATCTAATTAAATATGACTAATAACTACATAGTTCACATTGGAAAGTGGTTGTAAATCATACTTGTTAAGATACAGTTTATATTTTTTTTATTACCAATGTAGGTTTTAGGGTGTTGCCTTTATACACCAAGTTTCTACTCACCCATTATCATATATTTCTTGAGATTTTCCATATAGACAATTATGCTATCTTTGAGAAGAATTTTATGTCTTCTTTTCCTAGTTTTTACTCTTTTCAAATCTTGTTCGTGCCTTATTGTACTGCCTACGAATTCAGTACAGTTTTGAATAGTACTTGTAAGATGCAAATTTTATGTTATTCTTCATTGTCAGGAGAAAATACCCATTTCCGTTACTAAGTGTAGTGCTATATGTGGTTTATTTTCTTTCTTTGCTTCTTTGTTCTTTCATTCCTTTAACCCTCCCTCCCTTCTTCATTTCTATATAGGGTCTCTTCATGAATCCCTGCCTGGCATAGAATTTGCTATATAGGCTGGCCTTAAATTCAGAGATCCACTATGTTCTGAGATCTTGGATTAGAGGCATGTAACCCCACACCCAGAGGTGGCTTTTCTTCACTGGGCTGAAGGTGTCCCTTTCTGTCTTCAGCCTGCTTACGGTTCTTTTCTCAGAGTAGGTGTTTTTCTTTCTCAACTAATAAAGTTCTTTTCTAGGTTGTTTCTATGGTAGAAAGTCTAATGATTCATTGTAATGTGTGGACTTCCTGTGATTCAATGTTTACTGCTAGAATTTATTTGCTGGTAGGGTGACAAGAATTTGTATACTTGCAGCTAGATCTGTAGTTTTCTTTCTTGTTCAGTGTTTGGTTTTGGTATTTATGGCTTTATAAAATAACTTAAATGTGTTTTCTTCTCTTCTATGATACATAAAAGATATGTAGAACTGATGCTATCCCTTTTTAAAATGTTTGGTAGCATTCTCACTGCCGTAAAACCTGTTGACATCTTGACTGTAAATTCCCAGCCTCTACAACTTTGAGAAATAAATTTGTTTATGTTACCAAGTTAATGACTCTTTAATAGTAGACCAAACTGACTGACACAGAACATGTGAGTAAATTTAGGTAGTTTTAGACAACTTGGTCCATTTTGCTTAAATTGTCCAACTTTTACATGTATATATATAGTTACATGCAATTTTTAACTGCTGATTTTTAATGTGCTTAGACCTGTGTTGCTTTATTCTTTCATGTTTGATATTTTTAATTTTTGTCTTCTTCCACTTTCTCCTTTTGATCAGTTTGGATAGACATTTATTAGTTTTAATCATTGTTTTAAATAGTTGACTTTGATTTTATTTTCTTATTTCCAGATTCAATTTCACTTAACATCTTATCTGGGTTGCCCCTGGCAGTTGCTGCTCATGTTTAGCATAGGTCTTCCCTCTTCAAATAATCTGACCAAGAAAATCTCTCATAGGAGTAGATTCCTGATTAAGTCAAGTTGATAGTTCAATTTTGCCATCATAGTTTTTGAGGCAACACTTATTTATTTATTTTTATTTTTATTCATTCCAAACAATGCATCTCTAAGTATCCCTGACTGGCTGAAATCCGTGCAGCATATCTTGATCATTTCTGTGCAACTTTGTGTAAATGTGAGTGCATGTGTGTGCGTTTGTGCATGTGTATATGTGTGTGCGTGCGTGTGTGCATGTGTGTCTGGTTCCGAGGCCCCATCTCACTGTGTTGTTCTCATAACCTTCAACTTTTCATCCTCCTTCCTCTGCCTTCTAAGTGCTGCTGTTTTAGATGTGTGCCATCATGATAGCTCAGCTTTTTATGGTTTTTTTTTTCTGTTGAAACCTGCTAGTTCCTCATTTGTGTGAAATTTATTTGACATTGCTTGTTGGTGAATTTTCGCAATATCTGCTTTTGTTTCTGAGATGGCAGGAGTTAAATCCAGGGTCTTGTGTATTCAGCCAGCACCTGACCACTGGCCTACGTTCACTGCTGTTAGTGCCAGACACTTTCGGCATTAGTATGATCTTGCCAGTGATAGAGCTTTATTTCTCTTGCCTATACAAGTTGAGATTTCCTTAGTTCTTATTATGTGATTAAATTTTGGTTATACTCTGATATCAAATATTACAAAGTTCTACCTTGTGTTTGAATACAATGGACAATGTTGCCACTCTCATTTTTCAGATGGGTTCAAGCTGCACATCTGGCTAACCGTCCCTGCAAAGTTTTCAGTGTCTTCCTGCCCTCAAAACCTTTCCAGTACTATGCGTGTCTTTCTGACATGTTCCTCATCACTCAACCTGTTCTAGATACTGCCTGGTGCTCTTCATTTTGTTTTCTGTGCTGCTAAGTTTAAGGTCCACTTTGTTACTTGCAAGGATGAATCCTAGGAATCATAGGTATCATATTGTAGTCAATTTCTTGAACAGCTCATTTTAAGTGTTCTGTCATTTCCAGTTCTTTGAGACTACTGTCTTCAACTTTTAAACTAGAAATGGAGCCTTGACTACCTTACTCTGCTTTGTATACTCACACCATTATCTAGGGAAAAGAGATACAAGGGTGATGGAGGAAGGTCATTGGTTAAGTAATAAAGAAAAAACTGCTTGGCTTCATAGGTTAAAACATAGGTGGGAGGAGTAAACAGAACAGAATGCTGGGAGGAAGAGGAAGTGAGCTCAGAGGCCATGCTCCCCTCTCCCAGGCAGACGCCATGAAGCAAGCTTCCAGGTCAGACATGCTGAATCTTTCCCGGTAAGACTGATGCTACACAGATTATTAGAGATGGGTTGATCGGGATATGAGAATTAGCCTGTAAGGGCTAGAGTTAATGGGCCAGGCAGTGTTTAAGAGAATGCAGTTTGTGTGTTGTTATTTCGGGTAAAGCTAGCCGGTGGCAGGAGCTGGGTGGCAGAACGCAACCCGCAGCTCCCACAACACAAGGGCAGGAAGATCAAAAAGAGCATCAGCATTTCCATCATTTTCTGATTCTACAGTCCTCTCATCAGAGAAGAACTTTCTCTTTTCAGCTTCAGATGTCTCCTGTCTAATTGCTTTTTGTGCCAACCTCTTCTTTCTACGCTTGCGCCTGAACTAGGGGCTCCCCTGGGACTGTCACGGCTCTCCTAGATGTCCCAAAAGTAACTACAAGAGATAAAATAAACTGCACAAGCTTAATAAAACATCTCTGAACATAACATGTTCGGTATTGTCTTCATTCAAATATCCAGTGTTTCCTCTACCTCCAATGCTTGCCCAGTTTTTATGATAATGAAACTTCTAGCCATCCTCAAAGACCTTTGAAGATTTTTATCTCATTGGTATTCTTTCATTGGTTTTTCCAAGAAAAACTGGTGACTTCATTTGTTATGAGAAATGATTTTAAGAAGTGGCTCATGTGCTCATGAAGCCTGAAACCTAGAAAAACAAGTGGCACATTCAGACCAGAGCCAACGGCATGGAAACTGGAAAGAGGCAGGAATACGGTGAGTCGTAGAGCCTCGCTTTGAGTACCAAGGCCTATGAAGACCAAGAGTAGAAAAAGGATAAGGTAGAGGGAGGGAGGGAGATGGATATAGATGGATAGACCCCTTTTGCTCTTTTTGTTCCATCTTAATCCTCAAAAGATTGGTTGTTCTATGATGCATACCTAAATCAGTAAGGACAGAGGTAAAATTTGTACCCTAATACAGGACAGATGTAAAATGCATACCCTACTACATAAATATTAATGCTTTCCCTGATAATTAAATATCCCTTAGACCAATCTAGGTATGCATAAAAACCAATTGCAAAATTTATTACCTCATAATCAACAAGGACCATGTAACTTTATTTGCTTATTGGAGTGTGTGTGGGCATAGTTTGTGTCCTTCAAAACAGCAACTTAAATATATTCTGTAGTTTGGTTTAGCCTGATCCTTGTATGGTCAGTGAGTTCACCTGACTAAGTGAACAGAATGAATATCTAGATGCAGACTGCATTGTAGACAGGGCTTCAAGATGAGAAGGTATTTAGAACAAACCAGACAGAATCTACACTGAGTGGTAGACTTTAGCTGAGAAATAAATGCCTGTTGTAGAAAAGTGTCTGCAGGTTGCAGTTTTCAGAGTTCGTGGATAATGTCACTCATCCTGTTAGATTATTCTGTGGAGTTAAGGATGCATGGGAAGAACTTGAAAGACAGGAAGCTTAGTGGAAAGCTGTGGACAAAAGATCAAAGAAGAAAAAGGGACCAATGACCACATACACAGGAGCCTCTGAAATTCTGAAACGTCCAGCATGGATCTTTGGGAACAAGTTCAAATCAAAGGGGCAAGGACAAGGTTAAGCCCAGCCTGAATATAGACTTGAGGATGGCATATATATTTTTAAAAAAATTATTTTTGGTTCTGATTGAGCTTAGATATAGCCAGATATAATTCATAAAGGCATTCACAGGTGGGATCCAAACTTTGATGTGCTTTAGTCTAAGAACTGAATGACTTTTTTTAAACTCAGATACTGAGTAGGCTTGATGAACTTGAGGAAAAGGGGCCAATGACATCTGTACTATCCATTCTTCCCTGGTGGCCTTTTCAGTGCTATTATTTCAAATCATTTTCTCTTTTTCTCCTTTATCTTATTACATGCCTTCATTCAACTAATTGAGTCTTTCAAAAAAGAACACTGCTCAATTAGTTGACATTTTATTGAGGCAAAGAATGGAACAGTCCACAGAGCCATCAGCAGATCAGGAGTGAGTACTTGGTGCCTGGTAATTGGAGAGTGTGTCGGCTGCCTTAAGTATCTCAGCACCTTTCCAGCTCTTTCTGAGCCTTGCTCATCCTCTTCCTGCCACTCAAGTCTCAATCTTTTCACTTCCCTGCCCAAGTTCTTGCAAGAACAAGCAGCAAATCCCCACTCTTAGTGCCTGCTGCCGTTTCCACTAGGAAAGAAAATGTAAAGACTGTCTTATTGGCTCCTCATGTGCTAGTGATGAAAAGGTGCAGTGAGTCCCTGAGTGCTTACGGTCCCAAAGCTAACCCTACAAATTCTCAGAGCCACTGAACCAGAATAGAGGCTTCCCAGTTACTTTGGAGATTGAACATGAAAACCCAGACACTTAGTTTTAATCAACCCAATCTCAAAACTACCTAGATACAGAGATGGAAACCTCACAAATCTGAGAAAAAAAAAGTGGACTGCAGAATAAATGCAAGAATGGGTACCTAAACTGACCATATGTAAGCAGAAATGGTATTTGATAATGTATCTGCTCAGGTCCTACCCCTCCCTGCCCTCAAACAGGTAGTTTAGCTCAGATCTTTTGCTAACAATCTAAATTTCAAGGAACCTTTGCAGATAATTGGCTTTGAAGCAGCAACAATTAAAACAAGCGGCAAATAAACAAATAAACCAAACCAAAGTTGATAGGCTTCTGGATTTATGTGGATCAGAGGAAAACTGACAAGTCACTCAAACTCTGAGCTTCAAAGCCTAGCTACTGCTGTTAACATTTGTGTGTCAGAATTCTTGCTTACAGAGTCTTTTGAAATACTCCGATAAAAGACTCCACTAGTACAAAGAGGTTAAGATCATCACTTATGACAGAGAAAAAAAATAGATCAGTGTTTGACATGTTATCTTTCAAGTCACATTTTTCTTAGCCTTTATCCTCCTTGCTGCAATTGCAGGGAGTGGCCTAAGACACAGGGTAGCGTTAAATAGGTTCGGTCAGCCTAGTCATGCTCAACATCTGTTGAACATTTTCATTCATTGCCTTGGTCAATGCTTCTAGCAAGATTTTTTAAAGCCAGAAAAGGGAATAAAAAGTTTCAGAATGGATAAGTCTCTAAACATTGCAGAGAACTCACATTTGAAGGTAGACCTTTCTATCTCCAATATGTTCCTTAATTTTTGGGGGGAAGGGTGGCATTTTTTCATTTTTTATTCTTTAATTTAAATAAATGTCTTCATACAATTATTTTGGTCATGTTTTTTTTTTATCTTTTTCCCTTCCCCCAACTACCCTCAGATACCCTATACCCACTCAACTTCTTGTTCTTTCCCAATCCTCTTCCCAAATTAGAAACAAAACAAAATTTTAAAAAAAGGAAAATCAAAACAAACAATCAATAAGGCAAAAATTATGAAACCAAAGCAAAGCAAACCAAAAAGCCCATCTGTGTATCTGTGTTGGTTTCCTCTCTTGCTTTGAGAATGCATTTTAAACAGTCCATGTGGGAAGAGATGTGTAGTGAATGAGAAGAACTGGCTGTGCCAGGTGCCCATGATGTAACAGAAGGCCTCACTGTCTTACACATTTATCAGTTGCTTCTTGATTGCTCAATGGCAACCCCTATGAGATAAAGTGACAAAGTCAACATAGTCCCCATTCTCAAGGACCTCAGAATCTTCTAAGTGGAGGCAAATAATGAATGATTATTATAAACTACCCAAAGACCTGAGACTGATGTTCGTGGAACAGTATCAACTTTACAATCTCCAAAAATGGAGAAAATCTTATGTTAAGATTCAGCTGCTTGCATCTCTACCTATTTCTATGTTGCCTTATCCCTAGTTCTACATTCTTGCTTGTGTTGTGAAAAGCTAGGAGAAAAACAATTTAGTTTTCCATACTTTCTTGCTGTTATCCCGGATTTAGCATCAAACAGTTTCTTCCAGATAGGTGCCTTTGCATGAAACTTGAATGCAGAAGATGGGGCAGAAGGCATGTGCCAGTGGCTCAAGCTGGTAATCAAGGATCTCTGAGTGTGAGAGGAAGTTAGAGAAGTCGAATCAAGTTCTCTATCACCTGCACTGTGACAGACCCCAGGAAGCTGTGGTGGCTGTAGCAGCAGATCAGTTTGTGTCAGAGTCTCTGACTCTTATGTGAGATTATTTTGGAACCCAATTTTCCTCAAGGGATCCATTGACTCCCTATTCTTGAACTTTCCCAACAATTTTATAAATACTGAACTCTATTATGAGTACCCTTATTATTTACATATGCAGGTTATGCATTTTCTGCCTATGTGCCTGACACATATAAAGCGGTTAGGCAGAGGAATTTGTTGGAAGGAGATGGTAGAAAGCAATTTATCTTGAGAAATCTACTCAGCAAGTATCTTGCATCTCTCCAGCTTTATATTTATTTTTATTGACTTATAGTGGAGAACCTCGTCAGCTTTGAAAGGCCATACCAACTACTCAAACAGTCCTTTGCACCACAGTCTCAATGGTTAAGCATACACAAGAAAGGTACTGAGAAAGGCATGGTTGGTATTTAGGTTATCTTTGGAGACAGAGAAGTTGCTTACAGAAGATTTCATGAAAGAACTTGAATCATGGGAGATTGTGGCCTCTGTGGGGAAGGATGGACCATTCTGGATAGAGAGAAGGTCAGATGCACTGGAGGCTCACCATGAAGGGAAGCATTGAGAAGTGGCAGAAGTGTGAATGAAGGCATGGAGCATTTCCCTCTCTTGATCCCCAGGGTCAGATCTACATCACCTTGAAATTCTCTTGTCATTATAGGTGATCAAGACTTATTTTTAAGCGTTAAGAAAGAAAGTGAAATGATTGATTTTACCTTTGAAGAGGACATTCTAGTTGCAGCCCTAGGATGGAGAATGGGTTGAGAGACGGAAGAGCCTTGGGAAATTAAGTGAAAGGTGATTGAAGATTTTAGGGGGTTGATTTTAATGGACTTCAGAGTGAAAGGTATCGCAATGTTACCAAGAGTATCAATTATCTCCCTGAAGAATTTAATTGTAATTCTAAGCCGTGCAGTAGACAGAAATCAGATAAAGGCAGAGGTCAGGAGAAATTTTCCTCTATTGGCCATCATCTATCGATCTATATCCTTGTTTCTTTTATTTCTATTATAAAATAGCATGACAAAAGCAACTTGAAAGAGAAAGTGTCTATTTTAGCTCACAGTTCCAGAGGACAGTCAGTGTCAGTAAATCACAGCAACTGCAGGTATTGAATCCACAGTCACAAGAACATAGCAACGAGAGTATACATTGCGCTTAGCTTGCTTTCTCAAGCAGGTTATCTCGGATATGGTGTCACCAACAGTGAGTGGATCTTTCTATCTCAATTAATTATCAAGACAATACCCTACAGATGTTCTCAGAGATCTGCCTTCAGGTGTTTTATATTCTGTTGAGTTACAATTGAAGTTATCTATGTCTCTATGTATCTGTCTATCTCTCATTATCTATCTATAATTTATTCATCTACCTACATGGCATGAAACCTTACAAGCTTATTGTTGAAAAAAAACCAAAGAAAATAACTAGAAATATGAGAAGTTAGCAAAGCAAATTTATCATATAAAGACTAAGTAAATAATGTCTTACATTGATAAAAGGTATTGTTTTTTACAATTATAAAAATTTGAACCATAAAATATTAAGAGACAATGCAGGTAATTTATAGATAATATTTTGATGGAGAAATGTGCCAGACAACCTAATGGTTCCTCAGAGATGTCCATGTTTTACTTGTCAAAGCCTCTTATACGCTACCCGATTTATTCATGGGATTTTGTAAATATAAAAAAAGTTAAGGATAATGAAACAGCATGATGGCTAATTTTGTCAACATGGTATAACCTAGAATCATGTGGCAAGAGAGTCTAAGGGAAGGATTGTTTAAATTAGGGTGGCAAATAGGTATATATGTGGATAATTGTTCTGACCACACTAATTGATGTGACCAGGCTGTAGTAGGTGGCACCATTCCCTGAGTTTGGGTCCTTGAATTTATAAGAGTAGAGAAAGTGATCTAAGTCCAAGATGCATGCATGTATTAATTTGCTTGCTTCTTTTGACTGTCGATGTGGCTAGGTACTTCAAGTTGTTATCTGACTTCTCCAGAATGATAGACTGTAACTAACTTGAAATTGTAGCCAAATAAACCTGTTCTCCATGAAAGTTGTTTTTATCAGGTGTCTTAAAGTTTCTATTGCCGTGAAAAGACATCATGACTAAATCAACTCTTATAAAGAAAACATTTAATTATGGTGATTCGATTACAGTTTTAGAGGTTCAGTTCTTTATCATTGTGACGGAGCATGGCACTGTGCAGGTAGATGTGGTGCTGGCTACATCTTGATGATAAGATAGCAGGAAGTTGACTGAAAATCACAGTAAGGAAAACTTGAGCAAAAGAGACCCCAAAGCCTGCCCCCCACAGTGACACACCTCCTCCAACAAGGTCACACCTCCTAATGGTGCTACTTCCTTTGGGAGCCATTTTCTGTCAAACCATCACACCAAGAAGGTATTTTTGTCAGAGCAACAGAAATGAAACTAGAACAGACAAGGATATTTGCTGTGGGTGCTGATTCACTGGTAGCCAGGCAGGAAGTCTAGGCGGGGCAATGAGAACAGGATAATTCTGGGAAGAAAATTCTGCAATCTGCTATTGTGACCCAGATGCAGAGGAAGCAAAATGTGACTGCTTTGCTGAATAAGGTACTGAGGCATGTGGGCAACACAGACAAGAATTATGGGCTAATAAAAGTTATAAGAATTAGTTAAGCTGGGCGGTGGTGGTGCACTCCTTTAATCCTAGCACTCAGGAGGCAGAGTTCGAGACCAGCCTGGTCTAGAAGAGCTAGTTCCAGGACAGGAACCTAAAGTTACAGAGAAACCCTGTCTCGAAAATCAAAAAAATAAAAAAAAAATAATTAGTTAATAACAAGAGCCTGAGATACTACATTAGTTTATAACTAATGTAGACCTCTGTGTGATTCTTGGGACTTAGTGGCTGCAGAACTGGGTGGAACAGAAAACCTTGGTCAACTGATACTGTTCTGGACTGAGTATAGTCACAAGTTCTATTGATCACAAGTGTATCATAGTGTAATCACAAAAACAATTATTTATTTGTTTATTTGTTTTTGAAACATGGTCTCATATAACCCAGGCTAGCTTCATAGTCAATAAGTAGTTGGGGATGACTTTGAACTTCTGATCCAACCATCTTCCATCTCACGAGTCCTGAGATAAACAGATGTGCATTCCCATGTACAGTTGTATGGAGTGCTGGGGACCAATGCCAAGGCTCTGCACATGCTAAACACACACTTTACTGACTGATCTACATTTCTACCTTACAAAAGTTTTCATAAAATGTAAACAGAAAGATCACAGTCAGAAAGGGGAGGTGGGGTAATAGAAGGAGAGGTAAGAGAGGTTAAAGGTCAGAGGAGGGGTACCTGAAAGAGACAGAGAATGCGCATAAGGGGACAGACAATAAAAAATACCTGGGAGGGAAACAATTGAGGTGACCTCTAAAAGCTGAAAGTACATAATAATGAATAATTCCTAGAGCCCCCAGAAAGCATGCAGTCTAGCCATTGCTTCTGAGATTTCTGGTCTTTGAAATTAAAATACCACACATTTGTGTTGATTCAAGCCATGAAATGTGCATTAACTTGTTACAGCAGTATAAAAGATGAGCACGAGAGAGCTTGGAAAGCAGAAAACAAGGACATTGGATATTTTATGTTATATAGAAGTTTCACCATTTTTGGTGTGACTTCTAAATCATAAGCCTGCTGAAAGACAAGTGAAAGTCACAAAAGGCTATGTGAAAACCAATATACACCAACAGAGTTGATAACATGATACATAAGGAACACTAAAATTGTGTAATGCCAATAAAATTGAAAATAATCATAATAATTAACAGTGTCATAAAACATCTAAATATACATCAATATGTTATGCTAATAATTGTAAATTGAACCATTGAAACACCTTTATAAAGCAATCTGGGCCCCACAGTTCTTTATTTTAATTGTTTATAGCTCTCTGTAATGTTTTCTGTCTGTTGCAAAGAGAAATTTCTTTAATGAGAGGTAAGGACTAAACTTTGATGTGGGCATATGATAAATATTTAGAATGCAGTTAGAGATTCTGCTGGTTTAGTAAAGTGGTGATTGTAGGTTCTCCAAGACCCATGACATCATTGGTCCTGGGTAGTTGGCCAATTTAGCAGTTCCAGACATTATTTTCCTCTTATTGAGTAGGTCTTCAGTCCTATTAGGAAGCTGTTGCTTACTGCCAAAGTATGCATGCCACTATGGCTTACTTTGGGTTATGGTGACACACTTGTCATTGTTGTATTTCATGAATCTAGGTAGGTCTGGTGGTAGCTTTCTTTCATCAGAAGCTTGCAATACATCTATAAAACAAGTCAAAACCTAAGGCTCAGGTAATCTTGTGGAAGAGGACGAGGAGAGCTTGTAAAAACCAGAGGTTTGGGGAGTTTGTTGTGAGATTCTGTATCCTAGGAATGTCAAAAGCCACATCCGTAAAATCTCACACATGAAAGCCTAAATATGAGCTGCATAAAGGCACCAATAGATGTGCTAAAGTGAGTGGTGCAAATCCATGAGCTTCAACCCTACACAATGAACTAGAAACAACCAAAGAATGTTGATAGTGGGATAAGTAGTGTTCCCCAGGGAAGAACACACCAATTGACTTTCCAAACATACATGTGCGTAACATTATAGAGACTGGGCAGGCTGTATTAACAGTACCAGACTTGATTTCCTTTATGTATACACACATATACATATATACATAAACATATGTGCATGTAACAGCAATTGATGAAAGGAAAGACCATGAGTTAGAAAAGGAGTCAAGAAAGATATATGGGAAGGCTTAGAGGGAGGGCAAAAGGAAATGATATAATCATGATCTCAAAAAAAAAAAATAAAAGAAGTAACACAAAAACATAAGGAATATAATCAAGTAGCAATTACTTGTTAGATAGTGATGGGCAGACTGTAGGAGCCAACATCGCCATGAAGTCTAGGTGGGGTATAGCATGGTAAAATCTTTCTGAAAAGCAACTTGACCTTTACTACTTAAATTATAACTGTATGCATCCTTTGATTTAGCAATTCCATTTGTAGAGCTTCGTTCTTCTCCTCCTTGGTACAAAGATACACATTAGTAGCTATCACAGCAGTATATTTGTATATTAAAGGTAAAATCTGGAGTATTCATTTGTTGATTGAAGGGCACTTTCTATATCCAAATAACACACTGCCCTGATGCCTTTTAAAAAACTGGGGTAGATACGAATATTTTTAACACATTGTTAGACAACAAAAGCTTATTGCCAGGCAATAGGCATCTACTGATTTTATTCCAAAATATGTATGTAACTCATGTGCATTTCTATATTTGTAATAATGTGCATGTACATTTTGTCTTAGAAAATGCATAGAAAAATCTACTAGAATTTATAAGCAAGCTAGTACCAAGAGGCTTCTATTCTGCCTTACTCATTTCTCTACCACTTGAATTTTTTACAGGGTATGATTGTATGTTTGAAGTCTAAAATAGCCCATAATCTTGTGAACATGTACTTATAGAGATGCCTAATGACTTACAAGAGACTCTTACGTGAGCATTGTGGGAGCATGATCATTCGTAACAAGTGATCAATCCCATTACCCATAGAGGAAGAAGCAAAGGATAATTTTTCAGAATATACAGTGTACAAGTACTTGAGTGAATAAAGAATGAATTAAATAGAAACTGATCTAATAAGTAGGTAAAAAAAAAAAAAGACAGTATCCGTATCCGGTAGAATCTAATGACATTTTCATTTGATCTGCTGAAATACCTATGACCATTTCTTTTTCCTTTGGAACATGTCCTCAGGTTACCCTCATTATCTGGGTTCTTACAGAGGACAAGCTGCAAATGTAACTTATAATGGAGCTCAAGCATAAGGTAGTCCATATTGATCAGAATTAATTGCTTCAAGAAGAGATTTCAGAGGACCTCATTTCTTTGGCCAAATTTCTCAACAGTGGTTACCAAGTGGGAGCAAATAAATGAAGTAAAACTCAGAAAAGCGTGTAAAGACCTTTCACTCCAAATGCAAATATGCTTAGCTAACAGTAGTTAAAAGATACCTGCTTTAAATAAAAGTATATACTGTTGAAGGAGCTGCGGGTTGCATTCCTGCCACCCTGTTCCTAGCCACCTGGCTAGCTTATGCCCCGAAATAACAACACACAAATTGTATTCATTTAAACACTGCCAGCCCCATTTCTATTAATATGTGTAGCACCGAGGTGCGCTTACTGGGA
Source organism: Microtus ochrogaster (assembly GCF_000317375.1). NCBI lineage: Eukaryota > Metazoa > Chordata > Mammalia > Rodentia > Cricetidae > Microtus > Microtus ochrogaster. The sequence continues at coordinate 9,329,013 of NW_004949100.1, read as the reverse complement.
AGATTCTAGCCTACATCCATCCTGGGTCGGAGCTTCATCGCATCTGCCCCAGAGAGGAGAGCTATTGAGTCTGAGCTCACTTCCTCTTCCTCCCAGCATTCTGTTCTGTTTTCTCCACCCACCTAAAGGCTGGCCTATCAAATGGGCCAAGGCAGTTTCTTTATTAGCCAATGACCTTCCTCCATCAATATACAAATATATATATATATATATATTTCTGGCATTCAGTCTGTAGACCAGACTGGCCTCAAACTCATAGAGAGCCAACTGCCTCTGCCACCTCAAGTGCTAGGATTAAAGGTCTATGCCACCACCGCTAGGAATAAAACAAATATTTCTAAAAAATGAATTTTTGTTATTAACTATGTTAGGAAGCTTAGTGAGCTTGGCCCAATTCAAATGAGCAGATGGAACTCTAAAGGAGGAAAGTGTGTTTCTTCCTGAAGGAAGTATAACAAGATTAAAACTGGCACTTGAAGATTTGGATCTCTCATCTCTTTACCTGATCCAGAGGCTTTTTGCTTCTTCCACAACTATCTGTTCAAGGCATAGATTTCTTCTCCAATCATCTCTCTGTTATGGAAACTGGAATTTAAGTAGAGACTAGTTTTTCTCTCCATAGGGGTGAAGATGAAATTTGTGGTGTTCATATTTGCCTATGCAGACAGGGTATATCATCTCTTTGACCCAATATTCTCAATAAAGTCTTAGCCCCTGAAGATCCACTGGAAACAGAAGACATTTGGCTGTACTGCACAAATTGCATCATTAAATAGGCACTCTGTTTTCTGCTTCTTTATCTTCAAACAACAGATTCACAAAACACAAAATACTGAGGGTAGAAGAGACCCTGGACATCACTAACCTTGGCCCTCAAATAAGAAAAGCAGGTTCTAAGGGATGAAGAGGCTTCTTTGAGATTGCATCATCAGTGATTAGCAAAGGACCAGCACATCCGTGCATCCAGCCCTTCCATGTGTATTGATAGCCAGAGCGAACATCTGTGTTGGGCTTCATCCAAGTTCAAAGAAAGAAAAGAAAAGAGGAAAACAAAAGGCTGTGTTGTGGGTAGAGTGTAAGCCTCATGAACAGCAGGTTTTTCTAAACTCTGTCTTCTTGGGAGGTGGTGACTCAGTCTTTACTCCTTACAGGATATTTGGCCCTGTTCTCAGAGAAAGAACAGCACTGAGCTTGCCAGCCTTCCTTTCCAGGGCCAGCATAGTAAATAGGATGAAAGCCCTGAACTTAATTGGAGCTTCTATTGTAAGACAGAATGGAAGGGTCGCTGAAATGTCAAAACATTTTCCAGAGATCTGGGCAACGTACCTTTTCCTTAAAGCAACTGCCAAATTTCTCAACGTGACATTTGCATTGTGGAAGGACTTGCAGGGAATTAGAAACCAGACCAAGCCAGGCTTTCATCCTCTACAGTGATGAAAACAGGGAATTACTACTAAGGTTTTGCACATATTTAATTTTCATTTCTTCCACTCATTTCAGGCTTCAAACATGAATTTCAAGCTTTTCCATGAACTATGCTTTCCTGATGTAGCTCTTGCTGTTTTGAACAATTACCTGGACAAGATGATTAGTTTTAAAGATTTAAAATGAATATCCACTTTCAAAAATCAATAAAACAAACTCACGACACAGCCATAATCATAGATATCCTTTTATAGTTAGTTTAATGGTTTATTCTTTTTATGTTTTGATGTGGGATTCCACTCTGTATGCTGTGAATACCATTGGTTAGTGAATAAAGCTGCTTTGGACCCATTGCTGCACAGAATAGGGCAAGGCATGAATTCCATGTAGATAAAAGAGGAAAGAGTAGGCAGAGTCAGGGAGATGCCATGTAGTTGCCCCAGGAGACAGACACTGGATGGAACCTTACCAGTAGGTAACAACCATGTGGCAGATTAATAAAAATGCTTTAATTTAAGATTTAAAAGCTAGCCAATAAAAAAATGTGAGCTAATAGACCAAGCAGTGTTGTAATAATACAGTTTCTATGTGGTTATTTTGGGTCTGGGTGGCCAGGAACGAACAAGCAGCCATGGACTACAATTGACAGCCAATATTTGCTGACTACATCCATGTAAAAACCTTTTTATTTTTTAAAAATTTATTTCTTAAAATTTTTTAAAAATGTATTTCTTAAAAGTTTTATATGTATCTGTGTGTAAGTGTGTGTGTTTGAGTACATGTGTGTGAATGTGTGTGTACAAGCATCTATGACTGCATGTGGAGAAATGGAGTTTATCTTAGCTATTGTCCACCTTTGGTTTTCCAGAAAGGTTTGTTCACTAGGACCTGGCAACACACTCTCTTGGGTTGGTGACTGGACACTGAGCCCAGGAGATGCTCCTCAGACCCTACTCTGTCCCATCAATGATGCAGGGATGGACTGAAAACACATGCCTCCATGCTTGACTTCCACCTGCAGTCTGAGGATTGAACTCAGGCCTTTATGCTTATATAACAGGCACCGTACAGACTGACATCTGTTTCTTTGAATTAAAATGAACTGATATATATATATATTCATATGAATATATATTTTTAATTAACCTTTGTTTTTAGTTGGGATTAATAGTGGAATGGGATTTAGGGCTTTGCACACCTTAAGTATCTACCATTGAGTTATATCGTTTGCCTTCTTTTTACTGTTTATTTTGAGATAGTATCTTGTTAGTCCAGTCTATTTAAAGAAGCAGAACCATTGAATATATCTAGAGTATTTATATAAATATATCATTATATAACTATATATAGTATTATAAATATATGAATAGAAAATATTTCTATTATAGAAAAATATTTAGACATGTAATGTATAAATTATAAATATATACACACATACACATATATACATATACACTTATACATATAATTTACTAGAGTGACTTACAGGCTGTGGTCTGGGAAACTGAAAATGGCTGTCTCTGGCTGACAGAAAGGCTAAGGAAATTGCTTATTCAGTTCATGAGACTATCTGGCTCAGCAATCCTAATCTAGTGTGGTGTACCACAGTCATCTTACAGAGCTGCTAGACTTTGATCTATGTTGGAATCCTGAAGAAGAAGGTTTTAATGTGAGCTAAAGAATGCATCAGCAACAAAATGGATGAACTTGCCAGGGAAAGTGAGGGCAAACAGGCACAAAGCAAAATTATCCTTCTTCCTTGTCCCTTTATGTGGGATGCCACCAGAAGGTGTACCCCAAATTTAAGCTGACTTTTCCCATCCCAATGAAGAAATTCCTTCACAGATGTCCACATCTGCTTTGATTTTAGATGATTTCTGATGTAGTCAAGATGACAACCAAGATCAGCCATCATAGTTTCACTTAGTCCTTCAGGATGGCCTTGAACTGACTTTGTAGGAGAACTTGCAGTCCTCCTGCCCATGCCTCTTGAGTGGCTAGTACTGCACTATCATACCCTGCTAATGATGTGGGATTCCCCTCTGTATGCTGTGAAGACCGTTGGTTAATAAAGGAACTGCGTTGGGCCTATAGCAGAGCTATAGGGGAACAGAGCTGGGTGGGGGAAACTAAATGGAATGCTGGGAGAAAGAAGGGTGGAGTCAGAGAGAAGCCATGGAGCCCTGCTGGAGACAGATGTCGAAACTTTACCTGGTAAGCCATAGCCACATGGTGATAAACAGATTAATAGAAATGGGTTAAATTAAGATGTGAGAGTTAGCCAATAAGAAGCTAGAGCTAATGGCCAAGCAGTGTTTTAAATAATATAGTGATTATTTCGGGGCCGAGCAGCCGGGATGAACAAGCGGCCTTCCTTCAACAACCTAATCATTCTTTGTGTGTGTGTGTGTGTGTGTGTGTGTGTGTGTGTGTGTGTGTGTGTAAGTATTTAAAGAAGACAGGACATTTGGTTGAATTCTATTACTTCAGGATTTTATAATTCAGGGCTGTGTTATTTGAGGATTTGAAATTTAGTTTGCTTGGTAAGGATTTTTTTTGTGGCTAAAGCATATTTATAGTATTTACCAAGTGTCAGGGAAAGCAGCCACTAGGCTTACAAGCGTTAATGGAACGTGTGGGTTATTTTATAAGTATTCTCTCACTCCTTTGTCAGACTAACTGCCTGAGGTTAACATTGTCACTCACAAGGACCCCCTTTCACAGTTGATACACCATGGTACAGAGAAGCTGAGAATCAGCTGCTGCCTGTGAGAGCTGGAAAGTCTTCCCAAGTGTCTCCGACTCTACAGTCTCTGTTTTTTCTCTGCCAAGAGACATCTAGGAACCATTCTGAAGCAGTTCATTGAACCCCTAATTAACTTATTCTTTAAACATCCATCAAATCCCCACAATGCAAGCACCAGACGGGCTGTGTCAGTACAAAGATGAATGCCATCCAGATTCTACACTGGGAGCAGGGGTTGGGAACAGAAATGCGGCACCATTGTCACAAAGCTACGTTCACAAAATCAGCCACTGAAAGAAACACTTCATTTGCTAGCAATAAATTTCACTTGTTTTCACACTGAGGTCATTTGGTTGGCAAACTCTGAGTGCCTGTGTATAATCCCAAATGGTAGGAATTTCCTTTAATAGCTTCACTACTCTGGATTCTGATTCAAGCGGAGATCCATTTAGCAGACTAAAGTGGTTAGTTTCTACCAACTTCACTAACCTTGCTGAACTCTCGGTTAGGGACATTATAAAAGATTGAGCAAGTCAGGTTGAGATCCCCTGTAAGGGATGACTTTGGTCTGGAGTGGGAATTCAGGAGTTCCGTGTTTCTTCCTCATGGCTAAGAAAAGCAATGTGTTCATGGCATAAGGAGCCCATGGAAGGCTCCTTCTTTCTTAAGATCTTTTGAGTAAGGTATCCCTTTGATAGTGACTATTTTCTTCATGCCCCCCCCACCCTCTCCAGAAGTTCCTATTGAGTGACTCTCAGGTAGTTAACACAGCATACCCCTGTATTTTTCTTCAAAAATTTTGGGATTTTTTTCACTTCACTGTTTTTAAATTTCAAGAATCTTTTTTTTTTTCTCCTCAAGAACTGGTACTTGAGTCTTTCCCTTAATTTATTTTCTCTTGCTATGCATTTAAGAGATTGCATGAATCTAAGAAGAGGCTTTGAACTTTGAAACAGTGCTGAGACTGTGATAGACTATGGAGACTTTTGAAGTTGGACTAAATGCATTTTGTATTATGAAGTGACCACAAGCTCATGGGGGACAGCGAGAGGAATGTGGTGGTTTGAATGAGAACGTGCCCCATAGACACTTCATACCTCATTTTGAGTAGGTGTGACTTTGTCAGAGAAAGTATATCCCTGGAGGTGGGCTTGAGTTCACAGATATTCAGGTCGGGCCCATTGTCTCACTTCCTCTTCCTGCTGCTTGCCAATCTGGGTTTAGAACTCTCAGCTGCCTCTCCACCACCATATGTGTTTGTGTACCACCATGATCCCCACCATGGTAACAATGAACTAAACCTCTGAAAGGTAAGCCAGCCACAATTAAATTCTCTTTATAAGAGTTGTTGGTCCTATGCAGGTTCCCTAGGTGTTGATCTAGAGTTCGTGAGCTCCAACAAGCTCAAACAGGGACATCTGTCTCTGTGGGTTTCCCCATCATTATCTTGACCCCTCCATTGCTAATATCATCCTTTCTCTCTCTCCCCAACTGGACTCCTGGAGCTTGGCTCTGCGCTTGGCTGTGGATCTCCACATCTACTTCCATCATTTACTGGATGAAGGCTGGTGTTTGTTTTTCTGGGTTTGAGTTACCTCAATCAGGATGATTTTTTTTTCTAGTTCTATGCATTTGCCTGCAAATTTCACAATGTCATTTTTTTTTTCCTGCTGAGTTATATACTCCATTGTGTAGATGTACCACATTTTCTTTATCCATTCTTCAGTTGAGGAGCATCTAGGTTGTTTCCAGGTTCTGGTTATTATGAATAATGCTGCTACCATAGACTAATAGAGAGCCAGCTCCTAGATAGCACCCAGGATACTGAGAGAAGTGATGTGCGCCAACTGGAGACGTAAGTCACAAACAATGCCACACCAGTTTGGAATTATGATTAATAGGGTGGTATTTATTTAAAGGGGAAAAACTTACAGATCACAGCCCTCTGTGCAACCAGGAAGGGAGTCTAGTCACCCGCGGAGCAGGAAGTGAGAGCGCGAAGAGGGAAGTCACTGCTTTTTTAAAGGGAGAGAGACCATGCCCCAATGGGCTGGTATCTCAGCAGCTATAGGCTGGAGGAGCGGGAGGACCTCCCGCAACAGAGAAGTTCATGGAGTCAGCTGCTGTTTATAAATGATAATCTGACCTGCGATATGCTGCTATGAACAGGATACAAGAAACGTACCTAAAAATAATAAGAAAGTTTAAAACAAGCTGACAGACAAAATCAAATTAAAAGGAGAGAAATTCAAAGTGACTCCACTAAAATCAAGAACAAGACAAGGCTAGGAATTCTCTCCATATTTATTCAATATAGTACTTGAGGTACTCGTTAGAACAATAAGTCAGCAAAAGGAGATTAAGGAGATACAAATTGGAAGGGTAGAAGTCAAACTTTCACTATTTGCAAATGAGATAGTATACATGAGTGACCTCAAAAATTCTATCAGTGAACCACTACAGCTGATACATACCTTCAGCAATGTGGCTGAATACAAGATTAAATTAAAAAAAAAAACAGTAACCCTCCTATATATGAATGATAATTGGGCTGAGAAAGAAATCAGGGAAACAATACCATTTGCAATAGCCACAAATAATATAAAATATTTGGGGAGTAACTCTAACCAAACAAGTGAAAGACCTTTATGATAAGAATAAGGTCTTGAAGAATAAAATTGGGGAAGAGATCAGGAAACAGCCGATGTTTTTAACCTCTGAACCATCTTTCCAATCCATTGGGGGAACTCTTAGATTCTCCCTTTCATGATAAAGACTTTCTCTCAAGTGACTCACAAGTTTTGGCTTCCATTGCTTGTTAAGAATGAGGCAGCCAAAGGTTGTTTAGTCACTGTGCAAAACCGCGAAAAATATATGAAGAACAGCTTGTGCATCAAACCACCAGTGACAAGGATGTGTCTTTTCTGTTGATATGATCAGATTTCTGCCTAAACCATCACTGCAGCATTATAGTAGAAAAGATAGGAATCTCATCATTGACACAATGCTTGTATTTTCTTTTTTTATTTTTAATTTATTTATTTATTAAAGATTTTTGTCTCTTCCCCGCCACCGCCTCCCATTTCCCTCCCCCTCCCCCAATCAAGTCCTCCTCCCTCCTCAGCTCCAAGAGCAAACAGGGTTCCCTGCCCTGTGGGAAGTCCAAGGAACCCCCACCTCCATCCATTTCTAGTAAGGTGAGCATCCAAACTGCCTAGGCTCCTACAAAGCCAGTACGTGCAGTAGAATCAGAGACCCATTGCCATTGTTCTTGAGTTCTCAGTAGTCCTCATTGTCTGCTATGTTCAGCGAGTCCGGTATTATCCCAGGCTTTTTCAGACCCAGGCCACCTGGCCTTGGTGAGTTCCCAATAGAACATCCCCATTGTCTCCGTGTGTGGGTGTACCCCTCGCGGTCCTGAGTTCCTTGCTCGTGCTCTCTCTCCTTCTGCTCCTGATTTGGACCTTGAGAATTATGTCCGGTGCTCCAATGTGGGTCTCTGTCTTTGTCTCCTTTCATCGCCTGATGAAGGTTAATATTCAGGAGGATGTCTATATGTTATTCTTTGGGTTCTCCTTATTTAGCTTCTCTAGGATCACTAATTATAGGCTCAATGTCCTTTGTTTGGGGCTAGAAACCAAATATGAGTGAGTACATCCCATGCTCCTCTTTTTGGGTCTGGCTTACCTCACTCAGGATAGTGTTTTCTATTTCCATCCATTTGCCTGCAAAATTCAAGAAGCCCTTGTTTTTTACTGCTGAGTAGTACTCTAATATGTATATATTCCATACTTTCTTCATCCATTTTTCCATTGGAGGGCATCTAGGTTGTTTCCAGGTTATGGCTATTACAAACAATGCTGCTATGAACATCGTAGAGCATATACTTTACACATCGGTCCTCAGCTCTGCCTATTGTACTGGGTCCAGAATATCCGCCCTACTTAATTTTCACATGTTGTCTTTTTCATACTTTGAACAGTTTCATATATGCAAACTGAATTTTAACTATCCCACCACCCTCTCTCTCTTTCCCTCCTACACCGAAAGCTTTCTCTCCCAGAAGTTTCCCTTCTACTTCTGTGTCTTTTTTGTGCGACCCACTGAGTGTAGTCATGGTTTCCTGCAGGATCACAGTGGGAGGTTTTGTACTGGACCATGGGTTTACTTTTCAATGTCTACACTACTAATGAAAATGCCACTTGACCCTTCAACAACTATTAGCTGCCAGTAGTGTCTCCAGGAGGGAAAGGGGTGGGGGGACTCATGAGCCCTTTTCCACCAATGATAAAATGTTGCCAGGCCCAATCTTGTGGAGGTACTGTGTCTGTAACTTCATCTACTTTAATAATCTCTTTGGGAAGAAAAGCTCCGCCGGGCTTCTAAATGTATTTTGTCCAGATTTTCCATTGCTCTCTGTTTTTATAGCACATTTGTTCTTCCATTCTTAAACAGAGGGAGCCTCTAATCCCGACTTTGCTATGATCAAACTGCTCCCCCATTCCTGGCAGAGAGTCACCTTTTATAGGGCTGTCTCATTCATCGCTTTTCGCTTACCGGCTTTCTGGTTTCCCAAGTAGTTTTACTGTTGTTTTCCTTCCTATTCTTTTCCTTTGCAGATTTGTGCTTTTATTGAAACGAAACAAAACAAATGAGCAAACCTCTGCTGTCATCCAGTGCAGTTCAGGAAAGGAGTTAATAAACATACGCCCTCTGTAATTGGTCTCTGTGTTTTATCCTTTGAAGTGTTTTTTTTTTTAAATCTGGCCACAAAAGTAACACATGTTACTGTAGATAATTTGTTAATTAAATTATAAATTACAATAAAAACAAAACAGATGTTTGCTTTCTGTGAACAATTAACATTATGGTTATTCTCTTGAAGCCATTTTCCCCTAAAATTTATTTTTACATAGTTGGAACCATATTGGACTTAAAATTTTATGCCTAATTGCTTTGTTTTTATTCACTTCTAAAGGGTTTTCCATATTATTAAAACAATTTATAAACATTATTTTATAAGCTCCATTATATTGATTTTAGTATGCTGTTGCTTATTTAGCCATTTGTCTATTACTGGCCATTTGGGACATTTCTCTTTTTATTTTCTTAAGAGAAATAAAAGCAGCTTGGAAATGAAAAAAAAAAAACACTTCTATATTTTAAAACGTTTTCAATGGTAAAATTTAGGAGAAGAAACAACTGAACCAAAACTGTAAGCTATACGTTCATTAATATGTTTATTAAACATCATGTTATGTATTTTGGGCATTTGTTAGAAATTAACTCTAACTCAGCAGGGTGGCTGCTAAGTATTCCCAATTCTTTTCTACCCTCTCATCAACTACCACATCTTGGGGAAAACAAGGGAAGCACATTAAAGCCTGACTTTGCCTCCATCCCTGTCCACATGGTCAGGTTTTTCTATAGAGTTTGCAGGGCCTTAGTTGTGAAGACGAATGGAGGCTCTAAGTTTTATGTCTCTCACTTTCTCTTCTCATACCTGTTCTATCTAGCCTGGACCATGTAGATAGATGTTCCAACTCCTGCACTCCAGTTACCCCAGAACTCCCCTAGTCTTACCTTCCGTGTCCCTCAGTACTCAAGGAATCTACACTTGGAGAGAAGGTCTCTTGAGGAGAGAATTTCAAAATGTCAGGATCTTGAAATATAACCTAGAATTGGGGGTGTTGGGGTCCAATTCATCATTTCTTATTATATGTAGTTTGCCTTAAGGAGAGGGACAAAGCGATAGATAGGACAGAGCAAACACTCAAAGATATAGACCTCATGGTTGTGATCCATAGCCTGAGTCCAAGGATAGCACTACTCACATTCTATGACTGACCCACATGTTCAACAGCCTATGGACGCAGTAAAATCATGTTAAACAATCATTGGAATAATGAGACAATCTGCCTTCCCTCCAGACATGACCCAGCTTAGGCAGATGGGTGACATGGCAGATACCAAATAATGGGTTTGTGGTGGAAAACGGGGCAAAGACCTATATCTCTCCTCATTTTTCCAAGGAAACAAAGACAGAGTGATAATCTACCAGTATATGTTCTCCTATATGTAAGTGAAAAAATACTTCATCATATATTATACTGTAGTGGATTAGACAATAACAATCTAAAGATATGAAATGCAAATCCTTGGATTTTGAAAGTAATACTTTAGAAAAAAGAGTCTTTGGAAATGTGGTTAAGGAATTTGAGACAAAGCATTTACCCTGAACTATATGGCTGAACCCTAAATACTGACATAAATATTGTTAAAGAAGAGAGGGACAAAGAGGTAACATAGACATGGTGGGAGGCAGTATGAAGATGGGAACAGAGGTGTGGCTGCAAGCTAGGGCATGCTGGCAAATGCAAAAGCCAAGGAAAATGTCTTCTCAGAATATACAGAGTAAGAGCACGTAGAGCCCTGTTGAACCCTTGATCTTGAAGATCTATTTCTATTGATGAAAAAAAAAAGATATTTCTGTTGCTTTATGCTGCTCAGCTTGTGATAATCTGTTGTAGAGGCTTTAGGAAATGACTTGGAATACTGTTAAATTAAAGCAATCATTATCACCATCATAACAGCAAGGCTTTGTGAAAACAGAAAGAAGGTATTTTTACTTTGAGAGAGGGTCTCACTCTAGTCCTAGCTGGCCTGAAACTCACTATGTATGATGGGCTGGCATAGATTTCACAGATTTCCACTTGCCTCTGCCTCCCGAGTGTCTCCTAAGTGCTTGGATTGAAGGCATGGACCATCCAACCCACAAAAAATAGAATTCTTAGATCTTGCTTTATCTGACCAAAGATCTTTTCCCAAAACATTGGGAGTCTGTTACTTCTCCATTGTTTTGATAAGAAACAGTGACGAAGCTCACCTATATAAAAAAGAGCTTATTGGGGGTTTACTATTTTAGAGGGTAAGTCCATGATAGTATGACCAAATATCCTGTAGCAGTGGGGTGGCATAAATACCTTATTTAGGATTGTGCATGGGATAATTTCTTACTCTCAGAACTCAGAATACAGCCATGAATCTCTGCTTTCACCATCATTCACTGTGAAGAGGGGATTCTCTGATCAAGGCGGAGAGTAGCATTTGTATTCAGGTGTAAGCATAGATAGTTAAAGACATTGGTATCAAGACAATTTAGTTACATAACACATGATTATTTTTTTAAGCCGAAGGAATGAAGCTGCAATGGTAGACATGTATACAACAGTTGATATATGAGAACCATTTTTATTCAATCAGAATAGTATTTTATGCACTCTTTTCAGGAACCATCTACAGATAGAACAGACCTTTTATGAGTACAGTATCCCCCTCCCTATCTGTGGTTGATCTCTTTGGAGAGCCCCAAAGGATCCTATATATATCATCATTTTTAAAAATATGTTAAGAATTAAATCCAGGGTCTTCAATATGTTAAGTATATATTCTCATCTGAGATATACCCTTGGCTCTTATAAGCATATTTCTGAGAGAAGCTTAATATCTAAACTATATAAGGAATTCAAACAACTCAATAACAAGAAGATAAGCAATCTGATTGACAGCTAGGCAAAGGAGTCAAACAGATTTTTTAAAAAGAAAACCCACACATGGCCAACAGATGTATGATAGGGAGTTCAACATTACTGATCAATAAACATAAATTAAAATAGCAGTGAGATATCACTTTACACCAGTATGATGGTATTATAAAAAAGAATCCATGTTTGTTTTCTATAACTGCAAACATAGAGTTTATTTTATAAATTAGGCAAGTCAGAAGTACAATTATTAATAATAAAATGGAATAAGTATAATAATATGATGTTAAAGTTATTTTAAACATACTATTTTTTATAGAATTTTTCATTTAATATTTCCAGGTAACGTTTGACTATGGGTTGCTAAAAACCACGAAAATGAATTCATGGATAAGGGTGTGGGGGACCATGGGACGTCTTTATGTCTTACCAACCACACAAAAGAGAGGGCAGAAGACTGCTGTTACCAAAACAGGGAAAAAACAAGGTTTACATCTTATTATTGCATTCTGGAAGTAATATTTTAGTAAAATTCATTCCCCTTTCCTTTGGAGAGAAATCAGTTGAAACCCACAAAAGATAAACTTCCCCCATGATAGATCGTACATGGAAGTGTGATGCTCAGATTTCCATGAACAGCAGCAGCCGGTCCCCAGTTTATCACACTGGATGGAGGCCAGCTTTCACAGCTGCTCTTTCTTCCCACTGCAGAGGCAGCTTGGCTGAGTAATCAGCATTATTCTGCATTTCCTAGGGGAAGATGCACTTCTTTGGAATTAGTCTTGAATTAAAATATTTATTACTAAATATTTTGAGATTCTCATTTTTAAATCTACTCTGCTTGTTCCAAATCTTCCATCACTCTTTTGCAACAACTATAGAAGGTACAGTTAGGTTTCAAATTGTCAAATGATGACGATATATGACAAGAAATGGCCTCTGTGATATGTGGACCAGATGTGTTCTTGAGATGTAGGAAATAGGGCTTTGTTTCTTCCTTTCTTCATCTGTGGTACAGTGATGAGTTGAGAAACAGGTATATTCTGAAATGCAACAGCCAGAAGCTGAAACACAGTGATAAAGTACTGGGTAGTTATATAAAGGGAATATCTTTTTTTGTTAAAGTATATGACCATTATTACTGGTAAAGTAGGGGTTGGAAGCACCTTGATGAATATTTAGCAGCTAGCTCTCTTGACATAAACAAAAACAAAAAACAAAACAAGCTTCTTTTGTAGCATTTTCTGATTTATTGATTTTTGCTGCTATTTCCGAGGTGGCAAATTTTAAGCTAACAATGTGATGTCAAAAGGCTCATAGAATTTCTGAAGATTCAACATTTGGCTGAGGAAAGCTGATAGAAACTGGGTTTAGTAGCTTATTGGCAGGGTTGAAGCCAAAATGTGCTTTTGGTTTTACTTCATGCTGGCATTCTTTGCTGCAATGGAAATAGTTTAGTGGACTGAAGCCTGTGAGCATCTACTGGTATTTAGTCATGAAAAATGCAAGAAATTGGGTAGGACCAACTCCTGTCTTTAAACCCATGTTGGTTAGAACAATATCACTGTGGTTTTGGTTTATCATCTGAATATTTCTGAAGACATGCCAGGATGTCATTAGGTGGTTTGTGTCTTTAGGGCTAGTGACAAAATATACAGAGTTTTTATGTATTTATTTATTTTTGAAAATATAGTTCTAGAAATATAGTGAGTCTTTCTCTGTTCTACCAGCCAGCTCTCAAAATGACAGGGAAATTTATTATTAATTATGAAAGAACTGGCCATAGTAAGGCTTGTCCCACAAGCTCTTATAACTGAAATTCACCCATATTTTTATTAATCTACTTTCAATCATGTAATCTCTACCTCTCTCCTATTTTTGTGTGTCTGACTTGTTCCACATGTCCATGGCATCTAGATTCATGCCCTTCTTCATCTCCCTCTTCCTGGAAGTCCTGACTATATCTAGCCATTGACCATTCAGCTCTTTAATAAACCAATTACAGTGATACATCTTCACACAATGTAGAAATATCTCACAACCTAGATTTTTTTAACTCTAAGTTTTCCAGGAAACATATACTAATTACCTGATCATTATTGACCATTTACTCAGCCACAATATAAGATTATCTCTGTCTATGGAAGGTTGTGCACCTAAATGATTTCTTTTTCCAGCTAAATTTGTAGAAGGGGTGGTCCCTTTCTTATAATGCACTTTTATTTCTAAGTAAGAACATTTGTATTACCTGTCAGAGATGGAAGGTGATTACCAGAACATTGATAACCTGAGTCTTTAAATTTTTCCAAGTGGCACCTTGAAAGGGCAGCTTTTTGCTAATTACTTGCATGCCTTGAAGGTACTATCAATGATCATATGACTCAGTTACACTACTGGGCTATATCAGAGACACATTTTTCTGAAGAACTTAAGGAGGAGCCATTAGAACTTGTTGGGTCTTCCTAGTTAGAAGAGACTACACTGCTATTTTTATTTATTATTTACTGTTTTTATTGAGTTATACATTTCCTCCACTCCCCTCTTACCCTCCCCTCTCCCTAATAATAATTCTATTTCATAGGGTGTTGAAGACCAAATTGAAAACCTAAAACAGTGAGGTCCAAATCAGATATCATCCTAAACTGGTTGTAAAGTGGAGTTAATGAACCAAAGAGGGAGCCAATATGAGAGTAGAAAAATTCTTCCAGAAGCATAAGCGTTGAGGAATTTATCCCCAGCTGATAGACACAGGAACAGAAAGATGAGTGTATCATGAATACTCTGACCTAATAGGAGATTAATAAATTATTCATTATAATTTTTCAGAGGATTGATTATGTGTGCATGCATTCACGTGTTTGGGAATGTGTATGTCCAGCTGCGTGTGAGGATGTGTGCACACGTATGTGAAGGCCACACGTCAGTGTCAGTCATCCTTCTTATGTGCTGTCTACTTTGTTTTTCGAGAAAGCCTCTCACTGAGCCTGTAACTCATCAATGATCTAGACTGGTTAGGCAAAAAGTTCCAGGGATCTTCCTGTCCATCTTCCTAGTGATGGGATTGTTGCCAAACGCAACTGCACCCAGTTTACGTGGGTATTGAACTCAGATCCCCAGACCTGGGCTTGTGAGGCAAACAGTTACCAACTGAGCCATAGTTGCAGCAACAAATAAGGTAGTAATTGAACAGCATTTCTGGGAACTGGTGGAGATTTAGGAGGGGAAGCTCAGCTGGAAGAAGTAAGTTATGTGCTTTTGAACAATAACTTAGTTTTGGCAGTGTTCTGTTATTCTCTGCTCCCTGGTTGCCATATGCAAGCAGCTTTTTCTAGCACAACTCTTCCACCATGATGTTCTGCCTTCCAAGAGGCCAAAAGACAATGGAGACTTGTGGATGGACAAATGCAGTGTCTGCCAGTGCTTGCACCCTGTAACTGTGTCTACATTTTCTCCCTTCTAAATGACACAGTTACTACAACTGATTGACTCCACCCTAATGATCTCATCTTAATGTGAACACAATTGAAAAGACCCCATTTTCAAAATGGTTACAATTAGATATTGTAGATTAATATTGCACCCTGTCTTTTTGGAGGAAACAATTTAATCATTAGTAATGATTAAATATTTGTCAATCCAGACAGAGCCCAAAAGGCTCAGTTGGGTCAATCACATCCCCGACTTGAGATTCAGAATTAAAAGGGAAATCAGAGTTCATTTTCCAAAGACATGTCATAGATCAGGAGTATGACAGCTAATCATGTGAAGAGTGAGATTGTGAAGGAGTATAAAAGACACAACGAGGCTTAGAAAGGGACAGAGATGATGTGCAAAAACATACAGGGAGTTTAAAACTTGCACAGTGGCTGAAGCTCTGCAGGAAAGCATCCTTATCTTCAACTTCTTTTCTTTCCAGATGATGGAATAACCCAAATGACCTCATAGTGCTTGAAAGTAAAAGAAAAGCATAGCACTGTACTTTTGGTCTTCTAGATCAAGGAGGTAGGCTCGGCCGGAAGATGAGGAAGGAGCAAATGTGGACCATCTTTGCTGACTCCTCCATTTCCATTTTATCTTCTACCTTGCTGTTATTCTTTGTTTTCTCTCTCATATTCTCACAGACAACATTTCGTGATAAAATAACACTGACCTCCAAATCCAGTTAGGCCAAAGAATAGGAAAAATTTTATTGGTTATTGCATTCCTTTATTAAGCCATATCTCTCATTCTCTTGGGTTTAGATAGACCAATAGAAAGATAAGTAATCTCCCCCCTTCCCATGTTCCAACCCTCTTATTGTCTGTATCTTTTTTCAAATTTTGTCTCTAGTCATAACTAAAATCTCCCTTTTCTTTTTCTTGGTGTATGTATGACTATGCTGTATGTGTGTATATGTTTGTAAGCGTTCATGCTTGTGCATTTACAGAGGCCAGAGAAGGGCATAGGGCACATGGACTCTCTATCTTATTCTCTTAACACAGAGACTCTCACTGATCCTGGATAGGCTTAGCAAGCCTCAGTGATCTTCCTGTCTCTAGTCTTTAGCACTGTGACCATGCATGGTATTTTATGTGGATGCTTGCTGTCTGAACTGAAGTAATCATCTCTCTGGCCCTAAAATATCCTTTGTAGTGCAATTTTTGTACAATATGAGGTATCTGTGAGGTCAATAAAATACAAATTGAAGAAAATGTACAAATTTATACCTTTCCAAATATGCCCTAGTACACACTCACTTCTTATGTGAGAAGCTATTTCAGGTGTGTATTTGGTGTTCAGCGTAGGAAACCAGCTGCAGGCTCAGACTGTACACTTCTCCGTCATTGGAGATTGGTGTCATTCTCCTAAGTATCTACATGGAGGGAGTTTACTAGTTAAATAGCAAGAACAATAATTTTTTTTTTATCAGACTTCTGCAATGAATGTCCTTTGAGGCAATGAAGTAAATCTCAGGAGTCAAAGCTTTTCCTTTACAACCAACAACGTCAGTTGAAGGTTTTCAGGACTCCAAGAATGTGGCTTCTTAATAGTCACTTCAATTAACATTTTCTGTGCTAACCTCTAGAAAAAAAATGTGAGGATTTCAAATAATTTTCATTCTTTTTAATGTGTTTGCTTTTGGGTACTTTAAAACATAGTTACAGGAAACAGAAGTATTTCTATTTTAAAAAGCCTCCTGGATGGGAATTTTTAATTCTTTCTTCTGGAAGATAATGTCTTTCTCTTGCTTGTGACTTTTGAATTAGCAAGACTAATCTAAATTTTAAAGTGTGTCTTGCTCATGTTGAATTTGCTAAGTGAGTTCCTTCCAAATACCTTTATCTGCCAATGCACAGCTATTTCAAGTGAAGGGTTTGCCATTTCATTGAGGAGCCTTTCTCCGATTGCCAAAATGTCTTTATGTAAACCTTGACACGCCTTGCCAGCTCAGCTGTAAAATCCTTACAATCCTGTCACCTGTCAGCATCTGGGAGTGATGCATGAAGCAGTAAGATATGTGTTGGGGACCGAACTATGCTATGCATTTGTCTCCTGTAATATTTTATTCTAACTCAAGGAAATGAATGCTGAGTTTGATAAAGCCAAATTATGCTTTTAAAAATTCCATATAATATATTTTTGCAGGATAACTAAAATTCCATGGAATACATAAAATTTTATATTTGAAAATTTTAATGGGATGGAACCCCATCCATTAAGAAAAAATAAGGTGAGACAACCAGAAAACACACAAATAAAATATAAATAAATAATAAATAAATATGTTGGTGGGTGTTTTATCTTTGGGGTATCTGACTTATCATTTATGATATTATAATTTCATGTTGTTGTATGATGGTTTGTTTTCTGAAAGTCATCTTTGTAGTAAAGTTCCAGAGTCCTATTGAGAAGGAAGCCCCCACATTTCTTTCATTAAATTTCATTTAAGAGAAGAAATAGAAAACAAATAAATATCTACAAAGGAGCCTTCTTTAGGACAACAGAAGGTGTTGGGAGTATGTGCAAATGTATCAAATGTACTAGCCCCATGTATAAAAGTGTCATAATCAAACCTAATCCAGCATAATTAATATAGACTAAAAAAGTACTAATAAAAAGAAAAATACAAATAGTTAACCAAAGTAACTTTTATTATAGTTTCTTCATATTTTGTACAGTTGTGGTATCATTCTATTAAGAGAAGGAATAATTGCCTTATAATTAAATTTTCTATCTCAGAAACCACTGTTAATTCATTTTGCTTTTTCTCTTTAAAAGCGAACAGAAATATATCCAGTGCTTGCTTTTTATAAAACCAAACCTGCTTTATAACCTGCTTTATAGACCAAGTACTGTGCCACAATTTTGTTCATTATATAACACACGAACTCTTAATTTTTTCCTCTTATTTGAGGAAAAATAAAACAAGGTCACCATTTAATAAGCAGATAATTTCAGGTTTAAGAGCTTTATGATCAGGGATGAGTAATACAATCAATCTTTGCCTCAGTTTCTCCGTGTGCAAAATAAAAAGTGAAATAACGATGTCCTTCTCATAGAGTTGAAAGAGTAGTTGAGAGAGGTCAGAACCATGTGCTAGTTATCAAGGTCATCACACAATGAGTAGGGAGCCTGTTCCTCAGGTCAAATGCTGGATTGCACACACTTACCTGCCATTCCCATTTCTTGGTTGTTCTCCATACAACCTCCCTGTTCCATAAGTTAAAATGTGGTTATTTATATCATATTCTAATAGAATATATACCATATTCTATTATATATACCACATTCTAACTTGTGGCAACACTGTGCTCTGCAAGAATGATGCCTTCTGGTGTTGGGTAATTTTGAGGCTCTGATCAGTCTACTTCTACTTTATACCTGTCCAAGGCAAACTATCAAACTTCATATTGATGCTAAAGTGGACACCTGCAGACTGGATGGAGAGATGGCTTGGTGTGTGAAGTGCTTCTGTGCTAGCATAAGCACTCAAGTTTGGGTCTTCAGCACCCATGTAAAGAGAAAGCATGGCTGTGCACACTGCAGTCTCAGCTCCAGGAAGGGGGAAACCAGGAGGATGCCAAGAACTCTTAGCCAATCTATGAGCACCAGTTTCAGTGAGAAACACAAGGTGGAGAGTGTAGAGAAGCATGTATAATAAAAACTCAGAGACAGAAATTAGGGTTCACCCTGAAGATCTGAAAAGCAACACAGTCAGCCACTGGGTCTTACCTCGACCTCTGTCTGAAATGGCAATTCTGCCTCCAGGAATCTCAGAATGAGACTGTGTTTGAGAACTGTTTCCTCCCATTTTATAATCCTCTCTAGGGCTGGGATTAAAGGCGTGCCTCACTGGGATTAAAGTCATGCACTGCCTGGTTTCTATGGCAAACTATTAAAGGTATGTATTATTACATCCTGGTCTGTAAGGCTGGCCAGTGTAACTGTTTTACTCTCAGAACTTCAGGCAAGTTTTATTAAAATAAAATAGAAATGCCCCACATTTTCTTTTTTTTTGTCTAAAATAAAAAAATAAGTCTATAATTAATATAAAAAACTATATACAAATAAGTACAATGACTACGTATAATATATACAGGCAATAAATACATCAACAATGCCTAGTCCATTTGCATAAGAAAAATTCAGAAAAAAATATTCCACATCTATCCTATCTTGGTGAGTCCAAAGTTTTGGACCTAATTTCCTTTCATTATAACTTGCATTTCCATTCAAAATTATCTTTTGCTACCCCTCAGCCTTATATACTTTACATATATTTAGTGAATTTCTTTTCTGAGTCTTATAAACAAAGGAGATGATAACTATAACTATCTAGTCTTCAATTCGCCCAGAGACCCAAGAAGGAAATAGTATTAACTGAGTAAGCAGAAGTGCAAGCAAACGACTTCCGAAAAATGTGAGTAATGACAGAAACATCTGGCTTCCTGGACAGTCACCCAAAGTTCCTCTGCAACTTTGGGGCTTCCATCTTCAGCCTATAGGCCTAGCATATTTGACAGACTTTTCTGTGAAGCAGGGTATTTGTGTCCTGCTTGTCTAATTAGGACAGCATATATTGAGACAGGGGCATTTTCTTGCCAGTGGCTTACTTTTGCCACAAAGAAAGTAAACTTCACCTGGAGTTTCTTTGATTCTCATTGTCTCTCTGAAGTATATTGGTGCTGCCAGGAGCAGATATGTCTCATTGTCATTAAAAAGAGCCTAGGTTATTAAAACATCTTAAATGGCATATCCTGTAGATATCTGACATGTTTGAAGATGACCAGACTATCTAAAATATATCTTTGTTTGACCTTGAAAACATGTCTAATGTGACTACAAGCTCAATTATTATAGAGAATTAACTACTAATCTATATTTCCTTATTATCCTAAATAGTTGGTAATGATAATGTTCAAGGACTAGAAATTTGCACTAGTTTGTTAAATGAGCTGAGTAGGTACAATACCTGGAACAAGATTAGAAATGTATATAGAATATGTTTTAAAAATAATCTCAAATTTGTATCAGTACACAAAATCTGTATACAGTATACAAAAATCCAATCTAATGTAAAACATTTAAAGCTAGAGTTGCTTTTTAAAAGTAGATTAATTAATTTACTTTTTTATCTTATCATATTAATTCTCCTTTTTTTCTTTTCAGGGCAAACTCAGTCATCTACTCTTTTATCCTATCATATCTAGATCACTCTTTTTTCTTTTCAAAACAAGAAATTTGAATTGAATTTTCCTTGGTTAGCTTTTTTTTTCCCCTGATATAAATGCATTATACCACAGCAGAACAATAGAGAAAGACACCAGGGAGAGACCTCTGAAACATACTCACACCCAAACATTTTTAGAAGAAAAATTTCTCCTCTAAATTATGGAAAAAGGAGTAATTCACTGTAGACAAAAATGAAATAAATATATCATGTCTATGGAGATATGATAGAATCAGATTAAGGAACATGATTATTTTGTATTCTATAACTCTTAAGGAAACTGATGCTGTCCCATAGAGACTGGCATTTTATGTTAGGCATGCAATCTATAACTGCCCTTAGAAAACACATATAACTGAACAATCAAGTAATATGAGCACTACCATCTTTCCATTGAATCCTCTTCAAGTGCATGCTTCTTTGAGAGTTGGATCTCTCAGAGGGTCTAACTAGATGACATGCTTTTTTTTGTTTGCTTTATCCTGTATTTACATCTTTGAGTCTACGGTCTCCAGTGATGAAGTCAGTCATCATATTAGCATTTCAGAGCTCACCAATCAACATCAATACTCAAGAGATATTGACACGCAGTTGGACTAGATTCAAAGGAATGCTTTGAACTTGAAAGTGTTTATTTCTCTGTTTCAAAATGATAACCACCTGCTGCCTTGTTAGAGTTTTGTTTCTTTCAGTCAAAATAATGGAGCTCTTAAAAATTCATTTTCATTACTATGAAGCAGAACATTAAGAGAAAATATTCTTTTTTATTGCCTTAGTTTATGTTTGTTCTTTAAGTTGATCACTAAACCCCAGAGGTAAAGAAATTTGATTCACTCATCATAAATACATGAGGTTATTGAGGAATTTTGTGTTTTGTAATTCAGTCACATTATCTTTTTCTAGCAAAAAAAGATTGTTGCCGGTAGCGCAAAGAAGATGTTTGAAGTTTCATTTTTATGATTGAACATTGATAACAATCGCTTGGAAACAGTGTTTGAAAGACAAAGTATTTTCACAAATTTCCTCAAAGTGCAGCGAAATTGCTACATGCAAATGATTACAAAGGCTTTAATTAACACCTTAAAATTTCACAGAGAGATCCATGAATAAGCAGTAGATTGAAATTTGAAAAGTATACTTATAAACTCTTAGCAAGCATGGCACTTTTAACTAAAGTAATGCCTTGTCACATTTCTAGAAACTCTTGTGTCCCTAGTTCCGAGCTCTGTCCTTCCCTTTCCTTGACCACCTTCTCAATTGCCTTCTGCACTAGCTTGCCCCCTTCTCATGAATTTTCAATGAGTTTCTGTCTTAGGTTTTTATTTTTTTCCTCTATTTTCTCTCTTTGGTTATTTCACCACCTCACTTCAATATTTTAGAACTCATACAACACTGGACTTCCTGAAATAATTTCGCTAGTCGAAAAATTATTATTTCTCTGCAATCTTAATTTTCTATGTGTTCCATGCTTGTACTCCTGGGGAATGCCTTGCTGGTTAGACATTCCAAAAAAGTAATGGATTATGGTGTTTGATGGATGCCCAGAAAATTCTCTTAGCTAACTGCTATGATTTGTTTACATTTTTTGCAGTAATCATTCTAATTTTTTTCACTCTTCAGACTTAGAAACTCATAGAAACTTTTGTTTATCTCCTCCAGAATTAGTAATGCTGCCTGAAGAACAATCTATTTTCCCAATACTATGCCTTCAGGTATTTTCCAATCTATGTTTTCTTTACATTGTTACTTGTCTCATTTCTTATAGAACTTAGTTGTTTTAATGAAGAAAGTAGGTCCTGGAGTTGGTTGTTTTTAACTCTTTAACTATTTTTGGGAAGGGGGAGCTTAACCACCCAGCTCCTAAATAAATCACACCGAGGCTTATTCTTTCTTATAAATGCCCTGTCTTAGCTTGGCTCGTTTCTAGCCAGCTTTTGTTAATTTACATTATCCCATCGACCTTTTGTCTCTGGGCTTTTTCCTTTTCTTACTTCTGTAATCTTACTTTCACTCTTACTCCATGGTTGGATGTGTGACTGGGTTGCTGGTTCCTTCTTTTCTTGCTTCTTGATCTCTCTTGCTCCTAGATCTCCTCCTCCCAGATTTTGCTCTTATTTTTTTGTCTCTGCATGTCCTGTCTCCTGCGTCACTAGTGGCCATGTAGCTCTTTATTAGGCCATCAAGTGTTTCAGACAAAGAATAGAAAGCAACATAAAAGAATGTAACACATCTTTGTATCATTAAAACTAATATTCCACAGCATATACAAATGTAACACATCTTAAAATAATATTCCACAGTAAGTTTCATGTCCTTCTCATTGTTAATGGTCTCACTCTATGGTATTGCTTTTGCAGGACTGGCTTCATTGGCTGTTCCCTGTACTCTTTTTAATTGTCTCTCATCAGTCTGTCATGCACTAGCATAGCATGTTCTTTACAGTGTTTTCTTCATCTGAAGCACAGTACTGACTATGTTCTGTTGCTTCGGTTGCTTACGCTTCACAGACATTCAGAGGATTGGCTATAACTGATCTGTTGACTGTAACTGATCTATTGACTATAACTCATCTATTGACTACAACTGATCTTTATTGCCTCACACCTCAATAAATATTTAAAACATGTTCCTAAGTTGTTATAGATATGCAAATATATAAATAACTAAGTAAACATATATACATTAAAATTCAACCATTTCTAGGACCCTTATTTCTGTAGCTACCTGTTTCATATGTCAACACTTAATCCAAGTAATACTTCTCCAAGTGGGCTCTGTCAGAGATTCAGAAGTGAAAGTGGCCCACTTCTCTTTCACATCCTTAAGTGTTTGTATTCACTTCACATTATGTACTTATTACCTATATGCTGTGTGTTTTTCTCTTGGTTACTAAATTGGACATTGAGTAGAGAAATATCTTTTAACCTTCTTGTGTTTAACAAGGCACATTTTCTTATGCTGTTTTATGAAGCTTAATTTCTACCCAAATATTTCCATTTGATCTTAATAGTTTAGTGAATTTGTTAGTTGTATACAATTATCACACAACAGTCAAGATATAGTATGTTTCTATGACTGTAAAATATTTTTGAATACATGTTTTAAAAAAATCCATTCTTTTCTCTTGTAATACACCCTGACTGCAATTTCCCCTTGCTCCACTCCTCCAAGTTCCCCTTTCTACCTCTGCCCACCCCAGATTCAGTTTTCCTTGGTTTCCCTTCAGGAAAGAGCAGACTTCCCAGAGATATCAACTTAACATGACATCACAAGTTAAAAGAAGACTAGGCACAAATCCTCAGACCAAGGCTGAGTTAGGCAACCTAGTAGGAGGAAAAGAGTCCCAAGAGCAGGCAAGAGTCAGAAATACCCCCACTTCCATTGTTAGGCGTCCCATAAAAGTGCCAAGCCAATAGCTATATATGCAAAGAACATAGCCCCAACCCATGCAAACTATGGAATTACAGCTTCAGGCAAGGTGAGCGCCTATGCGTTCTATTTAGTTGATGCTGTTGGTTGTGTTCTCCCAGAATCCTTGACCCCTCTGACTCCTAGAGTTCTTTCTTTCCCTCTTCCATGGGTTCCCTGAACTCCAAAGGAAGAGACCTGATGGAAATCTCCAGTTTGGGTCTGTCTGCTTAACGTTTGGCCATGGGTCTCTGCACCTGCTCTCATCGGCTGCTGGAGGAAGAACTCCTCAGCCTTGGGTGAAATAAGATCCATCTAGAATTATATTTTTACCTTTTTTCTGAATTTATGTCAATAAAATCACAAGATCTGTTCTCTGTTTTACTTGAGTCTTTCACTTTGTGTAATATTTTTTTTTTAAAAAAAATTCCACGGAGCTTCTTTTTCAATTACTTTGATTTATTAATATTCTGCATTATTGCTGAGAATGAGGACGTTCTGTTCATTATTCACAAACTGGTGAACATTTGGTTGCTTCAAAGTTTGGCTATGTCAAATGAAGCTGCAATGAACATTATATACTAGTTTCAGTATAAATATATTTTTCCATTCATCTTGAATAAATACCTCAGAGTGAATTAGTAGGTTTGGTAGATTTAACATAGTAAGAAACCTTATGAGCAAGTTATGAAGCTGTGGAGAACACATAGGGAGTGGTGTCTCTTGGTCCTGGAGTAAGCTAGATGTGCTGTTTAATGTCGAAACTCACAGAGGACAGGTAGAAGGAGGTTCTACCTTTACCAGCCAGTATGGTAAAATGTCACAATTCCTGGCTTAGTCCAGTGTTTAGATCTTTAACCAAGTGACTAACTAACAGGAGGGCTATTCTTAAGAAGCCACAGCAACTCATAATCATATTTTGTAATAATTTTCCAGACATTTCCCCAACAGGTCTGTGCCATTTACTCATTCAATGCTTTAGACAGAAAGAAGCTTCCTGACATTTCAAAGACAATAAGACAAGAGGGAAGGGCTTATTTCGACTCTTAGGGGAAGAAAAAGCATTGCCATATTTCCCTGATTGTGTGACAGCTTGTGAGAATTTGAATTTCTAAGCAAAATGTTGCTAATGAGGTCATTTAATCCCTGGATCTGTTCACTAATCATTTCCTGAGAATAAAATTAAGGTGGCCCTGCTTTGTGGTTGGAGGAAACCATTCACTTAATCATCAGTCTTTCAGGCAAGACACACACATACACACACACACACACACACACATACACACACACAAAATTCTCTAAAGTGGCCCTATCTCTTCTTGTGAGTGCATTCTAGGGAATGAATACTGGAAGAATATGGCAGAGATACATCATCCATCCCTATAATTTCCTTATCTGCTTTAAATTTGTCAATCCATCCAGCTCCTTCGAGGTCTGATCATTACGAATTCAGCCACACAGTAGCTCTGATTACTGCTGAGGTTCCAGATGTTCTATTGTTGCTAGAGAAGATGTATGCATTCTCATCCCAGTCCCCTAGGGCATGCTGAATACATTTTAAAATATTTTTGTAAGGAAAAGAGGGTGTCAGATGAGCTGAACAAAGATGATTCACAACTGAACATGCCAAATTGGATGGGAAAAAAGTTCACAAGGCCTGAATCCTATGTTTAAAAAACAAAACAACCCCTCAAACCAAACCACAAACCAAACCAAAACAAAACAAAACTATAGGCAACCTAGGAGAGCGAGAAGTGAGAGAGATAACCTTCCCTAAGAAAATTACACCAATTGGTTGTTCAGTGTTTAATGGTTAATCCTGAAATCCTACAAACACAAATAGAAGTAACACTATATGGACTCAACAGGTTATATTCAGAATATATATGTCTATATAAATACATGTAATACATATATATGCATACACACAAACATTACAGATGCACACACTAAATATTAGTACAAAAGAGGACTATGAGCTTGAAGGATATTGGGAATGGCTATATGGTAGAATTTGGAGGAAGGAAAGGAAGAAATGATATAATTAAATTATAATCTCAGTTTTTAATTAGAAAAGAAGGTGAGAGATAGTTCATATTTACAGACTACATAAATATTCACTACCATTTTTTCTTACCTAAGACTAGGTTATTAAGTCCTTTGTTGTTGGTTGTTCTTAACTTTTTTGCTCTTTTGTTCTTTCATGGGGCACACCACCCAGCTTCCAAATAAATCACACATGGAGGATCATTCTTAATTATAACCACCCAGCCTTAGCTTGATTTTTGATCTAGTCAGTTTTTCTTATCTGAAACCACCCCATCTACCTTTTGCCTTTTGGCATTTTTCTTTTCTTACTTCTGTAATCTTCCTTTCACTCTTCCTCCATGACTGGCTTGGTGGCTGGGTGGCTGGCTTCTAATACCCTTCTCTCCTTATCTATCACACTTCTTCCTCTTTCTCTCCCAGATTTCTCCTCCTCTTTTTTCTCTGCTCGCCAGCCCCTCCTGTCCTTTCTCCTGCCTCGCTATGGGCTGTTTAGCTCTTTATTAGACCATCAGGTGCTTTAGACAGGCAAAGTAACACAGCTTCACAGAGTCAAACAAATGCAGCATAAACAAAAGGAACACATCTTTACATTGTTAAATGTTCCGGAGTATGAACAAATGTAACTCACCTTAAAATCATATTCTGCAACAACCCTTCTTCTCTAATGGTGAACTAGGAAGAGATTTAGGCAGCTGGAATTGCCCACAGAACTTCACTGTTAAAGCAATTGTGCTGAATCTGTCATGAGATTGTGAGGCAGTTTCTCTGCTACAACCCCAGCTTAGAGAAGCCCTGCTTCTTTTCTATTTGTCTCAGGGCAGGTATTTCCTGTAAAGGGCAATTCATTTCCCTGCCTACTTACAAGTCTTGAGGCATTGATTCTGCTATACTTTTTCTGTCTTGGGTATTCAACATCAGCTTTAATAGTTCTTGCTCATCACTTTGGAACTCTCCACTAAATCACAGGCCATCAATCCCGTCTCCCTCTGCCTTTTCTTTCTGCCTAGATCCTTAAAAGTTATGCTCAGATTGGGTTCTGCTATTACACCCTGTCTCATTCCATAATCAAAACTTTCCCATTTAGTTTTCTTTATGCTACCTATTGAAATAATGTTATTTAAAACTTCATCAATGTCTTTTGTTTTGCTACATTTGGACTCTTCTAATAAATTCCACTTGTTTTGCAATGGCATTTGGTAATATAGTCTGTCATAGTTTTGACTTTAATTGTTATTCAGGGGCCATGTATTGAAGTCTTGTTCATCACCTGATTGAACCCTAGGGAGCATGGAGCCATTAGCAAGTGAGACCTAATAGAAGCAAGGCCAATCATTGGCAGGCCTTTGATTCGGTCCCTTTTTGCTTCCCAACTGCTATGAGGGGAGCAGCTTTGCTGTACTAGGAGCCCAGTGAGGGTTACACTGTTTCACAAAAAGCTTAAAAAGAAGGAAATCTCCTGACTGGACTGAAGTATCTACATCTGTCAGTCAAAGCAAACCCTTCTCCCTTTTGAGTTACTGTTTCATTTACTTTGTGACAGTGACAGAGCTTTAGAATCGTGGGATCCATTGTTGTAGAAGTATTTAGGTTCAAAATCAAGCTTCATTTGTAAAATACAGTTGTTTATGATGGGGTCCCTAATAACCATAGAAGCCCAGGAATTGACCCTGAGAATTTCCTTTCCTCCTTTCTCAGTATTTGATCTACCACCTAAAAAGGTTATTCTTTCCTCTCCATTTTTTTCCAGATTTGTCCTTTATTTTCTTCTCTACTATCTTTGCTCCTCTTTGAACAACATCTTTCTTATCTAGACTATTCTAGTAACCTCCCATGGACCTTCTCCTCCTTCCTCTTGTGCTATCTTAGTGTTTTCTATGACACATAAACAGATTGGGTTTTAAAAATCCATTCCATAGAATACTTTAATAAAACAGAATTCCAAATATTTAATAAGGTAAATATATTGTATGCGGTCTTTCGTTACATTTCTACATGTTCTCTCTTTTTATTTTTTATTTATTTTATTGAGCTATACATTTTATTCTGTTCCCTTGCCTTTCTCTCCCTCCTCCTCTTACCTTCTCCCATGGTTCCCAAGTTCCCAGCTTACTCAAGAGATCTTGTCTTTTTCTCCTTGCTATGTAGAATTAAACCCATGTATGTCTCTCTTAGGGTCCTTATTGTTATCTAGGTTCTCTGGGATTGCGAATTGTAGGCTGATTTTCTTTGATTTATGTCTAAAAGCCACTTATGAGTGAGTGGATGGATCTAGAAAACATCATATTGAGTGAGGTAACTCAGACCCAGAAAGACATACCTGTTCTCTTTTAATCACAGTTTGCTCACATGTGCCTTTCAAATAGGCAGATCTTGGCCTGCACCCACCAATAATGCAGGGAGTCTTTTCTAGTCAGCTGTCATATCTTACTAGGTATTTTCTTAATATCTAATTATTTATACAAATATGTGCACATGTACACAGATGTATATGCATTCTTCTGTATTGGCATATATGGGGTGTTATTTACCTTCTAAAATGTACATACACATGTTTATGTTAATTTATAATTTAGCATTTAGGCCAATGTCATCAAATACCGTTAACACCTCACTATTCATAATAATCCTATGAAATAGGAACTACAAATATTTTAATTTATGTATTCGGAAACTGAGTACAGAGAAGTTACAGTACTTTCCCTATACCACACAGCTAGTAGGTAGCAGAACGACTGAATCCAGGCATCTGACTACAGAGTCCACATTTTCAACCATATCACTTGTAATCTCTTTCCCTTATTGGAATTTAACACTCAAATTTTCACATATGAGTGGAATTAGTTAAGAATATCTATTTCTCTAGTATGAGAAATATGATTTTTCTCATGTGATGGTGCACAATGTAACTAGTAAAGGAAATAGTGGAATCAACTAAATATTTATATGTTGACTTCCCCTCATGCACACAACCTGTCTAGGAATTGTGTGTGATAAGTTTAAATTATTTTAGAAAAAAAATGAACGAACATTAGACAGGGGGATTTGATGCAGCAATGAATATTTTTAGACCTTACAACTTAATAAAATGAGTAGAAAGATCAGCATTTCAGAAATGCTATGGAAGGTTTTATTTCTCATTCATGTTGAAAGTTTCATGAACCAGAAGTCATCTTCTTTTCCTCTGACTAATTATGAATTCGGATGCCTTGCCAAACTAAAGGCAAAGGACAGCAAAGGAAGGTAACATTTTCTTGATTATAAAATAACTCATGTTCATTACTTGGAGTTTTGTAAATGTCAAAGATTATTATGAATAAATCAAGACTCATTACTGCTTAATATACTAAGAAAAGAAAGACCAGAATTAATCTTACTGTACAAAATCCTGTGATAAGTGTATGTACATACAAGAGAGTAAATAATAAGGCATATGTGATATGTGCATATGCTTGTACAGTTCCAGATTTGTTCATTATTTTATATGAATGCTGTTTCTTGCAATATCTTATGTAAGAGTGCATTTTGTTTTAGTAAATGTTTTCTGAAATGTATTTAATGACTAAGTAACATTATATAGATATAACATGTTTTATTTGATCATTTTCTCTTAAATGCAGTGCTTTCTTTCATGTATAAAGCACTATCCAAATCTCTGAAGATTTCCTCATGTCAGAGTCCCTGAGGTGAAAACTTTTCATTCAGAGGGAATGAACGTGTTAAGTCTTCTGGTTCATATTGCCTGATTGCTTTCCAGAAAAGTTGTAGGCAACCTGACCCTCCAAGCAAAATTACACAGGAGTGTCTCATCTACTGTGCCTTTACCAGCACTAAATGCTGCTTCTAGAAAGATAGTTTTTGATGAATGGCAGCTTTGCTAGCACTGTGTTAATGGTTGTTTGGGAAATGGACACTTGTGTCGTTTGTTAGTGTATTAATACATAAAAGTGCTACAAAGTCCATGCGGTGAAATTTGGAAAGCACTACAAACATTTAAATTCTTTTTCCACTGGATAGCAATTTTACTTCAAGGACTGATCTCTTCAGATATATTGATGCTTATTCTCTACATGATGTTTCCAGAAACATCCATGGCCATATTGTTTGTGTAACAGCAGCAGCTTGTATGAACCACGAAGTGGGTGGCGGTGGTGTGGCCATTACCAGAGATGACTAAGTTAAATTAGTGCTCCTTGTGTTGAGAATTACAAGTCTAACCTATGGTGGCTTAGACTACAAGAAAACACATTGGCAACTCGGAGGTCCAGTATTAGAATTGACAAGAAGTTGACTTTAATTCCTGAACTGTCACGGTCCTAAGGGACTGAGTTACTCTACTGTTCTTTCCTCAGTGTCTACTATAAACAGATCTGGTTCCATTTGTCATCAAATGATGCCCCGTGTTTCTCCATCTCACAGAGAGGGGAGCGAGTTTCTGATTGTTTCGAAGATTCACTTTGAACCAACATGGGACACTGTCACACTCTGACGTAGTCACTGCTGCTTAGCCATGGTATGCAGTCTAGGGACACAGACGGCACTCAGATGTCAGTGTGGTGACATCAAAGAGCTGAGAAAGCAGGAGATAGGAAAGAAACTGGAAGTGGAGCTTTGATTTCTATATAGAAATATAACACAAAACATGTTCATCTGCATTGTTATAAAGCGAACTCCAAGATATAATGTAAAATTGAAACAACGCAGAAGAACTATGAACACATGCACATATTCAAGAATGGCTTGCGTATGCAGAGACGCTTTCTGGAAACTCACAGAATCTGATCGCATAGGAAGATGCTTTATTAGCTCCCAAAGACAAAGAAAATCCGTGTAGTGGAGATATGCAAACGGATTTCACCTCAGAAAGGTTTTTATGCTAGGAGGTTTTCCTGTTTCAAATGAAGGCATGAAAAAATAATGTGGAATAGTATTCTACTTTCTGCCTCTTGGGGAAAAAAAAAGCAAAGCTGGATTTGCTTCAAGCAATAGCTGCCTGTTTGTATTTATTTCTGCATGGATGATCCATTAACATCTTTGTCCATCTTTTCCCTTGGCTGATCTTCAAGGGCCCACTCCTGGGATAGACAGGCTGTCTCTCATCTAGTTGTGTTTTACATTAAATTTGGATCACAAGTGGGAAACTGTGCCTGCATGGCTTTTTTCTAATGCAGGTTCTGAAGAGATGAATTCCAGTGCTCAAGACTATGCCATAGCACTGTCTTCACTGAGCCATTTCGAAGCCCCACTTCCCCAATGCTTAAGGAACTAAGTCTGAGTTAATTTTCTCTTGTTGGACACAATTGAAACCAAAGACACTTAACTTTTGTTTTTTACCTTATTCTTTCCCAATAACTATCAGAAAAAATGTGAAATTACATTGGTAATTATAGATTTTTCTCCTCTGCATCTCAGTTTTGATGGAAATCATTCTAGGACTACATTTTTCAGTACTACGTTACATATTGATTTAATTCATGTGTTCTTCATTGTATTAAAACATATCCCTAAAGGTTCAGTCTTCTTTTAAAGGTCAGTAATAAATATTGAATATTGTCAAATAGTTTTCTGGAACTTGTTAAAATGATGAGACTTTAAGTATATGCTCTTCATAACATACTGAATGATAACAACTTATGAAATGAATGGAAGTAAACATTATGTTCTGGGGGAAATAATTCTTGTCTAAATAAACAATTTAATTCACTTTTAGATGCTTATGTAATTTTTAAACCCCCAAACTAATAGTATCACAAACAAGAAATTTATAGAGTTAATAAGTAGCTATGCAGTTTTTGAGTATTTTATCAATATAAACATACTATTCTTGGACTTTTCTTCAAAGACATGCTCATCTTACAGAGGATAGGGACTTCAAACCCTGCAAGTGATAGAAGTTGGACAGGGGTGATGAATCACAAAGTCCATCCCATCTGAGACTCCTCAGGAGAAGGGGCTTATGGGTAATGGTGCTTCTGGAAGATCCACCCACACATTGGAGGAAGCCCAGATCCTAAGAAGAAGCCTGGCTGACAACAATACTGGATCTGCTCTTAACTGTTAAGACTCTCTGAGTTGACCTGTCTTTTACTTCCAACTTTTGTATGCATTTCCTCAGTAACAGTGGTTTTGGAGGTGTCCTCAACTACTAGCACATTTCTCTGTATATATATACACATACATACATACATACATATCTATCTATATCTGGATGTGTTCATTCTAGTGCCTCCAGGTTACTCTCTCAAGGAAACCCTCCCAGAGAATCAGATGAAATTTTACTGCGTGTCAGCTATTCACTGCTGGTAAGTCTCATTAAGCAACTGAAGCAAGGCTTTTATGTGCAGCTATTCTTGAAGAACAGTTAATTCAGCAATTATTTAGCTTTTAGATATGTGTTGTTCATTCACTAGTGGTATCCCTAGAGTTTTCCCAATTTATGAAAAGTGTCCTATCTCCAAAACTAGCTCCTAAAGACTATAGTGGTAGACCCTCAATAAACTAATCAGCAAGTAGAGTCTTAATTAGTTTTTTCTCTTCTATGTGCATCCAAGCCTTTGGCTGCATTACTCATATGTGCACTCAGGCCTATAGCTGTGCTGCCCATATATGTATAGCCTATGGCTATATTGCTCATAAATGCCCTCAGATCAATGGTTGCACCGTCCATATGTGCTCTCAAGCCTGTGGCTGTGTTACCATATATGCACTTAGACCTATGGCTCAGACTCATGCCTATGGTCGTACCACTCATATGTGCACTTAAGTCTATAGCTACACCATCCTGGACAGACTTGATTATTTCTGTACTTATTTGAAGCATTGCTGAATAGTGAGTCGTTGGGTCACAGCACTGCTTTCAACGTTTCATTTAATGACTTCCTTCCTACTTTGCTTTCATTATGTAACTTTAGTCTTGGTTAATTCACCACAGGTTAATGCTAAGGTTAATTTGCTCTTTACTTTAGAATTTGTACAATTACACCGCTGAGGATATGCCTCAGTAGACGGTCATACAGGAGACAGGGCTTGTTAGCAATATGGACAACCCACGCAATCTTAAGGTATTGGACACAAATAAAACAAGAGACTTTCTCCACAATTTGTACAGAATTTTGCTTTCAGAGGATCCATTTCTTTCTGAAAAGCCCTCTGGGAACACTTTGCAGTATACCAGGACTGACTGATGAGCCCCAGAGTTGGCGTTCTTTAGAGAAAGCAGAATATGTTGTTCTGCACCTCGTTTCCCAGCCTGCCAGGCAGAATGTGATAACTTGGATGACAGCTGACACCAGGAGATGATGTGGAGATTTCATTCACTTATAAAATGAGGCCATCCAACTGCTCAACTTTCCTGTGAGAAGCAGTGTCTATCCTGTGGAAAGGACCCTTCAAACTGTTATGGATTTCACTTTAAAACTTCTTGAGTCTAATTATGCATTCTGGTGTGACCTTCACCTCAGTACCACGTCAGTTCTTTTGACTGGTACTAAGGACATCTTGTGCCCACCAATAGTTCCCTCCCTCCCACATTTTGATGGATGGAGGAGTTAAAGTAGTTTCTTTTTCTGTTGGGTCCCTGGAGAAACATGTTTCCTAGCAACGTCTACATCCTTCTGGTCTCCCTTTCCTGTGTTCGGTGAGGCATATCTCTTCCTACTTATCAAGAAGTACATAAGAATCAATATCATGTGACCATTTAATGGCTGATTTTCTTGTGAATCTTTTTTGTGTGTCAATCTATTAGTGATTTCTTACCCAGTATATGTTCTGGTTCCTTTGGCCACACAGCAAATCTTGAATTTTTTTTCCCTACAGCTTTCATGTCCTCAGGAATTGCTACAGCAATAGTGGACTTTGTCAGAAGAAAATATTTGGCATCAAGGCTCCATGAGTATAAGCACCCTCATTTTCCTGATGTTTGTAAGCTCACAAAGCACTGCAGAATGCAGTTAACCCATTCTTTGGGTCAGCCTGCTGAAAAGTCTCTGGAGTTTGAGCTCTCCGTACTTTGTTCTCTTGGAAACCTCCCGCTTAAATCATCTACTGGAAATCATATCTCTTTGAAAACACACAAAACAAAGAGAATCCCAACAAACCGAACCTGACCCACAAGAATCTGAAACACTGTAAATGCATAATAGGTTTCGGTGTAGTTGATTACATGGATTATGGAAACACTTACCATGCAGTCTCTAATAGGGTAGACAATGGAAAAGAGGAGGGACAGAGATGGGTCCAGGGAGAAACACAAGGATTGAACTTGACAGCTGCTCCATAGGTGACTTTGTTTTCAGTTCCTTGGAAACTTGGGTTGTTTCTTATATTTCATAATTTTAGATAGAGGCAAAAGAGAAGGAATTTCATTTTTTCTACATAAATGAGTCTGTCTTCTGAAGTACCTGTTCTGGGAAGTAGAAGTTTTATTACTCAAAGGTAGGGAGACCTGAGTCTCCGGTGGAGTTTGTGGGAAGCTGGCAGTGGCTGGTGATGAAGAATGCCCTCCATCAAAAAGTTTGAGCAAGGCTTCCCATCCCCTCCCCCTGGACCCGAGATTCTTGTACATTAGCCTCTTTCATCTGGTAGAACTTCCTCTGGAGAAAGAATATGATATCAGTCTTTTGCTCTGCTGAGCTGGTCTTATTTTTGTTGCTTTTCTATCTCTTATTCCTGTGCTAATTGCTGTTTTTTTTTATAAATATGAATTCCCGATAAACAAGTCCACAGGACATCAATTATTCATACTTCCATTTCTTATCTGTATTCACTTAATACATCCAGTATTATGGAACAGTTTTGTATACTAGGGCTGAGGACACAATAGGGCATACACTTTAGGGTCAGTGGTCAGGGATCTTGTAGAGTCATTCTATGGCCTTTGTGGCCCCCTGTGCTACTAGGGTGGAAAAGGGCTTTCCCTCTGGTGTCTTTTACCTATCCAGCTTTCCACGTAAAATATTTTCAAAAGCAGATACTATGTCACTAAGAACATGTGGATCTGTTGCTAAACGTATTATTCCAGTTCACAGGAAGAAGATTCCTATGGAATCTCATAAGAAAACACACCTTGTTCTTCTACAAAGGAAATTGGAGAGGAAAAAGACCTCAGCCTGAAGTTATCAGGGGTGTCTTCTACAGAAATTTCCCTTGTATGTCAAGATAATAAACTGAGAATCTCAAAATAACAGCCTCCCTTTCTGATTATAATTTTTTTTTGAATTTTCGAGGCAGGGTTTCTCTGTAGTTTTTAGTTCCTGTCCTGGAACTAGCTCTTGTAGACCAGGCTGGCCTCAAACTCACAGAGATCCGCCTGCCTCTGCCTCCCGAGTGCTGGGATTAAAGGCGTGTGCCACCACCACCCGGTTTCTGACTATAATTTTAAAGTGGGAGGAGAATTCCTGTACTAATCACTGCCTGAGTGTTTGCAGGTACACTGTAATTAGAATGGTCACTGGCGCTTAAAGTCAGGACCCAGCAAAATTAATTCAGTACAGAGAAAACTACACCCAACAAATTGCTAACGAGTTCTTATAGCTTGCAAATACAGAATGAAACATCAATTAAAAATTAGAGCTCTGTAAGCAGAACATAAATCTGAGGGGCTTCTTTCTTCGCTGAATCTACATGGTGGCAAGAGCGGTTTCCAGTGCCTAGGCTGGGAGTAACTAGGTTGAGAAGTTGTTTCAAGCTTTTTGCTAGACTGCTTAGGTCATCATCTTGCTGCATCATAAGATAGCAATATCCATTCATCGCCTGATGAAGGTTAATGTTCAGGAGGATGCCTATATGTTTTTCTTTGGGTTCTCCTTATTTAGCTTCTTTAGGATCACTAATTATAGGCTCAATGTCCTTTGTTTATGGCTAGAAACCAAATATGAGTGAGTACATCCCATGTTAACCTTCATCAGGCAATGAAAGGAGACAGAGACCCACATTGGAGCACCGGACAGAAATCTCAAGGTCCAAATCAGGAGCAGAAGGAGAGAGAGCACGAGCAAGGAACTCAGGACCGCGAGGGGTGCACCCACACAGTGAGACAATGGGGATGTTCTATCGGGAACTCACCAAGGCCAGCTGGCCTGGATCTTAAAAAGCCTGGGATAAAACTGGACTTGCTGAACATAGCGGACAATGAGGACTACTGAGAACTCAAGAACAATGGCTATGGGTTTTTGATCCTACTGCACGTACTGGCTTTGTGGGAGCCTAGGCAGTTTGGATGCTCACCTTACTAGACCTGGATGGAGGTGGGGGTTCCTTGGACTTCCCACAGGTCAGGGAACCCTGATTGCTCTTTGGGCTGACGAGGGAGGGGGACTTGATTGGGGTAGGGGAAAGGAAATGGGAGACGGTGGTGGGGAAGAGACAGAAATCTTTAATAAATAAATAAATTTTAAAAAAAAAGATAGCAATATCCAGTTTTTATTGCTTAAAATTTGGTGCTCATAGCTGTGGCCTTAATTTTTATCCCTTTATTTGTTTATTTTTCAATTAAAACATTAATAATGAAACTATTTTGTAAACTTAAAAATATCCCATAGCTTTACAAATTTAAATATTTTAAAAGTTTCTCCCTAAAAATTTAATTTTTATTTAAATTATGTAAAACTCCAAAATCTTCTCTCAAAAAAGTCAAAAATCTCTCGACTGTGTGCTTCTACAATATTTAAAAAAATAGCAACTTTTTTTTTTAACCTCAAAATGGAAAATACAGGGCACAACCAAACTCTACATAGAGCAAATTCCAACAGAGCAAATAATTCAGTGCTCAGTGTATGGGATTTATTCACAATCCTTTGGGTTCTCCTGAGGGGTTGGATCACTTCTTTGACCGCACCCTTGATAGCATATAAATTGTCTTCCTCCTCGATCTTAGCCTGCTCCATTTCACTGTGGCTGGTGCTTCTGGTGACTATCACATGGTACCAGCATTGCCAAAGATGCTAGGGTTCACCATTACAACTGGGCTTCTCTAGGAACTCTATCCCTGCCACACACTGGCAACCCTCAGCTGTTCTTCATATCACTACCACCTGGCTGACAAATTATAAAGTATGGCTGTCAGGCAAAGTACATTCCTGTATATGAAAGAACAGAGGTGCAGCTTTAATACCTTATTAAATAAACAGTATTTTTAAATCTTATCTTTCATAAATCAATTTCTAGGACAGAGCAGAAATTATCATACAGAAATCCACCCTAGTCTAAAATGCCTTGGACATCTGCTCTTGCCTGATTGGCAGGCCCACTCCACCTGGTCACCTTTAATCAAAACGGCAGTGAAGTCACATGACATCATCTTTTCCAACTCTATCTAAGATGGCTGCAGTCATGTGGCTACCTAAAGATGGTGGCAATCTTTGCATTGTTTATATCCTAAAATGGAACCATTCCACAGGGTTCCTTTAAGATTACCCATACACAGATTTTAATTATCAACTCCCAGTGTTGCTAGTGGTTAACTTTTTCAAAATATTTTGAAGATTTTGAATCTCATCCAATAAAATAAACGTATAAATCTTGAGGTACAGCATGTTCACACAAGCCACATCTCATTCTCTTTTCAGCTGTTATATTTTGCTTTCTTTTCTCCGTCACAGTTTCTGGCAGATCAGCTGAAAAAAGACATAGAGGAAACTTTCAAATATGCTTGAGTCTAGTGAAAGGAGAGTCATATCTTAACTCTTGAGCTGGCTTTCCAATAAAGTAGAGTAGCATATGACAATTTTAACATTATCCACACACAAAAAAAAGCATCTGAACTCCTGCTACCCTGAATCCAGTGACCAGAGAGCTCAGAAATAAATTTTGAGCCCCA
Source organism: Microtus ochrogaster (assembly GCF_000317375.1). Classification (NCBI taxonomy): domain Eukaryota; kingdom Metazoa; phylum Chordata; class Mammalia; order Rodentia; family Cricetidae; genus Microtus; species Microtus ochrogaster. The sequence continues at coordinate 9,291,319 of NW_004949100.1, read as the reverse complement.
GCAATAAAAGCCGCCACGGCAGTGGTGGTGACTGGCAGCTGGCAGCAACAGCGACAGTAGAGATATTTGACCTCTATCTGTCTAAGTCTGTGTTTAAACAATACTTAAGGGTACACCAGAAAACAGACAGTCAAAACTTCCCAACAGCAAGACAGACTACACCTTTCTGAGAGAGCAAAAATAGCTTTCCAACCAACCAGAACCAGGTGGGCAGGTGCTATCTCCTTATTTTTTTCTGGATAGGAAAGAGAATACTGGGGTCCATCAAACTCCCTTCATGTCCCAGATACAGAGTCCACAAAAAAGAATTGGACTATGACTCACCAGGAGGCCTTTGCAGTCTCGATGTTTGTTACATTTCTTTCATAGTATGGCAGTTCAACAAGGAAATGAATAATCCTTGAACTGAAAACAACCTGGGAACCTTGGAATGTCTCAAGGAACGTGCCTCCTAAAGGGAGCTCTCAACCCTGGAGTTCTAGAATTAAGGTCCAGTTTTAGAATTTGTGTGGGTGATCTTGCTGGGGCCTTGAGAAGAACGTTAATCTCATTGGTCAAGAATAAGACCACTACCACAATTTAATACCAAATTTGATGCAAGCTTTAATTAAATACTGGCCAGGTAGATGGGCTCTGGTCAGGTCCATATCCAATTCCTTAGTCACATTTTGCAGAGTCTTAAGAAGGCACAATCCATAATTCACCACATTTCCTGTGAGGTCCAATCAGGGCCAAGCATACATTCTGATGTGTTTCCTGCCTGTGTACCTCCCACCCACATATCATCAAGCACATCAGGTGCAGATGGGTCAAAAAACCTTGTTTGGGGAGTGAAAACATGTGGCTTCTGATCTCCCATAAACTGTAGCTATCAGCGTTTCAGGAACTATCTGTTCTTGGACAGGGTTTTTTTTTTTTTTCCAGAGGCATTTTTATTTCATGAATCTCTTGGGCATAGTAATAATAATACTTAAAAATGTAACTTGGTCTTTCATGGTTCCATACTATCACCTGCAAAGTTCATTTTTTCTCTACAGCTAGATCATATTTTATGACAGACATAACAATAACACATTTGTTGAGAGCCGTGTGGCCTACCTAGTTTTAGATCAGCATATGAATGCTTATCCAATGGGTCTCTTTGAAGCAAGGCCCATGGAGCTGGTCTCCCACTTGGCAATTATCAGTGGACTTCAGGACAGTGCAAAATACTGCCGAGAGTGCACAGCCTGCAAACTGTCCCCTCTCTAATAGTACTGATGACTCTCTTAGACGTTTTTAGTTTTTCTTTGTCAGCCACGCATGAGAAAGATATGATGATTCCTGGAAACATTTTTTTCTATATTTTCCTTTAAAATTTTTTGGGAACTGATGCTTCTCAGATTTCTTATTTGAAAAATACCAGCTGTCACTCCAGACCCTGGAAACTGTTTGATTCAGTGCTGACAGGATCTTAGGTAATGAAAGTTAATGGACAGTTAAAAAAAAAAAATGCAAGTTAACTGCATGCAAGCCGTTTATGACAAATCACCCCTATTTCTGTAAATATGCTTTGTTAAGGGTTGAATGATATTGTTGATCTTGAAAATGTGTCCCTATGTAAGGATGGGAAGTGCCTGCCTCGGTATTTAGCCAATCTAACAAAATGCTGAGTAATGTTTTGGTTTAAAAGATTTTTTGGTGTAAAAGTTGGGAAAAAAAACATGGAACTGCCATTCTGACGGGTGTAAGATGAAATCTCAGAGTCATTTTAGAATTTCCCTGATAGTTAAGGGTGCTGACGATTTCTTTAAGTGTTTCTCTGATATTTCAGATAATTCTTCTGTTGAGAAATCCCTTTTTGGATCTATAACCCATTTTTTTTAAAATAGATCATTTGGTTTTTCTATGTATAATTTCTTGAGTTCCTTATGTATTTTGGAGATCAGGTCTCTGTCAGATGTGGGGATGGTTAAGATCTTTTCTCATTCTGTAGGCTACCATTTTGTCCTATTGACAGTGTCTTTTGCATTACAGAAGCTTTTCAGTTTCATGAGGACCCATCTATGAATTGTCAATGTTAGTGTCTATACTGCTGATGTTCAATTCAGTAAGCTATCTCCTGTGCCAATGTCTTCAAGGCTAGTTCCCACATTTTCTTCTGTGAGGTTCAGTTTAATTGGATTTATGTTGAGGTCTTTGATCCATTTGAACTTGAGATTTGTACTGAGTAATATATACAGGTTTATTTACGTTCTTCTACATGCTGCCATCCAGCTATGCCAGCACCATTTGTTGGAGATGCTTTTTTTTTTCCATTGTATAATTTTGGTCTTCTTTGTCAAAAATAAAATGTTCATTTATGTGTGGATTTAGGTCTATTTCTTTGATTCAATTCCATTGATCCATTGGTCTGTTTTTAATGTCAATACCAAATGCTATTTTATTACTCTTGCTCTGCAGTAGAGTTTGAGATACCTCCGGCAGTTCTTTTATTGTACAGGATCATTTTAGCTATCCTCAGTTTTTGTTTTCCCATACAAAGTTGAGTATTGTTTTTTTAAGATCTGTAAAGAAATGTGTTGGGAGTTTGATGGGGATTGAATTGAATCTGATAGTTGCTTTTGGTAAGATGGCCATGTTAGGATTACTATGCTAATCCAACTAATCCATTAAGCATGGGAGATCTTTTCATCTTCTGATATCATCTCTAATACATTTCTTCAAAGACTTGAATTTTTTTCATATAGATAGAGGTCTTTCACTTGCTTGACTAGAGGTATCCAAAATATTTTATGTTATTTATGGCTATTATGAAGGATGTTGTTTCCCTAATTTCTTTCAAAGCCCTTTTATTGTTTTTATATAAGAGAAGTACTGATTTTTTTTTTTTAGTTAATCTTGTATTCCACCACTTTACTAAAGGTGTTTATTAGCTACAGGAGTTCCCTGCTAGACTTTTTGGGGATGCTTACAAATACTATTATGTCACCTGCAAATAGTGATATTTCGACTTCTTTTTTTCTAATTTATAGCCCCTTGGTCTTTTGTTGTCTTATTGCTTTAGTCAGAAATTCGAGTACTGTATTGAATAGATATGGAGAGGGCAGACAGCCTTGTCCTGTTCCTTTTGTTCAGGACTATTTTGCCTACTGAGAATCATTTGAGGTTCTATCTAAATGTAAGAATAGTTCTTTCTATGTGTGGAGAATGAGATGGGAATTTCAATTGGTTCTGTATTGAATCTGTAAATTGCTTTTGGTAAAATGGCCATTTTTGCAATATTTATTCTACCAATCCATTAGCACAGTATGCCATTCTATTTTTTTTAGTGCTTTTCTCTATCTCTTTCTTCAAAGATTTACATTTTTTCATTTCTGAAGTTCTTCACCTTGTTGGTTAGCTTTATCCCTAGACCCTTTTTTCTCCGAGGCTCTTGTGAATGGCAGTGTACTCATGACCCCTTTCTCTGGAAGTTTTTTATTTTTGGATAGAAATTCTACTCATTTTTGTTGTTGTTGTTTGGATTTGGTTTTTTAAGATTTTTTAAGATTTCTCTGCATAAAAGCTCTGGCTATCCTAGAACTCACTTTGTAGACTAGGCTGGCCTCAAACTCAGAGACCACCTGCTTCTGCCTCCTGAGTGCTGGGATTAAAGGAATGTATCACCAAAATCTATTGTTTTTTGCAAGTGATTTTGTATCCTACCATGTTGATGAATTTATCATTTCTTGTCTTCTGACATGGTTTTTAGGTGTTCTTATATACAATATTGTATCATATACAAAATGGATAGTTTGACTTTATCTTTTACTATCTGTATCCATTTAATTTTCTTCTTCTTCCTTATTTGCTCCAGCTAGTGCTTTGAGGACAATGTTGAAAAAGAGTGGGAATAGTGTACATCCCTATAGAGATCTTATAAAAATATTGTCTTTCTATTTATCCTTGGCTGACTTAGAACTTACTATTCAGATAGAGGTGTTGTTGAACTTTACATAATCTTCCTGCATTGGCCATCTGAGCTCTGAGATTCTGTGTGATATCTGACATTTTATAAGTCAAAGTGAGGTAAATAACAATAACTAATTCAGGAGCTCTATATCGTCAGCTGCACCTATGCTTCCTTCCCTTGAGGAGCAGCAATAAAAAGAGAAATTCTTTCCTTTAAGCTGAGTCATTCTGTTTTGCTATAACACACTTATAATTTTATACCCATTCTTTAAGAGACACACATAAAAACAAATAAAAGAAAATGACTAAAAGTTATATTGCAAAATACTAATAACTTGGATTTCAGCAGCATAATTTCTGTTATCTATATTTTCAAGATTTACAGTCTTCAATTTACCCAGTAAGCTGACTGAAACGATAAATCCCTGTGGGGTTGTGTATTTGCTTTTTAGATTGTTTCTTTGCCTCCAGTTCTCTGTCTTCACTTTTGACTGTCTACCTGACTAGAAAGTAGAAAACTTCTGGAACACATTTCTTCTTCCTGTTGGACTATCGTACCAGCCCATCTATTTATGTCATGGCTCTCTGTGCTTTAGATTTAATTCCTTTTGAATACTCTCTCTCATGTGAGTAAGTCAGCAGTTTTCAATTCTGATCCACGTGTGTTTCCTTTATCCTAATTTACGCTGCTCACCTGTCCTCCTTCCTGAACAAATGCATGGGATCTTCAGGGCAAGAGAAGCTGAGCACGGTTGTCTATGACTTTTGTATGGTTGTCACCGAAATGCTAGAGGGAAACAACTCAGGTGAGAAAAAGCTTTATTTTGGCTGACAGATTTAGACATATTTCAGTTCATTATGGCAGGGAAGACATGAAAGAGTTCATGACTGCTGATGTGGGAGTGTCATATATCAATCTGTTGATTTCATTAGTTAAGGAATAAAGAAACTGCCTAGGCCCCTTGATAGGCCAACCCTTAGGTGGGTGGAGTAAACAGAACAGAAGGCTGGGAGAAAGAAGCTGAGTCAGTGAGTTGCCATGGTTCTCCCACTCCAGGCAGATGCAGGTTAAGATCATTCCTGGTAAGCCAGCTCATGGGCTACAAAGATTAATAGAAATGGGTTAGATTAATATGTAAGAGCTAGCCAATAAGAGGCTGGAACTAATTGGGCCAGGCAGTGTTTAAAAGAATACAGTTTCCGTGTAATTATTTCGGGTATAAAGCTAGCCGTGCAGGCGGCCGGGTGCTGGGGACGCAGCTCCGCCGCTCCTTATTACAACAGACTGCCATGGTAGGAGAAAGGTTACGTTAGAGTGAGCCAAAAAATAAGAATGTGGCTATAAACCATGGGCATCTATAACCTCCAAAGATTCACCTGTACTGACCTAATTCCCTCATCTCTGCTCCACCATCTAAAGACTCTGAAGCATCCCTGTGGTTGAAATATGAGTCTGTGGAGGACATTTTAGATCCAACTAATAGAAGGTCTTTTTTTAGGGTATCAATTGCTGTATAGAGACATCTTGACCATGGCAACTCTTAAAAAGAAAACGTTTAGTTAGGGTGGCTCACTTACAGTTTCAGAGGTGAAGTCCATTATCACATGGCATCCTGCAGGCAGACATGGTGCAGGAGCAGCTGAGAGTCTGTTGTCTTGCAGGCAACAGGAAGTGAGCTAACAGTCACACTGAGGGAAGCTTGAACAAAAGAGACCTCAAAGCTCACCCACACAGTGACACACTTCTCCAACAAGGCCATATCTCTTAACATTGCCACTCACTTTGGGGAACGTTTTCTTCCAAACCGCTGCATTTCACTCCCTGGTCCCCAAAAGCTTTTGGTCATATCGTATCATAATGCAAAAATACACTCAGTCCAACTTCAAAAGTCCCCCAAACCTATAACAATCTCAAACTTGTTTCAAAAGCCAAGTCTCTTCCAAGACACACGACAATCTCTCAACTGTATTCCTCTGTAAATTAAAATAAAAAATCAGATCACATACTTCAAACATATAAAAACATAGGATATACATTATTGCTCCAAAAGTCAGGGAAGGGAAGATAGCAAGGAAACACTGGACCAAAGAAAGACCAAAACCAGTTGGACCAACTCTAAACTCTGAATCTCTATGTCTGATTTCTAAAGGCTCTTCACATCTGCAACTCCCTTCAGCTTTCTTGACTGCAACACACCTCTGTGTCTTGTGCTGGTTCCACACTCTGCTAGCAGCTCTCCTCAGCAGGTATCCCTAAATTCTGGCATCTCTAAAATCTTGGGCTTAAAAGGGCAATCCAGGCTTCAACTTCACAACTTCATGCACAGATCACAGGGACTCCTCAAAGACCACCATAGAGACCAAATCCTTATGCAAAAATGAATCCTTATACAAAAACAAAGAGCATTTATTGCAAGATTGAACTTAGGTTCCGACACAGCAGTTGGATCAGAGAGCCCCAAGCTCAGTTGTGGCAGGGTTTTGAAGGAGTAAAGGATGGGGTGGTAGGGGAATTCTGGTTTCAGGTGGGGGTTGAACTCCTGATTGGCCAGTAGTGGGGCAACAGGAGTCTTGCCAAATAGGGACCAGTATTGGCATTGCTGCAGAGAAATTGGAAACCTATATACAAGTCACATAAGTTATCTTTATGTTCTGGAACATCTGGTACTTGTTTGTCTCAATTCTGATTATCTCTGGACTTGGGACCACTGTAAGTCTGAGACCTGGTCCCAATATTGCTAGCCTATAGCTTGTCAGAACTGCACTGGTGGTTAAGTTAGGTCACATGCCACTCGCCTCAGTATTCTTGGCCATTGAGGCAAATTCCATAACCTGTTTCTTCTATCCTTAACTCTAAAGCCAGAAGCATGTGGATGAAGCTGCCAAGTTCTGTGCTTACTGGGGTGAGAGCATGGCTCCCTCATTTTACTATATGCTCACCAGCTTTCTGTCCTCAGCTGTCTAAGCCTGACTGTCCTGAAACTTGTTGTTTTCAAACTCAGAGATCTTCCAGCCTCTGCCTTCCCCATGCTGGGATTAGTGTGCCCACCACACTCCGCTCTTAACGTTTCCTTAGTTCCTTTTCATAAGTTGGAAATTTAACGTGGAAGGATAAAGTCCTGAGGTCACCAGTCCCTTTATTCTGCTTCTTAATCCATTTATCTCATTGAAAACAAGATTTAGCTCCATTCCACTTTCTGGTCCTTTTTTTTTTTTTCTCCTCAAATATTTTTCCTT
>NW_004949100.1:9269175-9283921 GCF_000317375.1 Microtus ochrogaster | reverse complement strand
GTGCTCCAATTTGGGTCTCTGTCTCTGTCTCCTTTCATCGCCTGATGAAGGTTAATATTCAGGGGGATGCCTATATGTTTGTCATTGAAAACAAGATTTAGCTCCATTCCACTTTCTGGTCCTTTTTTTTTCTCCTCAAATATTTTTCCTTGCTCAGCTTGATCATTTTCATCCTGTAACCTCATTAGAGTTACCACGGATATCTACACGACAGAGTCTACATTTGGTTGTTTTGAGATTTCTTTTGCCAATGGAATTAATCCAAAACTCTTCACTTAAACCTCAGGCACACTCTTCAGACAAGGGCAAAACACTTCCTTCACCAAGATATTGCAAGAATGTTCTCTAGGCAGCATACTAAATTTTTTCTCTGAAACCTCTTGAGTGAGTCCACCATAGTTCAAACAACTCTTAGCTCCACTGTCTTCCATAATCTTACTTTTATGGCCCATTAAGCAGTGCTTAAAGCATTCCATTGCTTTCTAAACCCAAAGCACCAAAGTCTGTATTGCTCCAAACAGATGCATGGTCAGGTCTATTACAATAATACCCTAGTCCCGGATACTGCCATCTATTTTAGTTAGGGTTTTTATTGCTGTGAAGAGACACCATGATCACTGCAGTTCTTATAAAGAAAGAATATAATTGGGATGGCTTGCTTACAGTTACAGAGTAACTTTCTTTCACACCTTCACGTTACATATCATTGAAAACTCACCTCTGACTCTAGTGTGCATCCAGTATAGACAACCACTGGTCAGATTCTTGTTCATCCTTAACTGCTTACAGGAACCCCCTACCTTTACAAATTTTCTTGCCCCAAATAAACATGTATTTTCTCTAGGGAGTTCAAGGAGGACATTACTGAGAAAAAAATAAGAGTATGGATGAACAATTTTCTGTTTACTACATCAGTTCAATTTAATTTAATTGTAATTGGGTATCTTGAAGATGCTTCCTTTTCTACTTCTTTAATTAGTAATCTTTCTAATTCAGGACAAATTCAGCTTGTTCTACTGTCTGATCAATTTATATAATGTAATATATAATTAATATCATAAGTTATTAGCTTCAGTATTTTACACACACACATGCATATTTTAGTTGCAGTGCTTGTATACCTGTGTGTGTGTGAGTGTGTGTTAAGTGTAGGAAATAAATCCCTTAGCTGCAAGGATATGGCAAGAGAGTGGAGGTCAGCCAGATGACCTAGGATGGATATTGGTATTCAGAGCAGGCTGAGAGCCTGAATAAACTCCATCCTCGCCTCTGGTAACTAGTCTGTCATCTCAAGTCTAACCCTTTTCTTTTCATTTGGACACATAAGCTTTATAAATCAACAATCCCTTGGCTGGCCTACCCCATGTCTCCCACTGTGACCTCCCTTCTATCCACCTCTGTCTAGGTTGGCTCTGATGAAGGGCTCTCAAATTTCCCTGTAGTCTTTCAGTACTGGTCATAATTATTTTCCTTTTCCCCATGAAAGAGCATCTCCAAGCCAAAAAGAAAGGCTGCTGCCTTAGCAACTTCAGCCTCTTTCACTGTGGTCTTCTCCAGTTCAGTCTTTGGCACGTCTCCCCATTCTCCAGCACAGTGGTCAAGAAACAAAGGAATATATTTGGTATGCAAAGCTTATGTTTAGTATTGAAATTGTGCTAACCCAGCAGAAAACCTCTTCTCAACATTTTAAAAACCACTAAATCTTTTCTGCGTCAGTGCTTATGGGCTAGCTCTGCTTGATGTTGCGGGGAAAGAGAATCCAGTACAAAGAAAACAGTGACCAAAGACCCATAGGTGAGCAAGAGACTCCACCAAGTCACAGTCCCCGGAGATTTTATGTTCTGATTTATAAATCTGTACAATATCTACCCTGCTAGCCAGCCCCATCACTGCAAATGAGATGCATATGGTATTAAGATTTAGAAACAATGAATGCAACTTTATAAACAATAAAATACACAGACCCCCAAGTTCAATCCATTTGGTGAATACATACACCCGTGTAACCAATATTTGAGCCAGACATAAAAGCATAATATCACCCCTGTAAAGAGTTTCTTCTTCCTCCTCTTTTCCAGTTAATCCAAACAATACCTCTGTTATCACAGACTAAGACTGTTTTCTTTCTCTAACCATTGGCTTGCTTTTCCTTTCCTTGAATTTGTGATAAATGTCATTGTACAATATACAATCGACATTTGGTTTGTTGCTATTGCATAATATTAGTGAGATGCAACCGTGTTTTGTGTATAATCCCGTTCATTGCTGAAGACTGTTTCACGCCATTTTGCTTATTCATAATGCTACTGATGCACTTTTGGATTATTTTCAGTTTCAATGATTACAAATAAAATTGCTGTCAACATTCTATATATTTTGATGTTGATAAAATGTTCACTTTTATACATCTCTTGTTGATTGAAAGTGGACCCGCTGGGTGATATTTAATATTTAACACACGTTTCCCCTTTAAAGGTACTGCTGAACTTATTTTCAAGGTAGGAAATGAGACTTTCTTTTGCTCTGTATTCCTGCCAGTCTTTTCAGCCGTGTGGAGTTCAGTTTCTAGTGGATTTCTGCAAGACTTTAATTTGCATTTCCTTAGCGACTAATGACACTGGCATCTTTTCATATGCTTATTGGACATTCATACATATTCTTTGGTGAAGATCTTATGCTATTTTTAAAATTAGGTCACTACTGATTTATAGGAGAACTTTACACACCTCAAATATAATTCCTTTATCAAGTAGATGTGTTCTGAATATCTCATACAGAAGGCTTACCTTTCAGTTTCTTAATCTTGTCTTTTGAATAGGAAGCATTTATATTTTGATGGAATCTTTTTTTTCCCTTATGGATTGTGATATTCCTATCTTAGACAAATCTCTGCCTAACTCAAAACCACAGATATTTCTCCAGTTTTTTTTTTTTCTCTTTCGCTACTGCTCAAAAATTTGATATGTGATAAGGCTTGGTGTAAATTTTTTCACACTTCCTCTTCTCAAGATTCACTGAGGTCCTTGCAACCATGAAGATCTAGCTTTTTTCAGTTTGGGCAAATTCACACCATTGTTTCCTCAGTTGCTTTCCCATATTCCTTCCGTTCCTGAAGAGTTACAGGCATATTCTGAATTTATTTTTTAAAAAAATCTTAGATTGGGAATTTTCAGTTTTAAAAATCCATTCTTTGTCTTCTTGCCTCCTACTATTCTTAAGTTCTTGATTTTCTTATTTGTTTGCTTTGTTAAATATATAACCCTTCTTCTAGTTGCTCTTTAGACTTAAAGATTTGTTCACACTATAAAAAAGGTGCTACTATTTTTTACTATATTCTTTTTGAATTTACTGACCTTTTGTCTATGGTTTTATTTTTATTGCTCTTTGCATCAAAACTAGGAGAAAAATACAGTATTGTTTTCACTATTATTTTTCTATCATTCTTTCTCATTTACTGAATCTACTGATCATTGAAATTCATTCAATAACTGACTTGAAATTGGGTAAAAGATGAAATCTAACTGAATGTTTCTTTAGTTGGAGCCATCCATGGCACGTATGTTTCTTGACATTGGAGAATTGAGTATTTTTTTAAATATTTATTTTATTTCTTTATATATATTATACTGACATCATTTCTTTCTTTCTTTTTTTTTTTTTTTGTTTTTTTTTTTGAGACAGGGTTTCTCCGAAGCTTTTTGGTTCCTGTCCTGGAACTAGCTCTTGTAGACCAGGCTGGCCTCAAACTCACAGAGATCTGCCTGCCTCTGCCTCCCGAGTGCTGGGATTAAAGGCGTGTGCCACCACCGCCCGGCCCTGACATCATTTCTTGTTAGTGGTAATCAACACCTCTCATTGGACTTCAGACCCATTCAACAAGAGGGAAATAATGCTTGGTACTGGAAACTTAGTTAACTAAACAGGACCAGTCAAGTCATCAATCTTTGAGAAGATTCTACAACTGCTACTTTAGTAAATCAGTACAATCCCAAACTACAAACACCATCCTTGACATATGTGGCAGGTACCTACTTGGGGAACAAAAAAGAGGAAAGTGACTTTTTGTTTGCATGTATGTTTATAGGCTTAGTTAGTAAACTAGATTAATGATGTTGAACAGTTTTTCTTTATGTCCTTTTTATAAATGCTCATTCATTGTTTAGACCATTTAAAATTTGATTGTTAGTTATTGTGCTATTGAGTGATAGAATTTCTTAGCTATTTCAGAGGTTCACCCCTTAGCAAATATCCACTCTGCCATTGTTTCCTTTTCTCCATAAAAGCTTCTTAGTTTGATATAATCCCATTTGTTAAGGGTTTTTTTTTTCTACCTGCAATTTTAGGTTAAGATCCATGAAATCACTGTAATAAAGTCACAAACAATTTTACTTTGTTTTGTTCTAGCAGAGACCTGAAATTTAAGAGGACAAATTTGAGTCTCTTTAACCCATTTTGAGTTGATTGACTGATTGTAAATATGCTCTGTAGTAGTAACCAATTTATTCTTTTATCTGTGAATGTGCAGTTTTCCCAGCACTGTTTCTCATGGAGGTTGTCTTTTGTCAAGTGTCTTTTCAGGACCCCGACCCACGCTGATTTAAAGCTATCTTCTCTTTGGCTGGGGAAATGCATCTCTATGCTACTTCCCATCTATGACTCCTTATTTCTCTACCTTGGCATTTCATTCTCTCAAAGTGTAGATCTCCCTGAATCCCTGCTCAGTTATTAAAGTCCACCATCCTTTGTGACATAGTTCAACGTTTCTTCTTTGCATCTAGTTGATAACCCAGAAAGCAGTATGCTACTTTTAAAACCAAACACTCATGTTCTGTCCTTGAGTTATGGCCTTGAATTCATACCAGTAAGATTACCCTGATCTTACTTAGTGATTTAGGGATAGGAATGCTAGCAGGAACCACCATGTCTAGCTCAGACATATGGCTTTCAACTTAATGTTTTTCTAGCTATTATGATGGGCAAATTTCATTTGCACAATTTCATTCTATAATTAGAAAAATGAATCTGTGAGAGATTTAAATTACTTGTTATTTCCAAGAATCCATCCAATTTTGGCTCCTTCTCATTTGTAGAATGTGAAAGGGATTGAAAGGAAATTCTTCAGGGAAACTTGGTGCTTAATGTTTATAGTAAGGGAATATTGCTTTCCCAATTATGTTTTGCTCTTCAAAGGCCAATTGAGCCAAGACCTTTGACATCCTGAGTCATCACCAATCCCCTTCTCAGCTTGAAGTTGTATTACAAAGAGTAAAATGAGAACACTTTGCAGTCGAAAGCAACTATGTGAAGCCCCAAGAAGTCCCTAAGTAAACTCAGAGAGATTAAAACATTTTCAATTTCTTTTGCTAAATTGTAGCACTATTCATATAAATGAAGATGTAAAATCAAGGCATTCATTTGTGGTTAAATGTATAAAAAGGGAACAGTAAAAATTCCATGAAAAAGAAGAAATCCAGTCATTTGTAGGAACCATGGTAGAGCTAGGTGCTGTGTTGTGTGAAGTAAGTTAGGCCACCAACATCAAACACTGCATGTTTCAACTGATTGTGGAAGTTAATAAAGTTGGCTTCATAGAATCATATAGTGTCAACATTACAAAGTATACATGGAAGAAAATGGGATAGAAGGATTTGTTAACAAGGACCAAAAGAAGTTTGGATGAGGCGGAGTCATTTCTCACTTCTACAGCATGGAGGCATCTACAACCTACAACAGTGTAGTGTACGTTTCAGAGTACTTAGGAAGAAGAGAAGGATGCGATTCCAGTATAGAGAAATAATAAATATTTGAAGATGTAAATGTTAATACACTGATATAATTAAATATTATATGCATATTGAATTATAATACTATAACCCATAGATATGCACAAATATATACCACTTAAAAATAAAAAAAATGCATCAACACTTTTTTTTAAATGTAAGAAAATAAAAAATTGGGAATGTGTACAACTACTACTGAGAAGTTAGTCTCCTGAATTATTTAAACTTTCTTTGCTTTCTCGTGAGGTTTTATGTCCACTGCTTTATCTTACTTTCAGTTTCTGGCAGTATTTTCTTTAAATATTCACTTTCTAAGGCTCCCCACATTGCTATTCATAAGCTCAACCTCACATTTTATATTATTTCCTCTTGTCCATTGTGAGGACAGTTGGAAAGATTTGATTAAATTGCATTAATCTGCTAAGTCATTTCTGTACTTGTCAAGTTAATAGCCAGAGAGAGGATGCAATTAAGGTTCTATTGGACATTACCTAACCAATAATACAATAAAGAGAAAATACAAGTTCTCGGCCATTCGGTTACTAGGACTTTTGAATTGGTTCTGTCATTTTGATTTGAGCAGCTATTAGTTTCCTGTTCTCCAAATTCTTCCCTCTATATAACAAACCAGAGTCTTCTTGTGAGCTCCTCCTCTTGGTAGTGGTGGAAATGTAGTGTGGGGATGACAATCCTTGATGTCAAGGTGTGATGTGCCTATGGAGGCAGAGTGCCAACCAGTCATTATAATACAGCAGGCCAAATGTAATAATAATTTCCAAAGGCTGGTAAGTGGTGTAGGTAGGTATTAGCAACACTTCTCAAAAACTATATAGGACCTATTCACAGAGACTTCAAGTTAAAAAGAAAAATCTGACGATTCTAACAAACTTTGAAGACTCCTATATAAACAGAAGACGAGGTTGTTGTTTTCTTACTAAGTCCGGATTCTGTTTTGTTTACATAACAATTGAGATTGGGAATTCACCAAGTCTTTTCATTCATATATATATATATATATATATACATATATATATATATACATATATATATGTTTATAGATGTATATGAAAAAGAAATATATATGAGTGTATGAGTGTAATAATATATATATTACAAAACTTAAGATTGACAAAGAAAATCAGGATGTTTCAGAAGCCTCAAAAAATAAAATGTTTTGTTCTTTGAATTTTCTGGAGTGATAAACCTCATATTTTTATTTTATTAGTAGAGTTTAAATTATTTTAAATATATTTGTCTTCTTAAAAACAAACAAACAAACAAACATTAAGAATAACTTCAGAGCAGAATTCTAAGCCCAACAGTAAATTCTCTTTATAAACCCTAGGGTCAGTATAATTAGCAAGCTATCCTATTAGAATGCCCATAGTGATTCAGTAGTTTGAAGTAAAGCCAAAACTTACACTGATGATGGTCCATTATGGACTGGATGGGATATGTGTCGCACAGCCTCACGGTGCCTGGACACTTGGCTTTAGGTGGTGGTGTTATACTGGAAAGGTGTGGAATCTTTGAAGAAGGAGGTATGTCTGGTAGAGTTGGGTGACTGGGGGTAAGATTTTGAAAGCCCATCCCCACCTTTTGTTTATCTTTTTGCTTCCTGACTCACCAAAATATGAAAAAGCCACAAGAAAAGCTCATCACCTTTGAATGGAAGATTGCACACTGTTTTTATGTGATGGTAGAGTCCCCATAGAACTTGAATGTGGTTTTATGTGTGTTCATCTAAGTTTTTACGTAAATAACTGCTCTTGTGACTTTATAGCCTTAAAACAAAGTAAAAGCAGTCTTGAAAAAGTCACTTCTCTTTCTGTGGTAAGCACCATGATCAAAAGCGATTCAATGAATAGAGAATTTATTTGGCTCATGGTTTCACATGGCTAGAGTCTATATTGGCAGAGATGCTATGACTTGGAAGCAGGATCAGGAAGCTGACTGACCACATTTTCCTCCCACATGGGGACAGAAGATGGAAGAAAGATTTCCTCTGTTGGTGGGGATGATGTTTCTGAATCAAGGTCTGGTGAAGCTCAGGCTGGCCTTGCACATATTATTAGCAAGATGTTTACCTTAAACTCTTGATCCTCTTCCATAAACTTCCCAACAACTAGGACTACACACCTGCACTACTATGTGTAACTCAAATGTACGTCTACTGATGGAGGGATACATTGCTTAAAGAGAGGTATACACATACCAAAGAAAATGTTATTCTTATCTGACCTACTTTCCCCCAAATGTTCTAGAGTATTTGTTTTTGTTCCAATGTTCTGCTTTAGTTAGACTAAATTTGGTAGCTAAAATTTCATGGTGGGGGCTGAAGTAATGGGCATAATCCTCTTTGCAGGGCTTCAAGATCTTATTTAACCTCTCTAGCTTTTAATATTCCCAAAAGCACTTTCTGCTGTGGAAAGTGGGCTGAGAAAATATAAGTAACATGTGGAGCCTCCACTCACAGGAAATATGCACATGGCAGGCACGGTGTGGGAGGTCCTTCAGTCTATGTGTTGATTTATTGGTTAATCAATAAAGAAAACTGACTTGGCCTATAGCATGGGAGAAGAAGAGCAAAGTCAGAGAGACACCATGGAGCCACTGCTGGAGATAGACGTGCTGAAAATTTGCTGGTACGCCATGACTCGTGATGATGAACAGATTAGTGGAAATGAGTTAAATTAAGATGTAGGAGTTAACCGATAAGAAGCTAGAGCTAATGGGCTAAGCATCGTTTCAATTAATACAGTTTCTGTGTGATTATTTCGGGTCTAAGCTAGCAGGGCAGCCGGGAACCAACAAGTGGCCTCCTTACTACATAGGCATGGAGGGAAAACAATGACAATGACCACTTTAGTAAAACATGATTGAGTTTTGCTAAGCACATTTTGTCACTATGACAAACATCTATGAAAACAAGCTAAGAGAAGAAGACTTTGCTGAGATTAATAGTTTCAGAGTTTTCCTTCCAAGGTTGTTTAGCCTCATCCTCTTGGGAAGAATATTTTGTTGCCGGGAGCATAGGTAGGAATTCTTTACCTTATTATGCCCATGAACAGGAGAGAAAGAAGAGGAGAGACGGGGAAGCAATGGAGGAGAGAGAGAGCGAGAGCACCCACAGATGAGAAACATCCCTAAGGACATGTCCCCAGTGGGCTATTTCTACCAGGTCCTACCTCCTAAAGTTTCCAAAATCTAAAACAGCATCTGCATCTGGGAACAAAGCACCCATGAGCCTCTCTGTTGAGGGGGCCATTATATATTCAAATCAAAACAAATATTAATTATGCTTTACAAGTAAATTCTTACTATTGGATCATTAACTTAGAGGGAAAATGTGCTGTGTTTATTAAGCACTATTGAGAGGTAAAAATTTGCTAACTATCAAGGAAGAAAAAGGGGTTATACAGTTGAATGGTTGTGTTTTGTATCCCTGAGGCATAAGTCAAAATATGCATAGGCTATTTATGATATATTACTCAGTGATATTTATTTTTAAATAATGAAACCAGAGATTTGGAAGTAACAGAGCTTGCTTTAAATTTCATAACAATTTTGAAATGTTTAATCTGGCTTGTATTTTGAATATTTAACTGACTATTAAACTGTCTCAGGTGGTATTCATATATTTTAGTGGGATAAATTTTAATTATTTTTAATTTTCTCTGGATTTTACATCATACTCATTTTATTTTAAAGCAAGGGTTGGGACAGACATTGCTATTAGAAACATATTTTAAGAATTTTTTTAACTTTATTGGGCTTTATTTTAAGTAGTGAATGCTGTTCAGATGTTTAAAAACTTTTGAAGGGCCAAAATACTCTTATGAGTTGTATTTGTATTTAAATATAGATCCCCTATACTCGCTATTTAAGTTTAAGACAATAAACATGTTTGAAAAGATTTAAATTTTCACCAAGCTAAGTTGCTGTGTAGTATCTTACTGTGGGAAGATATGTAAGCTGTCCCACAAGTAATTTTCCTAAATTAAATCATAGCTGACTTCAGCTGAAAAAAGTGTAACAGCAATCCCCATTCAAAGTGCTATTTGGAAGACTGTTTAGCTTGGTAAGAAGGATAGACATTTAGTGATTTTGGCTAGTGGCTGAATACAGAGGAATGATGAAATGACACCCTTCCTGGTATTAGAATTGATTTTCTCATGTGCCTGGAATACCCTGGAATCCTTATTCTGGATATTTATTTTTTATATTACCAGAGAATATATATTTTATTCTCTGATCCCCTTAATAATAAATAAAGCAACCTTAGAGAAGACAGAGGTTACTTTTAGAAATGGTCAAAGATAGAAAGTGTCCTTCACGGTCACTATTATGAATGAGAGCCCTTGTGCTGAATCTGGATCTGGCAATGTGCACTGAGAGTGTCCAAGACCATAAACATTAGTATGATCAAGAGAGCTGGGAAGAAGCCTGTGTGATGTTTCATTTATTATTTCATCTCGGGAGCAACTCATTCAGACTCAAGGGTCCTAGAGAGGCCAGAAACAGAGATGCTTATGAATGGATTGACATGGATGCCATGCACCTTGATGTGTCACGCTTGGGACTCAGGTGCTTAGTCTGGCAGTACCTTGATGGATACCATGTCAATCATTCTGCTGGCCGTGCCTGCATTATCTGCAGTGCAGAAAATGAATTTTCTCTTGGGTGACAGGTTTGGGTAGACAAAGAGAAAAAAAGATAATTACTATAGACTATATACATTGCTCACAGCAGTTCAGGAAGAGTGCAGGCAACACCAATAAATGATGGATTGGAGAATGCAAATCTGGGGAGAGGAACTTTCTGCCAGGCTTTAATTTTAAAGCACTTTGAAGGCTTTCAAAAGTATATAGTACTTGGTGTCTTGAGCGAGTATGACAAATCGTCTCATTGTCAATATAGTATGTACAGAGGGAAGACAGGGCCTGGGAGATAAATAGATGCAATTTAGGAGGAAAGGAAACAAAATAAAAACTTTGAGTAAAAAAAAAAAAAAACAAGCTGAAAAAGCAAAGGATTCTGTTTGCTCAGCTTGATATAATGCAAACTCAAACAGCTATTAATAATTGATTTTTTTTAAAAATACATATAGGCCTTTTGTTTGTCTTTCATTAGTTAAGGTGCTCTTTATTAGAACAAGAGGTACAGCATTGCCAAGTGATGGGTCTCATGGAATGGAAGTTAAAAATAGCGTTCTCTAACAAAGCATCTCTTGACTTTATCTTTTGAATTTTTTATTTTTTAAATCCCGTAAGGGTGAACAAATGTTAGAGTAGTGTTAGAGTTCATTTGTTCCATAGCTTTCTACTCTCTCACTAAATTATAATCAGTATAATTTTTATTAATTTTGGGGTACTGAGTACTGTTTTGATAAGTTATCAGAGGTTAAGGCTTCTTAGAGAACTTATAGGACAGAAGGCAGGGCAAATTGAGTGTTAGAACCACGGACTGCAGCAATTAGAAACATCCACTATACTTCCTTTATCCAAACGAGTGCATTTGTAGATTTAACCAATTTATTTTCCAAAAGTAAAGGCAAGGATGAATAAACCAAATGATGAAACAAAGTTTCACACATTGTAGTGTAACAGGTTACAGAATGCGAAACTAAGTATTCAGAAACAGAATGTCAAGGCATGGCTAATGGAGACAGACTGAAACATCCTTAAATTCAAAGCAGATGGTGGTGACATTTTCCTGAAATGTTGGAGGAAACAACCTTTCTCAGTAGGCTTAATGAGTGTTTTGCTCTTTGAAGTATGAACTTTGAACAGTGCCAGAGAGAGTTGGAATGTTCTCTATTTGTTCACAAGAACCAGCAATATAATGATTTTACTGCGAAGTGGATGAGGGCAAGGGCAGCTGGGGCACAAGAAGATCACGAAGTCAAAATGACGTGTGAGCCTTGAGCAAAACTCTGTCTCTGAGGATAATTTCATGTTGCTAAACCACCAACGCTCAAAATAGAATCTGGAAGCCGTTTGTTCATGGCATCTCACTTAGTACTCTGTGTCCCAGCAAGGACCACAAGTCAATATCTGTGACCACTGCACGATCACGTTTCTTTCTCAACTGCCAAGATAAACAGTCCCTGGAAAGACAGCACTCTGTGTGAATCTGACTAAGAAATTATGACCCCAGTTATATTTGAATATGCATCAATCAACTGTGGAAGTGAACACATTCCTCATTTACAAAGAACAAATTAGCACGGAGCACAATTGCACCCTTCGTTTTCCTAAGCAGAAAAAAGGGAGAAACTGGACCAGGCAGATCCTCCTTGTAGGAGATTGCTCGTTCGTTTCTGGGCCATACAGATCCGAATAATCACACAGAAACTATATTAATTACAACATTGCTTGCTGAAACAGCTTCTTTATTAACCAATGGTAATAAAACGTGTTCATAGCATACAGAGGGGAACCGCACAGCTCCTCTCTTCTTCCCTCCTGTGCATGTGTCATGTCTGCACTGACACGGGCATCTCCCTAACTTGGAAAAATATTCTTCCTCCCCCTTGTCATCTTTCTCCTCATCTCCACTTTACCTTTCTCCTTCCATCTTTTTCTTCTTTCTTTTTCTCTCCTTCTCCTTCCTCTGTTTCTCTCTTTCTTCCAACTTGTTTTCAAACAAGTTTCTGTTGGCTGATAAACACAGCCAACATTAGAGTTTTACCCTAGTCCCACTGATTACTCAGTGAGTCGGGAAAGGAGAGGTCACTGGGGATAGGAGGCTGGTCTAGGCTGTACACAGCTCAGTGCACACTTGGACTTCTGTGAGGTTTGTTGTTATAACCTTCAGATACAAGTTTAATCATTCTGCCTTTGCTTCTTCTTGATTTCATTTGGTCATGCTTTAAAGAAATTTATTCATTGTCAGGGACTTATAACTGAACCAGATGGATACAGTCTAGTAGATTAGGGTAAATAAATAGCACTCTGTTTATTTACTAAGACTTACTTTCTATCTGGATGTGATAAGTATATTACACACAAAATGCTTTTCCTTCAGAAATTAGAGTTAATATATTGTTATTTTAATGTACTTTTATAATATCCAAAAAAAGAATTAAAATAGCTTGCTTTTAAGACATTTTGTGCATTTATAAGCACGTTAATACACGTTTTCTCATTTTTTACTTACACTCGACTCTGTTCTAGTCACTTTCTGGTACTGTGATAAATATCACAGTCAAAAGGGACTTGAGGAAGCTTCTCTGATGGTGACTGAGCAAGACACAAATCTATGAGCATAGCAGAAGCTACCTCCTGCAGCAGATGGGAACAAATAAAGAAGACCCACAGCCAGACAGTACGCATAATGAGAGACCCTGGAACACATAACCCTAAATGGGATGGCTCTCTAAAATACCTCCCACCAGACCTCAGGGAAACCATAGGAGGAAGAGGCAGAAAGAGCAGAAAAGCCAGTGAGGTGCTTCCTCCAGCGCAGATCACGCACGCGCGCGCACGCGCACACACACACACACACACACACACAGACATACACACCACCATACTTTGCTACCAACTGAGGACCATGTGTGATCACTGAGTTCATGGGGGCATTCTCTTTCAAACTATCATACATTGAATTGGCAGATGGCAAATATTAAACTTATTCAACGATAAGCTTAATCATCATAACAAGTTGGCTCTAATTCAATAATAAAACAACAAAATGAAGTTAAAAACTTGAAGGAAGTATTTTTGAATGTTCACAGTAGAAAAAAATGGCATATTAGAGTTGATACATTTATTTCGATTTGAGCAGGATACAACACATACTTGTCCTGAAATGTCATTCAGGATACTACTCAGGATACTGAAAATAAGTGTGATTTTTTTTTATGCATCAAAAAAAACTAGATAAAACCAAAAGGAGAAAATCAGGGCAATGTAACAAAAAATTAACTCCCACAATGCCTTTAGTCAAAGATTCTTTCTATCTGTGCATGCCTGTCACCTTGGATCTCTTTCCAATGCAAACTCTCAGAAAATACTAGTTTCTGAGTTTGGGTTCCCTCACTCAAGATGGTTTTTTTTTTTTGTTGTTGTTCCATCCATTTGCCTGTAAATTTTAAGATATCATTGTGGGTTTTTTTTTTTTAATGACTGAGTAGTACTCTAATGTGTAAATGTACCACTATTTTTTTGTTTATTCTTCAGTTGAGAAGCATCTAGGTTATTTCCAGGTTCTGGATATTACAAAAATACTGCTGTAAAAAATAGTTGAACAATGTCCTTGTGATATGAGTGTGCATCCTTTGGGTATGTGCCCAACGGTGGTATTGCTGGGACTTGAGGTAGGTTGATTCTCAGTTTTCTAAGAAACTGCCATACTGATTTCCAAAGTGGCTATACAAGTTTGCACTCCCACCAGCAATGGAGGAGAGTTCCTGTTATTCCACATCCTCTCCAGCATAAGCTGTCGTCAGTGTTTTTAATCTTAGCCTTTCTGACAGGTGTAAGATGGAATCTCAGAGTTGTTTTGATATTTATTTCCCTGATGACTAAGGATGTTGAACAATTCATTAAGTACCTTTCAGCCATTTGAGAATTTATTTATCTCTGTTTAGATTTGTGTACCCCTTGTTTAATTGGATGATGTTCTCACTCATAAGTGGATATTAGACATAAAGCAAAGGATGACCAGCCTGCAGTTCACAACTCCAGAGAATCCAGGAAATAGGGAGGACACCAAGAGAGACACATATGGATCCCCCTGGACAGACAAGATCTTCTGAACACATTTGGAGTATGAGGGGAGAGAAAGGTCAAAGAGGAATGGAAGGGAAGAAGGGAGGGTGAAGAGAATATGAGTAATCCAAAATGTCAAGCTGGGGGAACGACAGAGGGAGAGAGCAAGGAAAGAGGTATTTTCATAGAGGAACCCATTATGGGCTTTAGGAGGAATCTGGCACTAGGGAAATTCTCAGGAATCTA
>NW_004949100.1:9255156-9267015 GCF_000317375.1 Microtus ochrogaster | reverse complement strand
ATTAACTTTCTTCTCTTTAATTGAAAAGCAGAAAGTAAGAGCGGTACTCCTAGGAGAGTTCAAATGTATATTCTACAGGGACAAACAACAGTTCAGAGCTCACAGCGGCCTGCTTCCTGTCTGGGGATGGTGATACAACTGTGTTCATCATCGAACGAGAAGGGACTGCAAAGCTCTTCATAACATGAGTGGTGCTGTATAAGCAAGCTCTGCCACAATGAGGTGAACAGGCTTGAGTGAGCTGCACTTCCCAGTGGGTAAAGATGAAAGCATCCACACACTTGAACCCTTTCATTCTTCACAAAGACTCCTTAAGTGCCATATAACAAGCTCTACAAGGGTACCTTAAAATGAACAAAAGACTTTCCTCCATCAGGGAGAAAAGATAGCACCTTCAGTTTTGTTTAACCAGTTTTAAAATGTTTTTATTTGATAAATGTTAAGGGGAAGCAAAATGAAGATTTTTTTCCCCTCAAAGCTACAGCAGATAGTGTCAAATTTTTTTATAAGCCTGTGTTAAAATGGCTATTAGAAATCAAAGATACTGTTGATCAGTTTGGGAAATTGTAGGAGTGACCGAGAAAAGGAAATAGCATCTCATCTGAACAATGTTTTCAGTTTATTATTTTCCCCCATTCTGCTTAATTTTCTTTTTGCTACAGAATCTTAATGTAGCATCAATTCCTTTCTTCAAATCCCACTCTAGTGTTTTGCTTGGCTGCATAATAATGTTATATACTATCCATTGTCTAATTAAGAAATGATAAAAGTATCCCTGAAGACTCAATATTTTGCATAGGAAATGTAGGATCTTCTGTTGCTCTAAGTGAGCATGATATTCTTTCCATGGCCCCGTGTTGCAGACTGGAATAAGCATTTGTTTTGTCTATGGAAAGGAGGAAGAAATTCTAGGTTATTTGCATGGAGACAATGGCCTTTTCAGCTTTATTCTTCTTGTCAGAAATACAGCATGATCACAGTGTATGTCAGATTTCCCATCTGAACTGGACAGGAAGGACACAGAAGCGTGGAAAGATCAGAAAGCAACTTGACACATCTGTCCTCGTGAAGTGTCAAGTTAGGATGTCACTAAAAAAGCATGTTGTTTACTTCAACAGAACAATCAAGCAAAGGGCAGAAAGGACAAAGGGAAGGGAAAACACATCCTAACAAATGCTCTTCCTTCAAATGGTCTTCCCTAAATTTCTAGAAAGCAGAGCTTTGTTTCTTAGTGAAAAGATTTCATCATATTTTCTATTCCCACTCCTGTAGTAGGAGGCTGCTCGTTAGTTCTCTGCCACTTAGACCCAAAAAATAATAACACAGTAACTATGTTATTTAAATCACTGCTTGGCCTATTAGCTCTAGATTCTTATTGGCTATCTCTTACATTTTAATTTAACCCATTTCTGTTAATTTATATTTTACCATGAGTCTTGTGACCTAATGGCAATGTTCCAGCCAGCAACTTGTGGCTTTCCCCTCTGGCAGCTACATGGTGTCTCTAAATTCTGCTTTCCTTCTTCCAGCATTCAGTTTAGTTTTCCCAGCTTAGCTCTTCTCTTTTGCCCTATCATAGACCAAGACAGTTTCTTTATTAACCAGTGGTATTCACAGCATACAGAGGGCAATCTCACATCACACTCCTACTTTATTATTCTTCGTACTGCAGTCTGAGATGATGTGTACTCATCCATTTGCATTACAGGTGTTTTCTTCCACTAGAGTGGAACATCATGAATGAAAGAGAGTTGTTGTTGTTCTTCTGTTTGCTACTCTCGATCCTGTGCCCAGTGTCTGAGCCCACACAAGTGAGTCCATTTAACCTCAACTAAAGGTCAGAGAGTTCATGTCTATTCTTGCTCCTTCAAGGTTATTGATAAGCTTGACTTAAGGTGTGACTACTAACAAGATATCTTGACCTGGGGCGTGGTTACTTAGTGATGTGGGTATTAAGATGACCCACAGAGGTGCATACGTTCCACCTTGACCAAAGGTTGGAGAGTTCAGGTGTTTTCCTGCTCCTTTAAGGAGATGACAGGAGATTTGACCCAGGGAGTGAGTGCCTACAGGGTGCTTGACCTAAGATGTGGTCTCTGCATGTCCTGTCTAAACAACAGAATACTTAGCTCAGGGTATATGAAGAAGGATGCTTAAAAGAAATCCCATACTAGCTCAGAATTGAGAATAATAAAGGGTTATTTATTTAAGGGAAGACTCACAAATCAATATCCCACAGCTGGAAAAGAGGCCAGATGCATCTTTTTCATTGGCATAAATAGGATAAGAAGCCACAGCCAAGTGGGCGGGTAACTGAAAGGCTACTGGCTGTAGGAATCCTACAGGAGGTATAGTTATAGTTGATGTTTCAGATATTGAAGAGATAATTGTCCTGTTTGTTCTTTGTATCATGTTAAAGTAGTTTTTGCACTCCCCCCCATTTGGATAAGGGTATATAATAAATAAACAAGTGGAAAATTAACACAGGTGAATTTAGTATTCACCGGATTGCCCTCCCCATTCTATTCTGTGTCTCTGCCTTTTTCTTTCATATCTTTGTTCTGTCTGCTTGGGGTTTCTAATTCACACACTCTTACCCTGGACCGTGGAAACCCATGGAAGCTGGAACCTGACAGCCCAAGCTATTAACCGCTCTTAATAAAATTGGCTGAATGGACAATAAGTATCAAAGAGCCAATAATTTTCTCATCCTCTTGAGAAGAGACAATTTCTGAGTCTTTTGTTATTAAAATGTTTTCTTGTAATCAGGGCAAATGTCCAAGCAATAGATTAGAATTAAAATAATAACCTGTACTTTAGTCTGTTCAGAAAATGAACATGAAGACAATGGATTTCAGCACTGAATATCTCTAGAGACTACTTATTTTTAGCAAAACATTCTAAAAACATGGTTTTTAGATCTTGTTTTTATAATAAACTTGATTTCTGTTTCTACTTTCTGCTTTTCTTGGGGAAATGGCACTCGCATAGATGGACCTCAAGAACACCTGATGGCATTCTATGGTAAACGAAATTTTGGCCCACAGAAATAATCTTTTATAGATGTTACAATCTTTTGGAAAATAAATGCCATAGAAACTAAATTGATTACTTGAAGGGAACAAAAAATCAATACATAACTGTTTAATGTCGCTAACACTTTGAATTATAGGATTTTTTTGTTGAAACACAACTAAGTTATACTGTACAATTCAATCACAAACTAAATAATTCAGGGTTGTTTTGTCCTAAAAATCCATTAAAAATAACAGTAATGTTCTGTTGCAAATTTAATTTTTAAGACTGATGTGAACTGTCTGTGTGCATAGACATAACAAGAACCAATTAAATTTTCTCCTAATGATACCCCTCATCCTCTGAGATTTCTTGGATAGCACTTGATAATGGTAGCAAAATATAAAAAATAAAAATATGAAATAAAAACGGCACTCATGCAACTTTAACTTGACTTTTTCTCTATTCCTTAGTGAATAAAAAGGGGTGCAAATTAAACACAAACATAACAGTTACTCATCAGTCTAAAACTATGTAAGACATGTCGGTCAGACTTAATGGCTGGAGAATTATGGGAGATATTGCAATAGACCACTTTATTTAAATCATTTGTTCTTCCATCAGATTAGCTTAGCTTTATGTGATTTGCACCTACACCAGCTAATGATTGATGAGCAGGAGATGATGGCCAGGGGATCAGGATAAATTTGAAGATGGAATTCATTTAGGGTTGGGTTAGGTGAACTTCCTCGTATCATTCAAGCAGACATTGCCTTAAGAAACTCGCCCAATGCCACCTAACAACAGCTTACAGTGCTCCAGCAAGGATCCAGATTGCCTGAAATAGAGTGGATGAAATAACTATCAAAGTCCTCCCCCTTGGGGTATCAAATAGCCTAGCTAGTGTTTTCTTAGTTGGTTGGCGTTTAGCAGATGATATTTTTAGTGCTGTGTTTCATGCTTTCTCTTCCTTGCCTCTGCAGATTCCAATTGAGGAGACACAGTTCGCGAAAATAGGGAAATCTCTTCCTATAATTCTATTAGGGATTATCTGTCTCTAGCTCCACAGATTTGTATTAGCTAAAGGAAAATCCACACACCTTTTCTGTATTTTTAAATAGGCACGCATGTGCATGACTGAGTGCGTGTGTGTGTGTGTGTGTGTGTGTGTGTGTGTGTGTACTTCTGTACCTACCAAGGTGTGTGGCAATCAGAGGACAATTTGTGGGAATCGGCTCTCTCCTTCTATTTGCACCCTGGGGCTGTAACTCAGACCTCTGGGCTTGGTGGCAAGTGCCTTTACCCACTGAGCCGTCTTTCTCACCACACACTGTTGTAAGAGGGCTGCTTGTTGGTTCCCAGCTGCTCAGCAACTCAGACCCGAAATAAACACACAGAAAGCATATTATTTAGGTCACTGCTTGGCCAATTACTTAAGCATATGCTAGCTAGCTCTTACATCTAGAATTAACCATCTCCATTATTTTATATTTTACCATGAGGCTCGTGGCCTACCGGCAAGATTTCAATGTGTCTGTCTTTGGCGGCACCTCTATAGCTTCTCCTTGACTTCGCCTCCTTTCTCCCAGCATTCAGTTTACTTTTTCCTACCTAGCTCTGTCCTACCCTATCAGGCTAAGCCAAGCCAGTTCCTTTAGTAACCAATGGTATTCACAGCATACAGAGGGGAATCCCACATCAACACATAATATTCTCTGTTTTTCTTCATGTTTATTTTATCTAAGGATTATCAATTCAGACTTTATGCCACAGGGGAAAGAAGTTTGATAATACCTAAATTTGATTATATACTTATGTAACCTCATACATGATATGATGTTATACATATGTTTATTATATATAAAATTTTATGTGGTTTTACTGAAAATGTCAAAACAAAGGGAAAGTGTTATCTTACTCTTCATTTGTATTATAATATCAAGTCTCAGGAAAGGAGAATTCAACAAAGTTTTAAGATTATGTGAACTTACCTTGTTAAAATTATCCAACATGGAGTTGAAATTGAAAGGACAATTCCTTAATATATGAACAGTCTTATTAAATTTCTATAGCCTCTCATGCATGAACTCAACATTGTTTAATCACCGATCCCGATAAATTACTCTTGCAGTATAATTGTGGCACATTTACATGTATTTAATTATTTTGGAAACAAGTTGTTTTTGATAGCTTTGGAAACAGTCTCTACAAAATGGCAGAAAAGCAGGAGGAAAAAAGGTTTATGTAGTTAGTATGATACAATCGTTAATTAAAATATGCAACTCCCTGCTGGTATTCTGTAATGGAATCCAGCACAACAGAGAATAAAGACTTTTTTTAATAAAAAATTTTCATTCATAATTCAGTGTTCTCCGTGAAGAGACACATGGAAATATTTGCCCTTACGCAGTTGTGTGGGCAAATGAATGTCTTTGACTGAACCGTTGGCTATTGTTTGGGTTCAAGTGAAACAATCTGTGTTAATATATTGAGCTGATTAAAGTGAATGTTATTCTTAGCCTACAAGTTAAAAATAAAATACTTCAAAAGTCTTAAGGTAGACTATTTTATCTACGACAAGCTCCTGTGAATATTTTTATGAGTGAACTTATAAAATTTGTGGCCCCAGAGGAAATAGTCACATCCAATGGAGAAATGAATTACAGAGCACTGTTCTCATGTAAGATGGAGACCCACAGAACTGAGTGCACACCCAAGTCAAGGCACCAGTGTGCATACTGAAAGATTAAGCCCCAGGCTTCTCACTGGGCATGATATATGCATGCATGCATTTTATATATGTACATGTATATACATATATATGTTGTGTGTTGTATACCTATTGTTCAGGTTGGCATTGAACCTACCCTGTAGCTCAAGCTGGCATTGAACTATGATTCTCTTGCTTCAGTCTCTTGAGAAGGTGGGTTTATAGGCCACACTCACTAGACTGACTTCCTTCTGTCCTCCATTCTTTCTCCATATTAGGAATAAAGTCAACTAGACACATTCAATCTAGGAATTCTGCTATTCCATATCCCAGGTCCCACACCAGTATATTTCAAATCTGAAGATAAGGTAGTTACAGCTTTATAAGGAGAAAGTTTAGATTCTACCCCATAAGTGACCTTTTCTCATGCTCATTCATTGAAAGGATCATCTAATTTACGCTCCCGAGTTTACTTCTGATTTATGATTTATTACATTTACTGAGTTGTGTGTGTTAAACCATTCATTTTTGCATTCTGGAACAAAAACAACTTAGCTATGCTCTTTGATCTTTCCCATGTGTTGCTGAATGTGTTTTGCAAATATTTTATTGAGATTATTTGTGTCCAGTTTCCTTGGGGGAATTGCATGATTTTCATTTTTGACTGTGTACTTATCTATTTTGCATATCAAAGTAATCTGACTTCAAAAAAATGACATAGTTTTCCTTACCTTTTTTTATGGAACATTTTGAGTAAAATTACACAGATGAATGTCTGATAAATAATTCAGAGTAGGATAGGATAGGTACAGAGACAGAGCAGACAGAAGAGTTAATTGAGCAAGACAGAAACTGAAGCCAAGAATTTAAGAAATCATAATAAAATGAAAAATATAACATGAATCAAGTTTCTACCTAACTGGGATGAACGTGGGTTCCACTATCCCCAGGGTTATCTTTTCTGTTTTAAAGATTCCTGGTTTTAGTTATGTGCATGAGTGTAGGTAGATGCACGAGTGCAGGTGCCAGTGAAGCCCAGAGGCAGCAAATCCCCTGGAGCAGTAGCTACAAGTAGTGTCAGCTTCCTTGCATGGTTGCTGGGAATCTAACCCAGGTCCTCTGCAGGATCAGGACATGCTTTCACTGTCGACCCATCTCTCGAGCCACAAGATTATCTATTTTTAGTGTATTCTTCTTGTGAAAAAGGTTTGGTTATAATGCAACAGGCAGTTTGCTTTCTACCTGTCTCCCCTGCTTGATCTCTGGATAGGGATGACCATTAAACAGTTTCTGCTGTTAACTATGTGTCTTTCCACCACTCAGCGTGGTGCACCGCCTTCGCTCTGTGCTTGCTTCACCAGCTTGCCTCTTCAGAGGACTAGATGGATATTCACATACTTCAGTGACCAACTGGGATATGGCCATATCCACTAATCTTTACCATTACAACTCAGGGTTTCTCCTGTTACCAGACTGCTTCTTCTCTCTCAGGCTTTGTTCTGATCCACAGTCTGTATTTCTTGGTTTTTGTGTAACAGTGAGCTGGGGTCAACTTGCATCCCATCCCATTTCCAAGGTGGTTTTAGGACAGTTGCTTGCTGGCTGAAAGGGGCTAGGGCTTTGTGTTGGAGATGAGATAGTGAATCTTGCACTCTCCTCAGCAGAGAGGTTTGTTTGTTGAGTTCTTCTCAGGATCAGCTCCTTCCTTTGCCTCAGCCTGTGAGGTGGATCAGAGCAATAAGTCCCTTCTGTGGCATCTGTTTTGTACACACTGTGACAATGTTCTATTGCATTGCTTACATTTCTTAACACTCTGGCCTAGTATCTGACAGCTTGCTCATCTTATAATACATCAAGAGTCAGAGAGAGGGAGGGAGGGAGACAGACTAGACAGACAGACAGACAGACAGACACACACACACACGACAGAGAGACAGACACACACAAAGAGAGACAATAAGGCTAGTCTTCAGCTTATATTCTCCTCTTCCCATCTTTTATTCAGTCTGAGATCCCACCCAATGTTGTGGCGTACATTCAGGGCAAATCTGCTCAATTATCCTCTTTGGAAACACCCTTATACAGTCAGGAATACAAGGGTGTGTTTCACTAACACCCCCAATATTCCTTAATCTTATAAGCTTAACAGTCAAAAGTCAGCATCACCCACAGCTGAAATATTGGTTTTGCTTTTTGGAGCCTTCCTTCCTCATTTATCTGAAGCTTCTCAACTTGGGCCTGGGGATGACTCCCTCATTTCCTCTTCACTCTATTCAACTCGCACTGCTTTTGCAAATCGATGGATGTGCAATATTTCTGGGTTCCACTCAGCTCCTCACCATCTTTTGTTTGCTGGTGCGTCCCTTGCCTCGCCACGCTTTTCACTTCTCTTTGTTATTAGATACAGTGATTTCTTTCAGATAATCCAGACGGTACTGCTTGTGTTTGTTTCATCTTTCCACCTGAGTTTGAAGCATTTCAGACTGCACATAAATGAAACAACACATGTGTCTGCTTTTTTTCTCATTTACATCATTGCCTTCTGGGTTCTCTCATTCTGTTATGGTTGGCAAGGTTTCTTTCATTTTTAAGCTTTTCGGGTCATGTCTTGGAACATCATCTCTTGCTGTGTACTCCTTGCTCAATACTCCTTGCTCTTGTGGCTAGGCCCTTAAAACTTCTTTTTGACCAGCATTGGATATTCCCTCCTTTATCCCTAATGTTTGCAACTTTGAATATCATTAACTACCTTTTGAAGTAAAATTTAAGAAGTCATGCATTCTACTTTCTCATAATTCTGATCAGTTAATGGATGCAAGACCTACTTCCTAGTGATGATAAATTAGACAAAGAAGAGTAGATTAGAAACAAGCCTGTTAATTATATTGCAGAATACTCTATGTAGCTGCTCATTCAGCTCTTCAGCTTTTCTGCTTTATTTATTTATGTAATTATTTCCTGATGTGTAATAATGGTTTATATCATGTATTACATAGTGTTTTAAAATGTGGGCACATTGCAAAATTGCGAAATCAAACCATTTAACCTGTAAATTATCTCATACATTATACGTTTACTGAAAGCCCTTCGAATCTAGTCTTCTGGCAATTTTCAAAAATATAATACATTAGTATTAACAATAGTCATCATTGTATAAAATGGACCCACGGAGCTTATTCCTTTTGTTGAAATAGAGTCATTGTATACCTCTTGGAACACCCATTTTCTGTCTCTCACCTGCTAATAAGCCCTATTGCATATTAAGCTTCTATCTTTTTAAATATGCTACCTTCCATGTGAAAGTGAGATTGTGTAGTATTTGCCTTTCTCTGTTGTCACTGGTACAGTGTCCCTCTGGTGCATCCATATTGTTGCAAATGTCAGGGCTTCCCTTTTACTTTCAGTTACAGCTTTTAGTCATTCCTCTGAACTTTTGATGTTGTGAGTTCTAAGAAACCAAGAGCGACTATCTTTACCAGACAGCATTTCACAGCAGATACAGTGCTAGTGCCAAGTAGACAACTTGCACTGGATATATGAATAAACATTACAGGCATTACTGTACCCTCAGTGCTATGCACACGATTTAACATACTGTAGATGTTTAATAAACATTGAATGAATAAACATGAAAAGGTTGACAATGGAATGCAGATTTATAATATTGGGAGTTATATCATAGTTTTGAGCCAAGTAAGATTCACCTATGCATATTTTGATTTTGTTTGTTTTCATTGTAGTACTGTGAACTGAACTTAAGTCCTACTGTATGGAAGGAATATGCTCCCCATTGAGCTGTATCCCCAGCCCGAGCTGGGTATGTTGAGCGAACAGATGAACCTCTGTCTAATCACAGCATTGATAACAATCCGACTATCAAGAACACAGCTACTATAGTTTGTGTTCCTTCTGGCTCTAGTTGACCCTGTTAAGTTTCTATCAATATATCTGCTCTTTGCAGCGGCAATGGTCCTGGGCTTATATAACATTTTACTTTGAGATGGTGACTGAAAGAATGTAACACAACAGAGCTTACAAGTGGTCAATTGGCCCAGTTAGTTGAACGCTCCAAACAATGAACATGGCACTCTGCACAGAGCATCTCATGCAGCTTTTAGAGAAGGAACAGAAAAGGGCTGTTATTTTGAGTAAACATACAATATATTAGGGAGGAGAATATTCTTTGTTATAAAACAAATTCATGACCTAGAAAATTTGTATTTTGTTCATTAGTGATTTAATTAACTATAAATCATTTTTATAACATGGTTATCTCAGAAAATTATTAAATATTAAAAATATTCTTTTAACAATACCTGCTATGTTCTTTACATATTTCCAAGGTAGCAATATAATAGTAATTGCTTATTTTTGTATATCTGAGATACCCATATAATACAATTTTCTAAACTGGTAAAGACTCCTTTTGCCAAGACTGACAACATAAGATAAACTGCTAGAACACAAATGGTAGGAGGAAAGAGAACCGATTCCTGCAAATTGCCTTTTGAGCACCGTGCATATGTTGTAGTACAAGTGTCTACACATACATCTATATACAAAACGTCTCACTATTCCTTTCTCTCTCCCTCCATCTCTTACATTCACATAAATGTAATACAGTTTTTAAGACAAAGAAATAACGTAGGCACTGCAGAGATGGCTCAGTGGTAAATAAAACTGGCTCCTCTTCCAGAGGACCCGTGTTCAATTCCCAGCACCCACTTGGCAGTTCACAACTGTTCTCTTCATCAGTACATCTCTTCCTTAGTACATCCGATGCGTGAGGGTTGTAGTCCATATCTGCAATGCTTCTCAAAAACCTGAGTGCTCATGACTTAGTCCCAAGCCCACAGCATAATTAGAAGGTAGAATCTTTAAGGCTTAGAGCTGGGGCTGTAGATCAACAACTTGTCTAGCATGCGTAATGCCCTAGCTCCAATCTCTAGTACTGAAATAGGAAGGTGGTGCCTACTTTGAGGCCTTTAGGTCATTCTGGTAACCCCTTTGGTAGCGGGACTAAGCACCTTTGTCTCTCGTTTTTCATTTCTTTATCATGACAGGAACAATTTTTTTCTACCACAAACTCCTACCTAACATTTTGGCCTACCCTCATCATAGGCCCAAAGGTATTGGAGTCAATTGATTATGGTTGGTCTCTACACTGACAATCACTATAAACCTTTTGTCTACCACTGTGCTATCTCAGGTGTTGACACACTGGGCCACCATTTCTTTACTCAACACAACTTTTCCATGCCCTTCTCTCTATACCAGTATTTCAAATCATGTGTTCATGTTGTAGACCTAGCAGGACAGTTATAGGCATATTATTTGATTTTTTACATGACATAAGCAAAGGGCAAGGTGATCCATATCTCTTCCCTCATCTATATTTGCCATTCCTGGGATCCTTTGATCTTATCGATGTGTTTGAAAAAAGTCTATCACCCAGTTCAAAGAACTTTCTGCATATTTTGTTACTGTTAAAATGACTTTATTTTATCTCATTTTTAAAAAAGACAATTTTTCTGTATAAAAAGGAAGCAAATATGGAGTTCTTACAATTACATTAAAATTGAAACAAAGCCTCAGGTTAAAACTAGAATTTAAGATAAAAATGTTACTTACTGAGTCATAGAAATACAAAAAAAGAAAAAAAAATCCCTGCAGATAGTTGAGAAGACTGTGCTGATGGGGATGGAGAGGGAAGACTTACCAGTCTGCAGGGTTTTTTATCTCAGTATTTTCTGTCCATTTCATTTAATCATATTAAATGATGTAGAACTGAAAAGATAGTTGAATTTTGAAATTGGTTTTATTTATTCCTCATACTACTGTCTGGTTTAGACTTTCAAGAGTCAGATGAACTGGGAAATAAGTGAATGGATCTTACTTTACCTCTTAATGACCAACTTTGAGGGTAGTGTGCTGTTCTTTGCCTGGGAATCAGCATCTCTTCCTGTGGGCAGTTAGCACATCTCTTCTCTTAGGAACAAGCAAATATTAGGATAGAACAAAGGACTGCACCTAAAGAAAGGGCAGAAAAAAATGCATAATCGTAGAACAAGACTAAAGACCCCTCATTTCCAAACTCACGGGCTGGAGTCTGATAAAGATTGGAAGAAAACAGC
>NW_004949100.1:9237768-9255043 GCF_000317375.1 Microtus ochrogaster | reverse complement strand
TTCCCTCCCTCCCTCTTTCTCTCCCTTACTTTGTTGAAACAGGATGTCCTGAAGCCCAGGTTAGTCTCAGATTCTTGATGTCGCTGAAGGTATCCATGAACTCTTGGTCCTCCTTGTACCCACCTCCCATGTCTGGAGTCACAGGCATGCACCACCACTAAAAAAAGATAAACTTTTTTTAGTAAAAGTTTATCTAAGAAGAAAACTTTTACTTTCATTTGACTGAGTTTGTACATGACAAGCTGTTTTCTTGCTGTGCTCAGGACTACTTATTTTCCTCTGATATAACAGTTTAACTACAAGGTTTCTGCTGTGGGTTACTTTGCATTTATCTTCTGGGAAGTTTGTGTAGCTCTTGAATGTCTGCCATAAATTGAGAGTGTTTGAGCCATTATTCTTCTAAAACTACTTCTCCTTTTCCCTTCTCATACTCCTTTTAAAAGAATTCTGTGTTGTTGCCCGTACTTATTTTCTGCATTTCAATAATGTGTTTTTTTTCTTGTGTTTTTCCTATCTTCAGATGAAACGATCTCTACTAATCATCTTAGATTTCACTGCTTTTTATTATTATTATTGCTGTTGTTGTTCAGCCAGTTCGTATTCACTTTGGAGCCCCCTTGAGTGGATTTCAATTTATTTCCTGAATTGCTCAAGTTAACAGTTTTTACTTGCTTCAGTTTTAATCATCTCTGCTTATTGCTGTTCTCTGTTTGATGATATTGTCTGCATGACTGTATCGCCATTGTGTCTTTTTCTACTTCTCTAGGCATTAGCTTCTTGGTTTCAATTGATTTGGAGGATTTGCTAAATATATCAATGGGGCCCTTAGGCAGATAGTGTTCTGTTTTCTGCTTTTGTTCCATGTGTATCCTCAGTCACAGCTTCTTTCTATGTTTTTAATCTATTTTAAATACAGTTGTTAAATACTAGTCATTCAGACATTGTACCAAAACAGTCTGAAGCACAATCTCACACGTGTTTCTCCAGAGTCCATGCTTTTATTGTTTGTTTGTTTATGTTTAGTGACTTGGAAGGTGATTGAATGAGGTCTAGTTCTCTGGGAGTGTACCATCCTCCTTGAGTGCAGACAGGGGCCTATGAATAGTTGCCAGGAGACAGCAAGGATTTAGAGGGACTTCTTTATCTTTCTTTTTTCCTGACCTCTCGGCAAATTGTCTACCTTTGTTATCACATCTAGCTATTAGTTTCTAACAATGGCTAGTGATCGTTCTATTCTTTTTGACAGAACCGTTGGGCATACACTGCTCCACAGTTTGATCTCATTAAATTTGGGCCTCTTTGCGGGGATAGCCTTTGAGGTTCATACTTGAAAACTTATTATAATCCCAAGAGAACTCTTAGCTATTTCTGTCTGTGATTCTTGCCGTTAAATTGAAAACTTTTTACAGTTTAGTTCTCGCTTTCTTAGAACTCCTGGCCTCCTTTTAATTGCTTACCATGGGTATCTCTTACCCCCGAGGCATTCTCTACTTGGAACTTTCTTACTCTCTGTTTCACATAAAACCGGTACTCTGGGAAGCAGCCTGGAGTGTTCTCTTCTGACAGCCAGGCTTTCCTTTTCAACAAACCCCTACATCTGAGACATGAAGCTGGTGGCAGGAGCCCTAGGCCACTTGTCCTAGACATCATGACTCTCAAGGATTAAGAGTGGAAGTGGTTGGGGACCTTTATTGCTCCCCTTGGTGAAAATGCTGCTCTCTGAGGGTACAGGAGTAAGGATGAGTTCATGACCTAAGATCCTGTATAGAGTTGCTACTCTAGGGAATGGAAAAAAACAGGGACCAGGCCACTCAACTGTTCTGCCCAGACTAGACCATATGTAGTTTGGTTGGGAGGGGTTGGTGGAATGAAAAATACCAATTACAAGAAAGTACAGTACTGTTCTGGGAGCAGAAGCTGGACCATAGAAAGGATACCTCTGTTCTTGGATGCCTGTGCTCCAAAATCAGCATCTAGTATGTTGAAAGAGAGTGACATGGGGGACTCTTTAGACTGCTTTTCTGGAATCCACTCCTCATTAATTATATTGAAATGTTCAACTTTTTGTGAACAGCAATATATTTAGTGGAGCATACTGTGATTTTTAGATGTTTGTAATGCATACTGATATAATAAGTGTAATTAGTAAATCTATCTTACACTCCTACTATTTGTTGATAAAAATTTATTATTTTAGCAGTTAGAAAATATGTAACTTCCTGTGTCTTTTGTCATGTTCTATTGATTGCTGAAGCTCTCCTCTTTTCTAATTGAGCCCTTTGATCAACCTCTTCTCTTTCTCTATCTACTCTCTTTCTTTTGACCATAATAAACATCAGTTTATTCTCTAATGTTATGAATTCAACTGCTTTAGCTTATACATTTAAGTGAGATCTGGATGGATTTGTCTTTCTGGGCCATTTATTTAATGTAATATATTGTCTTTCTAGATTTATATGTGTTGTCACAAGCAATTGAATTTCTCTCACCTTAAAATGGAAAGATTCCATTTGTGAATATATGCTACATTGTCTCCATCTGTCCATCGATCCATCGATCCATCGATCCATCCATCCATCCATCGATCCATCCATCCATCCATCCATCCATCCATCCATCCATCCATCCATCCATCCCTCCAGTGACTGTCAACTTGGTTGTCCCCATAGCTTAGCTACTGAGAATAAACTAAAACTAGGAGCCTGCATATACCAAAGTTAGATGCACACATGCTGTGTGTTGTATGGGAGCACTTCCTACGGATGAAATAGAAAGCCACTTATGCTATTTTTCATATGCATTAGAAAGGATGTACTTACTGAAGCTGAATGGCTAAGCTAAAGTGTGCCTTTTAAGTATAATTAGCACGGGAACCGTGTTTAATTTCCAGTCATCCATAGCTCACACACTTGATCTGTTCTGATATAAACACCATATCGATGTTGCTCTGATTTGTTTTGCTGTGAATTTATAAAAAGTTTATTACTATTCAGTGAGTATATAAAAAACGTACATTTCAGTGTTGGTGACAGGACAATGTCAGTGACTTTATTTTTACAGATTATTCACCTTCTTTCTTACTAATTTTTCTAAATGATCACAGCACTACTTATTTCATGGAAAGTGAGTGGCAGGTTATGTTTGTTTGAACACAGAAAGCACGGAGCAAGGGTAAGAAACACATGTCATCTCCTTGCAGGTAGTCTACAGCACCACATCGCCTGCCCCATTCCTTCGTTCTCCCTTTCATTCTCCTTTCCATCATGCCTCATTTCCTTCCTGTCCTACCTCATCATTATCCCGGACCATCATGGCAGATCTTGCTGATCTATGACTGTTGCCAAGTCGCTGCCTTCTTCTCCTGAGAGAAATTAGCAATCCGAGTGACTGATGCCGCTGACATCGGCTGTGGAGTGAGAAAGGACTGAAGGGTATGTCATTAATTTTCTTCCTGGACAACTAGGGGGCCTCCAGCACTACATGTGGGCAGAGGCAAAGCTTTGAGAAGGTGGAATCTTGAATGTAATATTCGTAAGTGGATTACTCCTCAGGCATGTTTGGCGTTATGCGTCAGAAACTCATTCAGAGGTAATGTTCAATGTAAAAGTTTGGGAGTTACTTTTATTTGACCTAAATTCAGATTCGTTGAAGTATATTTTGATTCTTATGAAATTTATCTTTTTCTTTAAATGTGCTGTGAACACACAAATACATGTGGTACTCATGTGCATAAACACATGCACTTATGTCCAAGAGTACATTTTAAGATAGCATCTTTTTATGTATCCCAGGTTCACCTGGAATTCTTTTTTTTCCCCTTTGGCTTTTTATTTCATTTATTTATTTTGTAAATTGTTTTTATTGAGCTATATATTTTTCTCCACTCCTCTCCTTTTCTCTCCCCTCCCCCTTCAACCCTTTCCCATGGTCCCCATGCTCCCAATTTACTCAAGAGATCTTGTCTTTTTCTACTTCCCATGTAGACTAGATCCATGGATGTCTCTCTTAGGGTCCTCTTTGTTGTCTAAGTTCTCTGGGATTGTGAATTATGGCATGGAATTCTTAAACTTTCTAGACAGTCTCCCAGATCTTTGGATTATATGTGTGAACCATTATATCTGCCCCTACCATTTGCTTTCTAATAAACCTAACACAAGTATGTAATTAATGTGAACACCAAGACATATGACATTCTAAATCCAATTCTAAAGGCATACTTCAGGGTTTCCCTAGGTGTTTCTAGATGCAATAAGCCTGATTACAAAAATAAATAACCACAAATCATAAATAAGAACATTTTACTTGTAGAATGAACTACATGGTGTGTTATACTTCTCTAAAGTAATTTGGCTTTCAGAAGTAAAATAGAAAATCCCCACAGCTTGGCTGAGCTTCATGACAGACAAAGACACTGAAGGATGCACCATTAGTGTTTTAACTATTACTCAACATCGCATGAATTTTATTGCTAGTCATATATTATAAATGTTCATCAGTAATAAATTAAAAATTGCAAATAGCAGATCTGTAAGCCAATTAGAAACAGTTTCTACCTACAGCTCTAGTGTTTTCATATGCTGTCTCTTAAGCCTGGGGTTGGTGACAGAGATGAATCACAACAGGAATCACATTGTTGTTTTCAGTGGATTGTTTAAGTAGAACTAGATGGCTCTGAGTGAAGCAAGAAAATTAAAACAGAACTAAAAAGAACTAAAAGACTCATTCTTTTCTATTAAAAATTCCTAAAACCTAAGTTTGGCATGTATACACACACACACACAGACACACCGACACACACACAGACACACACACACACACACACACTTTTGTTTTATACTTTCTTGAAGTTGACATTTAAAAATTATTTTCAAAGTATCTACTACATTGACTGATATAGACCCAAATAACTAAGATTTTAAATATTAAAGAACAGAGTCCAGTCTCTGACAGCTAACATAGGATTTTTAAAACAGTCAGGCAACAGTAATGAAAGCCCTGCTATGCTAAAAGAAAACGCAGACATTTCTGTGTATTCCAATAGTTAAATACCTGTATGTGTACATTATCTTCACATCTGCACATCACAATTTCATCTTCTAAATAAAGTCTTGTGCAGTAGGAAATAAGAACTCAATATAAGTCTGGGTTTAAAAAAGTCCTCATTACTGTGGTATGTGGGCAAGTGTGTAGTGTATGATGCAGAAACAAGAACAACATAGCCTTCTTCCTGGTCCTCAGGAAAACAGCCATCATCCTGTCTGTGTTTGCTCCTCTTGGACCCTTATCCTGCTGACCTGGCTTTGGTCAT
The DNA here is from genome assembly GCF_000317375.1 of Microtus ochrogaster. Classification (NCBI taxonomy): domain Eukaryota; kingdom Metazoa; phylum Chordata; class Mammalia; order Rodentia; family Cricetidae; genus Microtus; species Microtus ochrogaster. Next base: position 9,249,735 of record NW_004949100.1, on the reverse strand, counting down.
GGAAGTTATAAATGATCAGTGAAGATAAGATTAGATTGAAGGCTGCAAGGTGGAGAACAGACTATAATTACATGTAAGGTTGTAATTACATGTAAGGAAATCTGAAGCACACAGAAGATGAAGGTGTGCTATGTTCTGATTATCCTTGGGGACAATCACCATTCCTGATCCAGACTGAGGAAGCAATGCACAGCCTTTATCAGCTGTGGACACTTCAGAATTGGACATAAAAGCAGATGCTCAGCGGCAAAGGAATGATGCTTTCATTCAGTGAAAAGTTTCTGAAGCTCCATGAGAACAATACCAGTTCCCTGGTTACAGGGACTCTCTGGAAAAAGAAATGGATGGAAGAAACCTTCAGAAGGAAGAGACCATGAGGGAGCAAGATTGAACTTTAACCTGGCTCAGTACTACCCAAGAGAAATGAACAGTTTAAATCATCCTTCGAGTCCTGTTGGAGGGAAAAAACACTTGGGAATGAAATGAAATTAGGCAAAACAAATAAAAGTTTTGTGAACTTTGGGGTTATCACATGCATTTTAGCCCATTCCAACTTATTTTTGTGATGTTCCTTAAAGTGGATGCATGATTTCAACATAAATCCTGTTCTATACATCTTATCTCAATATTATCAGATTTTGAATTAAGAGGCTCTCTGATGTGTAACCCTAGTAAAAATGTATATTGTGTCTGCTGTGCAGAACTGGTTGACTAGTAAAGCATATTTTTTATGAGAAAACCATCATGTGTTAATGAGCACATTCTGAAAGCACACACACAAGAAGGTTTCTTATGACTTTAAGTTATGTAATGAACCCGAGATAATCTAATTGTCTGGGTCTGCATCAGTTAAAAATAAAACACTCTCATGTTCTGAAAAGTGTTCTTGAATGGGTGTGTTGTCAGCCCATAACAAAACAGTACTGTGTACTCTTGGTTGAGAAGGGCTTCTTGTTCCCACAGATGCTCACAATCCATACCACGTGGCTTTTGAAAGTGGCTCTGTGTCAAGAACGTCTGTGCTTTGGGACTGGGACTTACCATCTTGTGTTCAGGCTTTTCTCTATACCCATTTCAATAAAAGTTTCAATATTTAAACAGAAGTTAGGAACTATATTGGCAAGACAACCCAAATATACTATTTCTTCTTAGGTATTTTAGAACACCATTGAGATGAATTTAGAAGAATTTGAAAGTAAGAAGTATTAGGAAGGATGTTTTAACTTTTGCCAGTCATTTCCCTGTAGAAATGATTCTGAAAATATTGCTTTGGGGCCAATTTTACCTAATAATGTGCCATTAAAATCGTACATTTTAGATCCACAACTGATGTCTACTGATGCATAAAGTCAAGAGACTAAGCTTCTCCTTTGGAAAGTCTTCTCTCTAAGATTTAGAGATCTTACTCTAAAATAGAAGTCTCTAGCCATATCCAGATATAGAATTTTTCTGGCTGATGATGTGATACACTTTGAGAGAAGCTATCATGGGCAGCATTTATATTTATGATGTGCTTAAATATTTCTTCTAATATCTCTTCTGTCATTAATATTGAATCTTCATAATGTAAGCACTTTAGTGCTTTTGTATTTCTCAAGGTTCTGTTATATATCAATTTGTTCAAAGAACAGTCTTAATAACTACACAAAGAGAAGAACATGCAGTCACAATGACATTTTAGTCAGTAATTTGCTGCATCAAAACTTTATTACATTACAGAAAAGATCCTGTCTGTGAAAACTGGCTTTTCTATAGTATAGCTAATTCCAACATTCTTTTGGCAGGAAATGTTGTAAGACAACTTTGAGGAATATGCTTTCATTCCATGCAGCACTAACTGGTAATTCAGAGCTGTCTGAGTACAGACCAATATCAATGAAACCGAATCCAATCTCCCATAACAATTAAGGGTAACTGGCAATAGCTTAGAGGCTGAGGTAACAGGGAGAAACAGAAATTTAGGAGGTTGGTGGTCAATAACTAGTTATAAGGTTTTTTTTGTTCATGTATTCTGTGTTCAAGGGAACACTGCTACCATTTCATCAAATCTACACATCATGTCAGACTTCTGGGTCATATAAGACTTCGGTTATGTCCCCAGACTGCACTAAATCTTGATCCAGAAATCTTCTCTACAAAGCTTAAACAGGTAAATCTGAATGCTATGGAATCAGATGAATGCCACAAAAAGAGATGTATTAAAATACTGTGCTCAATGACTCAGAATGTAACTCTACTAAAAAAGTCTCTGCAAAGTAAATATGCAATGTCTCCCTAAAGTGGTGAGGGCCCCTGTAACAATTGGCCAGCCTCCTAATATGAAGATAGAGGCATGGAAAGAAGAGAAATATTAGAATATGTACAGGAAGACCGTTGTGTGTACATCATTGCTAATGCTGTGTTTATAAGACAAGGAATGCCTGAAATCACTGTAAGTGAAAAGGACAAGGAAAAATGCTCCTTAGTCATTGGAAGAGAACTAGACTTCTACGCTGTGGAATAATGGAATAATAAAGCTATGGTCATTTAATCATTGAAGTTTGTCACCCTTTGCTATAGCAGCCCTGGAAAACTCATACAATATGTTAATGGGGGTCATGGAAAATGCGGTAGTCTCTGGTTCTGAAAAGATTCTCAAAGCATTAATTCAAAAGTACTAAGAAAGCTGGTGCCAATTTCACCAGGAGAAAGGCTAAGAAATGACCCACTTTACATTGCTCAAACCCAGAAATTGGAAATGCAACTGAAGACAAATGGGAGGTACACAGAGAGACTCAAGCAAGATGAACATACAGGCAAAAATAATCAGCTTAGCCATGGGGCTAAGGAGATGAGGACCTTTGAGAACTTTTCGAGTCCTTGGAACAGGAGAACAGTCATTTAGTTACTCCCCTAAGAAACTGAAAGTGGGATTATGAAAGTTATGAGATAACTGAGGTACCATAGACAGAGAGATGACTTTTGCGTTTGTTTTTAGGCGGGAGCTCATATAGCTCAGGTTGGTCTCAAGCTATGTAGCTGAGGATGACCTTGAACTTCTGATCATTCTGTCACGTCTCTGAAGTACTGGGATGGTGGATGAGCACCACTATGCTGTTTTGGGGATTTCAAGTGTTTAATCACTGCATTTGTTTTCTGTAGACAGGGCGTGGTGGGAACGAGGAAAATCATGGAATAATAATAATCATTATGGTGTATCTTCCCAATAGTCTGATTTGGCAGGACTTAGGAAAGATGAAGTTAAGCCGGAATAAGTTCGTTCCATCTAAATTTTTTGACTTAGGAGACAATTTTAGGGAGACTAGAACTAAAATAGCTGGCTTTGTTGGAAGGACAAAAACACTTGGCTCCACGCAGGGAGTGTCATTTAGTTCATTTTACAGGGACACATGACTAGCATGTGCACAACTGGCTTCACTCTTCAGCACCGAACACAAAACAAAAAAGCTTTGGATTTGTAGAATAATTATTAACCCCTAATCTGGAATAAATGAAAAACTGTTGAAAGCTAATTATGCATGTGACAATCATTCTGGCGATTTATTTAAATGTTTAATTTTCAAAATTGTCAATATTTTCTAAATCATTTTGTTATTTACTTTCAAACTATACCTTATAGGTTTGTAAAAATCCACTTAGTATTTAATTATTTTCTTACACTATATTATTTAGGGAAGTAATTTTTATTTTTAAATAAATTGTACTTCTGAGCTATTTTTCTATTTCTAATCCAAACACAATAACTTTAATAGGGAATATAAAATAAATGAGCCCAAGTTCTCCTTATTATTACTGACAGAGTCACACGCTAAACTAGTGCATTAAGGGCAATGCTTCAAGTTAAATTGTTCCAACTGTAATTGGACATTTTTGAATTCTTGATAAATATATCTCTGTCTAACAGAATACATATATTATTGTATAACAAATACATTATAATATCAATTTTTGTCTGTTTGTGAGAAAACAATATAATTTAATAGGTTTTTGATGGACAGCATTGTGAAATCAACATAGAGTTGATTAAGTCTGTAAAATTGTATAGATGAATATTTATTTTCCATTACTTAAAAGAATCTCACATTGGAAGTCCCAGATATCCTACTTCCCTGAATAGTCTTAGATATGCAAGGCCAAATGATATGTTAATAAGTGAAAATTAAAAGTTTGTAAGTATTCATGAAAACTCTGAATTTTAAATAATGATATGCATACCTAGTCATACACCCACACCCCCACACACTGCCACACACACCACATACCTTAGATTGCTGCAATGAATGAGTAATGTTTGCTGTGTGTTTTGATTGTTACATTGCAGGTCCCAAAATGAGACTGATTTTAATTAGGAAATGCAGTATTAAAGAAACTCCTGAGATTTTTAAAGAATTGGAGCACATGAAAAATATTGTTTTAATGGTATATTTTTCTACAGAAAACAGTTACATTCCTAACTCTTTTAATTCACAATGTCCCATTTAAACTGTGAACTTCTTTTCTTTTAAGAATTTAGGTCAAGGGCTATTTAGAAAATCAAATAAGAACATTAATTCCCCTGCAGAATTGTCACTAGTTGTGCAGTGAACTGGTTTTTGTAAATGTTGACTCGATGACATACATCACATCACCTTGGATATTTTAACATCAGTGCTTCTTCTAATTGCACATTATGAATATTTCAAAAGAGTAGCATCACTTCACACCTGATTTGATGTTGCTTTTTGGTGAATTTCCTTTTAGCTATAAATAATTTATATTGAAAAGAAAGTTGGTTAATAAATCAGAAATTCAAACCCCAATTTCCACCCTCAAGTTTTATTGAAAAACTAAGTTTAAAACAAAACAACTGAAAATTAGTATAAGAATATATCATATTGAAAGAACCATTCCAAGACAAAACAAAATATGATAATATATGCCATATATTCAGAAACAATGCTTTTTTAAAAATAAAATGAAATTTTGCCATTAGATTTAAAAAGTCTAACTGTTTATCAACATATTTCTTATAAAGTTAAGGACTCCCAATCATCAATAGTCAAATTATATTTTATCAAATATTACCACAGGTATATATTTCTTCTAAAGATAACCTCTCATCAAACACATTACCTTGTTGCTTAAAAGTAGATTTTTTTTTTTTTTGGTTTTTCGAGACAGGGTTTCTCTGTGGCTTTGGAGCCTGTCCTGGAACTAGCTCTGTACACCAGACTGGTCTCGAACTCACAGAGATCCGCCTGCCTCTGCCTCCCGAGTGCTGGGATTAAAGGCATGCGCCACCACCGCCCGGCAAAAGTAGATATATTTTAGTCAATATCTACATTTGTATTGATTTCCTGGTGAACTGGCTTGAATGATGAAGTAGCTATAGATATAGATTGATCACAGTTGGTCTACAGTGCTTTCTGGGTGCCAGACCCTTTGAAGTTATTTTCTCATGAGGCAGTTCATCCTCACAGCAACCCACAAGATGGGTATGAATATCACCCTCCTTAACACACAGGTATTAGGTAACGAACCCCTGAGGTTACAGACCTGTGAAATAACAGACTCTTAGCACAGACTGATCCTTCTTGAGTCTATGACCTAGAGTCCAAGATTTTAAAATAGCAACTATATTAAGTTATCCACACAAAGACTCATAACTAAAATACTGATTTTTCTAAATTGGTATAAAAACAGAAAATGAAGGCAGTGTCTACTTGGAAACTAAGGGAACATATTAAAATTTTGGCTTTACATTTGCAGAAGTTATTCAGCAACCTGTTCAGGAGTTCATGGTTTCAGGAGCATTGGCAGTAGGAAAAGAGAAGGAGAAGGGGTGGAATTAAAATCTCTTATGACCAACAGTTCAAACCAACAAAAGGTGTTACTGCCTTAAATCAAAACAGAAGAAAAGTGTCTTAGAGTCTGTTTCGATCTTGGTTTCAGGTGCCTTGCAGTAAATCATTTATGTCAGATCTGATAGTTTAAACAGTTCAGCTGTTTTCAGTTCTTTCAAATCAATTGGAAACAAAGTCTACAGGTAAGGGTTAATCAATAAATGTGTCATCTGTCATCACAGCCAAGGATCTGGAAAATGGAGACAGCTGGCACTATTCATCTTTCTGTGTGTGAACTCTGCAAGGCAGAAACCATAAAGAGGTTTCCATTGCACTGCAAGTTCGGCAGTTCAATGAGGCTGCCAGGTATCCAGGGAGCTGCACTGTACCATGTTCTGGGGTTGCTTTTGGATACCAAAGGGAAAGCAGGCGCATCTGGGAATCATTCTACAGAGTAAAAATGTCTTCGTTCCAGTATTTATAGTCATCTAACTAAAAATGTACACTTCTCCTAATTCTTTACCTCAGTGCACTTCTCAAAGGTGGTCATTATTTATTTATACTGCTCTATGGCTGCAAGCTGCTAGGTTCTGATTTGTTCATAATTACAGTCTTTTAAGTGGTAGTATTATAGAAATATTAAACATTTAGATTTGCTACTTCAAGATAGTACCATAAACCTTGTTAGAAGCACAAACAACTGAGGAAACACACCTCAAAATAATTCTGCTTTTGCTAGCTCTATAGAAAACATTTCATTGCTTCAAACTCACCAAATGTGTGCTAGAGGTCCTCCTAGCATCCATAGTAAAGAAATAGAGACCTGTTTGCAAAAACAGATCTAGTTTGGAATCTCTCAAGTACACATAATAAGGTATAAGCAATTTTGGTTCCCTTTGTTGCAAATTTTTGAATTCAGTGGTTTTAGAGAATTTTGCTTTCATAAACAGCTCCAAAAGTGATTTTAGAATAGCGTTTGCAACGTGTTAACTGTTAAAAAGTAACTCAACACTTTGATTGGCTGTACTTTTCTGTGATAGCCTTTGTCTGTAGCAAGAGGAAGCTTTCTTGGTGAGGGGTGAGAACTACACTTACATCTGGCCTGCACCCAAGTCTCTCAAGGATCATTGTGCAACAGGGGTCAGAAAATTGTAAGGGTAAGAGCCCGAGGATCAGGGAGCTTGCTGTGGGATCGTATCTTCTAGTAATATCAGAGAGTATGTCCATAAAGTCTCACCGACCTGAGTGTCTAAATACAACCTGAATAAGACAACAACAGCAGGCATTCGCAAAACAAACATACAGGAAAGACCATGAGACATCACGCCTACACAAAGAACTACTAGCAACTAAGGAATGCCAAGGGTGGGAGAAATAGTCATTCCTAGGAAAGAGTATACCAATTAGTTGTCTAATACCAAAGGTCAGTGCTGGAAATGTATTCATATAAGTAGCATTTATGTAGACTGAGCAGGCTGTGTTTAGGAATATATGTATATGTATTTCCATATAAGCATGTTATAGTAATTAATGAAAAAAGAAGACATAAATGTGAAAGAGATCAAAGAGAGGTACATGGCAGGTTTTGGAGGGAGGAAAGGGAAGGGGCAAATGATGTAATTATAATCTAGAAAATCAAATAAATAATTTTTAAAATGCTACTGAACACTTAGGCCTTGGTGGTTGCCAACAAGCAAAGTGCATGCTCCTGGTTGTTGTCTGAGACTCTGTAACCACCAAAGGAGGTGCCCATGAGGGTATCCAATCAGAAAAGTGAGAGTGTGAGAGCCCATGAGGCCATCCAATCAGAAAAAGTGAAGGAGTGTGTGAGCCCATGTGAATAGCCAATCAGAAAGGTATGAAAATGGCTACTGAGTTGAAACGATGTATAGTACTTTTAGCTCAAAAAAACTTTTCTCCTTACTGATAATACCTAAGAGAGAGAGAAAGAGATGATAGATAGATAGATAGATAGATAGATAGATAGATAGATAGATAGATAGATAGATAGATAGACAGATAGAATGTGTGTGTTTGAGAGGGCTCTGGCTCTGGTAACATTGAAAGTGTCATCTGTCTAGATGAAAATGGAAATACTTTACGTTATTAATTTGTGACACCCCCAGATCTGTATACATGATGTTTTGAATGTGTAGGTTATTGGATATCCATAAACACGCAAGAGACAACTGTCCCATTTCAGTATAAAGTGATGTCTTGAATTCTGTTGGATTCCACAGGAAGATACAACAGGCAGACTCAAAGTACACATATTTCTGGCAAGAACTATGTGAAGTTAGGATTACTAATGGCCCTATTGGGGCTCCCCAGGTGTTCCCCACATGGAGGCTGTGGAGTCATTCCTGGATATCACTTTATACGGTGAAAGTGGCCAGCCTCATCCAGAATCCTGCTCTCAACAGCCCCGAAGTCTCTGCAGTACTCATTGTCAGTAAATGTCCCCACCTGAAAGCCCTTCTCTTCTCTTTAAATGTCCCGTGAATTACTGAAACCAGAGACTAAGGACACACCAAAGGAGACATTTCCCTTTCATTGCTGGCTTCAAGTCACTCCAGGTTGGGTAGTTAATCTCTCCTGCCATTGAAGTAGTGTGTGCATTAATCAATCCTATTTGTCTAAATGGGGTTCCTGCTACAAATCAGGTTTGCTCCAAAGGGTAAAGGCACAAAGGGGAAGGCAATAAACACTACAGTATTGAAAGCGTTCTAGGTGTATTGTGAATCAGGGGCTTACATGAAACAGTTTCTCTTGCAAACAGCTTAGGGCTACTCATTCATGTGCTTTTTATCATCAACAAAACTAAGATGATTTCTTTATTTTAAGACAGTCTCTCCCTCTCTCTTCCTCTCTCCCCTCCTGTGTGTGTGTGAATTTGTGTGTGAAGGTTTATATCATTTTTCTTAAATATGTAATACACTTTAACCATATTCAGCCTCTTTGTCTTCTTTCCACAGATAGTACCTCATCTGCTTTCATGGTATATATGCAAGTTCATGAAAATTATTTCATATATATGTGCGTATATATATAAAATCTAGAATTCACATTTGAAAGACAACATAAGATATTTGTCCTTTTGAGTCTGTCTTATTTTGCAAATGTGATGGGTTCCTTTTCAATCCATTTTCCTGCATACAATCTCATTTTGCCCTTTTATTACCAATGGCCAATTTATAGAATCAGCTGAGGTGTGTATCAACAGATGAATGGATGGGAAAGTGAGGCCCACGTGCAAAATTTATCCTTATTTTTCAACTCAACTCAGTTGTTTCATCAGGCAAAGAGGGCAGAAAGACTTTTCATCATCTTTTCCTTTTTGCACTAAGGCTGTGTCTGTTTGCCTCTCAAACTATCTTTAAAATGTAGGTCAAGGTTTCCGCCATGCATTGTGAGTCATGGCACACTTTTACTAAGCATGTCCTTGTGCGTCCTCAGAGCATTGTTTAGAAAATTACTCGTACTGCATATTTCCTCTCTTATAGCACCTCTGGGAATACTGTCATGAGGAACTGGAAGGGTAATGGCCCATCTTCTTCCTAGAATTCTTGTGGAATGATTTTAAAAGTATATTTAATGAGCAAAAAAATGCCAATTTGTACACACCAAAATATTTTCTTAGTGGGAGCAAATCCCACGTTCCTTCTGATGTTACTTCTGACCATGCATCAGCTGTGACAGAGGTCTGCTGACCTGTCAGGAGAGCTGCTGAGTCATTTTCTCCCTCATGGTCCAGAGGACACTCCTGGGGCTTCTTCATTTTAGACTTTTAACAGCTCAGTGATTTGCTCTCACATCGCAAGGTACTGCAGAAAGAACTTTCTCCCTTTATGTGCAAAAGTCTTTCCTAGGAATTGTTTTGTCTGAACTCTTGTCTCTCTCTCTCTCTCTCTCTCTCTCTCTCTCTCTCTCTCTCTCTCTCTCTCTCTCTCTCTCTCCCTCTCCCCTCTCCCTCTCCCTCTCTCTTCCTTCTTTTTTCCTCCCTCCTTCCCTCCCTCCCCTCCTCTTCCGCTCCCCCCTCTCCTAGAGAGTCATACTGGAAGAAATCATAGTTGACCTATCACATATCATTTTATCATTTCCATAGACATTCCCATATTTCCTTTTCATAATACGAGTTGGGTGCTATTTGTACCAGTTAATTGACTTTGGTGCCTGCCTGATCCTTCCAGTAACTGCATCCTCAGTAATAAGTGTTCTTTTGGAGATCCACCTTTTTGTTTCATCCCTAGGCAAGCATTCCCAATGATACTCTGTAACAACTACTGCATTCCCAATGATACTCTGTAACAATGCTGACTGTCTAGAATAGCATTTGTTAATGATAGGTAATGGGACTTGACACAATGGATTCACATCTTAGAGTGCACAACATACACTAACAAGCCATGGAAGAGAAAGGAGAGACTTACCTCCCTCAGAAGGCAAAGAAAGCACTGGGCTTATTTATACAGCAATTCCACCCCTAAAGAAAGGAAGCTTGAGGGTTTCGTCGGGGGAGCTTACACATATGACTACAAGAAATCATCTCACAAGGGGCTGTCTCTAAGGGTTCCCTGCCAGGGATGTTGAACAAGCTGTTTTAAGCTGTAACTTAAGGAAGAAAGATGGCAGGCCCATTCTGGGGATGCTTAGCTCAGTGTTATAGAATGGATGTTTATTTGGTAGGTAAGCAGAGTGTAGAGGAATGTCTCTGAGCATGCTCAGGCTATGACATCAAGTAATTGAGAATTCAAAGAAATGCTTCTTAGAAGAGCATTAGTTGGGTCCAAGGCTAGTTTATTTTTAGTAATCATCTTGTGCTTGACGGTTGTTCCTCAAATCAAATAAGTGAAACCTAGAACTGCTAGTAGCCATATCCGAACACTGTTAGACAAGGGTCATACAGCATGTGAAGCCTTAATGTAGAGACACCGAGAGAAACTATGGGGCAGGAAAGTCCATGCCACTAGTTTAGTTTAATGAGGCATTTAGCTACCCCTTATTTATGTGCTCAAGTCACCTCTAAGCACAGCAAGCTGAGACAGGATTGATTCCCAATGAAAGTGAAGTCATGTTAGCACCTTTCTGAGATGTTAAAATGTACTCTGGATTTTCCCCTATTAAAACTGTTTCTATGAAACTACACTTTTCCTTGTGCCATTTGCACAGTCTTCTAAACTAAAGAAAGAGAGGTCAAAGGGTAAACCAAGCTCACGATTTTGAAGCAAGGTACTCAGTCTGCTGTTCACTATCAATGTGCAGTGTATCCTGATAGCTAAGGTTGGGCTATTTCCACAAGATTGCTTCCTACATCAGGGTACAAAGCACAGGTGTCATCTAAGAGATTAAAAACACATTTGTTCTCTCAAATACAAAGTTTGTATCTTGTAAAGCATACTCATTTAAACAGTTTTGCTAATTTTTTTAACCTTATATAGGTGAGTGTTTTATTTGCATGTTATGTCTGGGCATCATGTGCAGGCCTAGTGCCAGAGAAGGCCAGAGGAAGGCATATGACTGAAACTGGAGTTAGCAATGGTTAGGAGGCACTATGCTGGGTGCTAAAAACTGAACCTGCTATTTTGTGAGAGCAAACACTCTTCACCAGTGAGCAATCTCTCCAGTTCCAACAACCACTGTAAGAGCCAAGTTTGTTTAGGTTTGGCTTAAGGGATAAACTGAGAAGTTTTCAGCTCACCGTTAGCAATGCGCAGTGCCATGCACCGCACAGTTTCTATTGCCCACCTTAAATCCAGTTTTATTACTTTGTGCATTTGTATAATTAAATATTAATTTCAGCTCTTTTGTATTATGAGAATGTTTTTCAAATAAGCATGCGAAAAATACATGAAGTGGGAAAAAACAAATGACTAAGCACTCTTCCTGCAGTACACTTGTTGGCTGCGCTTTCTATAAAACTTTCTATAAAACCTTTTGAGGACTCATAAGGCAGAAATGAGTAACAATAAGTCTATCTTTTAACAGAACACATTGAGATGCTTTGATAATATGCTAATATGCCCCCCCCAAAAAAAGAAACATGCAATGTTGTTACTGAGGCACAAGAGGATTCTGGCCCCTTGTATTCTACTGCTAAGTAATGGAGATAATACAGAATCCTGATATGGAAAACAAACAGCCATTT
>NW_004949100.1:9235528-9236321 GCF_000317375.1 Microtus ochrogaster | reverse complement strand
CAATAAAAAAATAAAAAAATAAAAATAGATATTTGCTCTAGTGAATTGTGTTCATATAGATCTTTTCTATATTTAATTAATAGTTTATGCTTAGAATTTAGGGACAGTATCAAGATCAATATCATGTCTGACTTAGCATACCTTCTCACTATGTAAGGCAAGTCACATTGATTCTCCTATGTGTCCATATAGCTAATATTTGTTTCACATCTGTTTTGGTTGAGATTACTTTTGACACTTTAAACACATTGATAGGAAAAGAAAAAAATAAACTCAGCTTTTTAGAAAGCTTAGCTCTTGTTTGTAATTGGTTATTTCTTCCATTGAAACTTGTGAACTAATTAATGATTTTGTCAAATAATAATTATGTTAGACTTAGGGGTCATCTTCAAGGGGTTTGGCTTCTTATTGCTCAGACAAAAATTTGTTTCTCTCAATCTCATTTGTGTTAACGTTCATAAAGTTGGCTGTGGTGTATTTTTCATTCCCTTCCTCTACATGTTTGCAATGCATCAGCATGCACACAGTGAATAGGTATAGATGAGGTAAATACTCACATATATGAAATAAAATAAATTTGTAAAATAGAATAGATTATAACATAGGTTTGATGCACACTGGGAGTAAGGTTAACAGAATTGTTTTGTCACATATTGTCACCAAATGAAGCTTCCAATACTGGCTTGAGTTACATCTAACTGAGCTGTTGGCCAAAGAGGTCCCATGGGAACACTCAAACAACTCAGGCTGTTGCCAGGGCTATACTTTGCTCTTAAAAATCTGACTGCAAGCC
>NW_004949100.1:9227469-9234575 GCF_000317375.1 Microtus ochrogaster | reverse complement strand
TGCATAGGCCTGGACAGGTCTGTAACACATGGGGTCTGTCGTGGTTTAAAAGAAAATGGCCCCCAAAGAGAATGGCACTATTAAGAGCTATGACTTTGTTGAAGTGGGTGTGGCCTTGTTGGAGGAGGAAATGTATCACTGTGGAGGTGGGTTTTGAGGTCATACATATATATATTCCAGTCACACCCAGTGTTTCATACTACTTCCTGTTGCCTATGAGTCAAGATGTAAGGACTCTCAGCTCCTGCTATAGCTTGCTGCCATGCTTCCCACCATGATCACATGGACTGAACCTCTTCACTGTAAGAGAACCACCACAATTAAATGTTATATTTCATAAGAGTTGCTGTGGTCATGGTGTCTCTTCACAGCAATAGAAACACTAACTAAGACAGCGTCCTTGAACTAGAAGAAGAAATTAATACATGCCTCCATCCCTAACTCAGAAGCAATCTTGATCTGATAAACACTTGCAAATGAAATTTTTATTTTCTCCAAGGGAGTTGCACTAGAGAAACACACTTAAGGGCCTGATGCATGCCAAGCAGTAAATGGCCAACAGAAAATGAACTCAACAATGTCTTTGGAGGTTTCTTGTTTCATAACGTCATTTCAGAGTTTTTTTTTTTATTGTATAAAGGCTGGTTTTGTGTTAACTTGACACAAGCTAGAGTTATCTGAGAGGAAGGAGCCTCAGTTGAGGAGAAGCCTCAGTGAGATCCAGCTGTAAGGCGTTTTCTCAATTAGTGATCAATGGAGGAGGGCCCAGCCCATGGTGGGTGGTGCCATCCCTGGTTTTATGTCCTGGGTTCTACAAGAAAACAGGCTGAGCAAGCCAGTAAACAACTCCTCTATGGCTTCTGCATCAGTTCCTGCTTGTAGGATTCTGCCCAGTTTGAGTTCCTGTCCTGACTACCTTCAGTGATGAACAGCAATGGTAAAACAAAACTCAATAAAGCCTTTTTCTCCCCTTTTTGGTTATGGTGTTCCATTGTAGCAATAGAAACCCCTAACTCTGAAAAATTGCATTTTATTTATTGCTTAACACTAAATATGCTTTACATATATATTAAGGCTTTTATCTTATTATATTTTATTTCATTTTATTATTATCTGATAGATACCTGTTTGCTTGTGAACAAAAGGGGTTGAATCTGGCTGGGAAGAGAGGTGGCAATTCATTGGGAAGAGTAGAGGGAGGGAAAACCATACTAGAGTACACTGTGTGGAAAAAAAATCTGTTTTCAATAAGAAAATCTATCATGTATGATAAAAATATGCAAAGATGATAAAATTAACATACTTTAAATGATACCTCTAGGAGGTTAGGTAGTGTGCTTAAGGTGATCTTTTTACTATATGCATCTGTACATGAATACTAAATCATCATATTATACATATTAAATATGTACAATTAAATTTAAAGAGCCCCCCCAAACACAAAAATAAAAATCACAAAGAGTAAAGAAAAAACAAAATAAAAGGGGGAGCCCAGGTCTGCAATGGTCTACCATAAGCAGAGGGCTGAAATGCATCTAACCAACAAGGAGGGAGGTGGTTCTGGAACCATCACAGAACACATACATGTAACACGTCTGTGAATGATGTACCGAATCCACCAAACTTACTTAAGTGTCAGAGTCTTAATTTTTTTCTCACTTCCTTCATTCAGTCTTCTGCCCATGAAGCTAACACTATCGGTTCCATAGCCCAGCCTTATCAATCTGACTGGCTACATCACCCTCAGATTGCATCGCAATTTATTTTAACACATCTAAGTGCTCACCCTGAAAATTAGTTTAAGTTTGGGATTCACAACTTGATTATCTTCAAAATGAAGCATTTTTCTGACTTCACCTTATATTTTTCCTCTGCCTTCATTCTTCATTACCCCCCCCCCACCAAACACACACATTGTCAATATGAGATGTCTGTTAATAGATTTAGAAGGGACAGAAGGCTGCTTTTCTCCTTCTGAGGGTCATCCCCAGTACTGCAGGAGCACACAAAGTTTGTGTGTACAGAGTCTAAAACCCATCAGAGCATCGGCAAATAGCTCCTTAATTGTTTTCTCTTCTCCTCACTAGAAACCAGTCCTCATTATTAATAGATATCTATTGGCATTTGTATGAAATTCTGAACTAGAGATCATAGAGTTTACTTTTGATTAAAGGAGGGAAGCCCACAGCCAGCATTTTCCTGTAGAGAAACAGAGATTAGAACTTGAAGCACTCTGAAAACTTATTATTTTGACCTGCAGTCTAAGGACACCCAAAAAGATTGCGTCAATCTTGAAACCCAGTGAAAGCAAACCAATGCCTAACAGTAGGCACAAGAAAGAGACTTGCTTCAGAGAACCCCATCCATCGGGACCGGGTAGCCATTGATGTCTATCAGATTCAGTTTCGGCAAACCAATCTGGGTCTTGGGAACTGAGCATTTACTCTGGAGCTCTTTATGACTCTTGTGGGAATGAGCAAGAAAATACATGTTTAAAAACGTAATATGTATGTGTGCCTAAAATATCACCCGACAACGTAAATGCAGTCTATAGTGTGCCTTAGGCACAGTCTGCAAAATGCAATTTCAAGGGTAAGAAATCTCTCCTAACAGGGAAGAGTACCCCCCTCCCTTCTTACTGCATCTGGAAATTGATTTATGAGATCATAACCCCAGCGTTTAAAATGAGAATTTCTGGGAGGAGGTATCTCATTAGAACACATGCTTGATGCTAACGTTTTCTATTACTAAGAGGTCAAGAGTGGGAGGAAAGAAAAGAGCAAAAACACTTAGCAATAAATAGCAAGTTCAGGGGAGGAAATTCCATTTTCAAAATTCTGTAAAGACCTGGATATGTATATCTACAGTACAACTCAGCTGTGATGGAGGCAGATTTAAAGAATCTTTCTGCTTTGTTTTCTTTTGTTCCTCATCTTAGAGGCTAGCAAAATTAAATCCTGAAACCAAAAAGAAAAGCAGAAGCATATGAACACATTAATTCAAAGTTGAGAGGAAAGTCCAGAGGTCCGAAACCCTCTAAAATCAGCCCAAGACAGGGAGTTAGGAAGAACTGATTAAAGTTTGCTAGCATTTTTGGGATAATGGAATATTTGTTTGAAGTCTTCAGAGTTTCAGTGTTTCCATGTCTGTAAGGAGAAGGTGTATTAGAAAGGGTCTGGACATTAAGTCATGGAGTGCTGTACAAAGTGAGTTTCATTAAATGTGACGTGGTGGTGTAAGAGAATCAAACAGTTGTAATCAATATTCGGAACAAGCATAATTTGTAGAACACAATTCACAGAGCAAACCTTTCCTCCTTTCACAGGCCTTTCAAGCGTCGAGTGGACTAGAATTTTCTCCTGCCCATGCATGAAAAAAGACAGGGATAGGAGTTGGTAGAATGCAGGTCAAAGGAATAAGTTCCCTGTAAGTACAATCTGGTCTCATTTGAGTACTTAAAATGTTGAGTTTCGTGTATAGCCATGAATCCATACCATTTCTATTGTAGGAGGGAGGAACGTGGGCCTCCTTCCATTGTGATTATTCACCTGCACTCACACTGATGCCTTGTGTCTCTGAAGGTGAAGTTTCTTTGTTTCATAAGCCATCTTCATCCTAGGTCTGATTCAGACAAGTTCAAACTTACTTTTTCACTGGTGTGGGAATCCCTGCCTCTACATTGTTAGAGAGATTATTACCAAATACAGGGAATATTCCTCTGTCTCTTCAATTTGTATACTTCCACAATCATCAGGACCCTTTACCTTCCTCCGTCTTTGGAGGTCTATTCTGTACAAGACCTCTACTGTGACACTTTCTTACTCATGGTCTCACTCATCTGTCTTTTCCCCTGGCGCATTCTCTAAACTCAATGAAGCATCTCCGTTTGTTACTGTAACTGCTGGTGGCCCATCTGCCTTCTGGAATTCACAGGTAAGGTTAAGACTCGATTACCTAAATTTCCAGCTGCAGAGGACACATTTGAGGCCCTCTGTGTTGCCCCTTGGAAGTTATGGTAAAAAGAACTCTCTCCCATACTCTTAAGCAGATCTAAGGGTTCAGTTTAGACTCAGCTATCTGCTGTTTTAGGGGAAAAATAAAAATATTTATGTATATTTAAATTTTCAGAAAGAAAAACAGAAAAAAGTGCAAGTATACATAGTTTTGGAGGAAGAATTTAGAGGTCAACATACAAGGCTTCAATTCAACATGCTTTACGGTTTTCCAAACATTTACAAACTTACTTATCTATACCCACCTTTATGATGCAACCAGCAATACTGCATCCTCGTATCCAAGTAAACTGAGGCCCAGGCAGGCCAAGAAACTGGCTGAAGACCACAAAGCCTGTAATAGCCAAGATTCAAGATTTGGGCAATCTGGCCCAGTATACTGGCCCTTACCCATACTTCTTCTCAAGGCTACTAGAAGCCCAAACAATGAGAAAGGACACTTCTTATCTAGGTATTGCAGAGTCAATATTTTACCCTTCTCTTGCCACCACTCTCAAATCCCGAGCTTCCCCCAAACCGCTGGCCTCTCAACTAACAGATCAGAGCATACTATTTCAATTTAAACCTTTGAGTGTTCTCAAATTATGAATCAAACCCACATTTCTTAGTGAAGCATGGGTATAGATAGATGTTGGCAGATTTTCTTTTAACATCCCAAATTCCATTCCCATAACAAATGTTCTTTATCATACACACACACACACACACACACACACACAAGCTGAGTTCGTTTAGTGCCAATAATGTGTGTGCATTTCTAGGGCTGATTACTTGATTGCTTTCCAGATTTTGAAAGTAAATCCTTATTGTTGAAGGTTCTCTCTCTCTCTCTCTCTCTCTCTCTCTCTCTCTCTCTCTCTCTCTCTCTCTCTCTTTCAATAAGATTCTGAGAAATGACTTGGATCTGACCTTAAAGCCACCTCCCCAAGGAATACCTCCCATACTACTGTGTAAGGGCTCTGAGCTGCTATAGAGAGAATCTATCAATGTTCTTAGCCAACTGATTGCCTGTGAACTACAGCAATGACCAGCGTTATAACCTAAAGATGCAGTAGTAGTACTTATAATTTGGGAGCAGCCAACACCCATGTAATTGGATTTCAAGTCTTCTCAAATAAGAATGAGTTCATGTCTGGTTCTTCTGTAAAGCTAGCCAACTGCATGTGGCTGCTGAGGTCATGGAATCTAGAGGAGACTCTAATAGTACCATTTCTTAAATCAGAATAATTTTTAACTGCATTTTTAATGCTTATTTTTATATCCATAAATGCACCTCTGAGCCATCACTGGAGAAACTTACTTTTTTTACCAAATAGAGACCATTATAGAAACCCATAACTGATCAAAATACAGAGAAGGATGGTAAGATCATATGTCTCTGTCACCATCCCTAAACCTAAGCTCAGGGAACATTTCAGAAGAAGGGAAGGACTGAACGCATCAGAGGACCAGGATATCTGGTCCTGGGTTGTTTTCTCTACATAAGACAGAGAAACCACACCCATGAAATTTCAACAACATGACTGCCTAACCTGTGTAGTGCTAACACCAGTTGCAACGCAAACCGAGATGGGGAGTTCTCACATGGTCCTGCCCCTAGATGAACAGCTATCAGCAATAGATGACTTCAGAGAGATGGAAATCAATCTCCCTGAAGGATGAGTCCCCTAATTAGCTATCCAATACAAACTTGTCAAAAAAATATACAAGCAATGGTAAACGTTTGTTTTATAAACTCATCAATTCCAGTTTGTGTTACTCTTGGGTATGTGAATATTTTTTTCCTTATGTTTTAAAAGACTCCAATGAGGAGTTTTGTTTTCTAGAAATAAAATAAGTGAGGTACCCTTACATGCCAAGTGACCCACAGTTTGCTCAGGTGCAGTGAGCTGAACACTTATATAAAGAAGAAATATTTTTAAGAAATTCCAGTTCATAGTCAAAGAAGAAATATCTTGACATGTTGCTAATTCTTTGGTTTAGTTTCCAGAACATTTTGTAAAGTCTATCATCTGGATTCCCAGAGAATTCTTAACAATTAAAAAAAAATCCATGTGTTTTCTTAGATCCTTTTAAGCCTACCTAGATAAATAAATAAAATAATGGTTTCTTTGATGTCACCTTATCAAGGGATTAAATTTCCTCTAACCAAATGAATCACTTCCATCTTTTCGACAATGTAGCAAAAGGAGTTAGCCGCCTGCCTTTGACTTTCCCATGCTTATGTGTACTTACCTAAACCACACATCTGTTCTGTAGTCTCTAATAAAGGGACCATATGCCCCATGACTCACATATAAGAAGAGAGTATTCTAAAACAAACACAACAAGGTGAATTTAGGAGATAAAATGAACTTTGAATAGGATTCACCTTTAAGGGTCAAGCCATAAAAAACAACCAAAGCCATTTCTAAGTGTAAGAGTGGCATTTCGTTTCCTCTTTCCTATCACCCTAGAGAATAAAATATTTAAAAATATAACTTGTAAAGAAAACTGAAGATTTAATGTCCATTATAATTAAGTTTTTAATAAAACAGATAATAATAAGAATTTCATTATCAATCACTGTCTAGATGCATAGCAAACAGCTCAAACTTCAGAATATATTTTGGTATTTTTTCTCAAACTGAAGGTTTTCATACTTTTAAGTCTGAGACTTTCAGTCTTAAAACAAGTGAGCTGTCACTCTAAAATGTAAGAGTCAACATTGTTTTAAGTCTACAGTAGGAGAAAAATTGCATTTAAAAAACATATTTTTGAATTATTTGCATTAATTTGCTTCATGGTCTATTAAAATAGAAAGAAAATTAATGTCTTAGTTTTACAACTGAGGAAATTGAATATTAAGGGGGTTAAATAAAACAACCTGAAGTTGCAATGATAAAATAGAAAACAGAACTGAAATCCAGGTTCTCTGCTAAATGTGACACCAAATTGTATGCAACACAGTGATAGTTACAAAACTAATGAGTGAGATAATTGTTCACAATACATTAAAGGCATAATTGTTGAACCTTCATGGCACAAGATGATAACCAATCCCCACAAGTAGTCCCCTGACATATTTTGCATAAACACACACACACACACACA
>NW_004949100.1:9176514-9227369 GCF_000317375.1 Microtus ochrogaster | reverse complement strand
TAATGCCAATAATCATTTATGTAGACAGAACTATAACTATGCCATCATAAAACAGATGTTGATTTTTTTACTAAGAAGTAAGTTCATCTTTTAAATATCAAACTTTATTTTGAATTTTTTTTGAAGAGAAGGTTGTCAGAATAATATCTACTCATGTTGAACAAAGAAGAAAATAATGTTTGTGGAGTGATCTCTTCCCTGCTTCATGCACTTAGTACATAACCTCCCATGAATAAATCCAGGTCAACTCTGCTTACGCTGGAAGTTCTCCAAGAGCTGGCAGGCATCAAATCACAGTGTCCCTTTTTATGGCTGAGACTATACAGTTTTATGGTTATTATAAGGTGAGTGTACATACATATTTTCCCAGAATGTTTTACAATCAGTTTTATTGATGTTAACCTTGGATTTATGGGTCTCAGGAAGAAAGGGTTACAAGATAAAATGAAGAACTAATGTGATGTGAAATCTTATTGGATGCATTCCAGTTTGTTACCAGTAGTTAGATATGAGAAAATAGGGGGAAATACATGCAGATCTTGATGGATGCACTCCAATTTTTTTCAGTAGTTAGATATGAGAAAAGTAGGGGGAATACATGCAGGTCTTCTATTTTATACCTTCTGCAAGATTTATACAGAATCAGAAATACATGACTTCTTAAAAAGTAATAAATATTTATATAAAATACTGAAAAATTATAAGAAAAATATTACTTTAAGAATGGGAGAGCAACACATTATTGAACCAAATAGCACAATAAGTATGCAAAAGTCACACACATAAAAGATAGGCAAATACTTTTTCTTTTAAATTATTCTTTTATTTTTGAGATCATAATATAATTACATTATTTCTACCTTTACTTTCCCCCTCCAAATTCTTCTACATACCTCTCTTGATCTCTTTCAAATTCATGGCCTCTTTTTCATTTTATACATATAATGCAATATATATATACACATAATTTTCAGTAATTATATGATTTTCATCAATTATGCATTCAATTTATATATATCCTCAAGTATTTATGCGTTTGAACAGTCCAGCTTGTCCTGCTTCTTGTGTATGGGAATTATGACAGAATGCTTCTATTCAATGGGATTTACTTCATCTTCTCATAGTTCTGATGAGTCTGAGAAGCCCCTTGTCCCCTCAGCTTATTGTAGCCGCCTCCATCTCCTCCACCATGATGTCATTCACTCCTGGAGCCTTTCTGCATTTTGCTCTCTTGATAGCTTCCACTGCCTTGCTCCTGCCAATATTTAATATTTCCTCATCATCTCTGGTGTTTGGATGGCTGCCAAAGTCTTTCTCATCATAGTCTATGTTGCTCCAATTACAGGGGAATTATTCTTTTGTGCCATAGCAGTAAGATCTTCTTCTCCATTATCAAGCAAAGAATCAAAAGTAGAACAGAGGAAATCTTTGCAGAGGCCCAGTGTGGATTCAGAGCTAGCAAGAGCTTAATTTATCAAATCTTTACTTTGTGGAAACTGGCAAAAAAAAAAAACCGAAGATTTTGGAAAAGACTTTTATGTCTGCTACATCAACTTCAGGAAGGAATTCAATAGCATTTGGAGGAAAGAACTTTGGGAAACAATGAGGTTCTACAGGTGCCCAGAGAAAAGAACAAGAATATTAGAAAAATGCCTATAAAGATACCTTTGTATCAGTCAACGTCTGTGGAAAAGTAAGTGATCAGCTTGAAACAATCAGAGGAGTGTTGCAGGAATTCATCCGCTTACCACTACTTTTAAATATATTCTTGAATTTATTAATAGCAACAACCCTGAAGGATAAGGGAATAGGCATGCAGATAGGTGGTAGGTGAATCAATAACTTGCGTTTTGCTGATGATACAACACTACTTGTTAAAAGTTCAAATGAGCTGCAGGCCATGATAGAGTGGTGGAAGTCAGTGAAAACCTTGTATGAAAGTCAAATTGAGAAGACTAAGACACCACACATGGGAAGGGTGCACAAGGATTTTAAGACTGTAATAAGGAATCAGAACCTCAAGCAAACAGTCAACTTTGTTTACCTGGGAGGAAACCTCAGCTCAAAGGAAGAAACTATTTCAGACATCAAGAGGCAGATAGGGATAACAAGGGCAGCATTCTAGGTACGAGGAAAAGGTTTGGTCAGCAAAAGGCATAACGACAACAACAGAATTACAAGTATATGAGACACTTGTCTTGAACTGTGTTCTTTACAACTCTGAAACCAGGATAATGAAATGCTCCTCAGAACAGCGGCTGAATGCATCAGAGATGGCATGTCTCAGGAAGATTCTAGGTGTCACACCAAGAGGTAGGTTGCACAATGATGACATTAAGAGACATCTCCAGCTACAGAAGGAAGTAAACTACAGGATATGGCAACAGTGTTTGAGATACTTTGGCCATATTATGAGAATGAATGACAGCAGATACCTGAAGATAGCACTGCTTGGAGGAGTACAGGGGATAAGATGAAGAGGAAGGCATAGAAACCACTGGATAGACAGCATAAAGGAAGACTGTGGAACCTTGGGTATGACAATAACACAAACATCTAGGACTACCCAGGAAAGGAACAACTGGAGAACCACCATAAATGGGATGCCCATGCTTGATTAAGCACTTCCAGGTCATGGATGAATGAATGAATGAATGCATGAGTGAATGAGTGAATTTGGGCATTTGTGTATATGTGTAGGTATATATAATTATTTTGGCAATGACTTTAAAAAAGGAAATTTTAAATACTTCATGGTCCAGAAAACAACTTTCAAGAGTCTCTTCCAAAGAAGGAAAAGATGAAAACCATGTTTTCTAAACGATAACCCTCTATGTTCAAAGCATAGAAAAGTTGATGTTTCACCCTAGTAGTCAAACAGTGACAATTGCTGTACTTTGTTATTTTTTTTCCTGTAATTTTAGTTTCTGGTGGCATATATATTTCTTACAAGATTTAATTGTACTTAGCAAGAAAAGTAGTGAAAAGTTTATTTAATATGTGTTTGAAGAAGAAATAAAATGGGCTTTTAAAAATGTGAAAAGAACCTGGCTTGCAGGATGATATTGATGGATTTTGGCAGGGATCTAATCCACAGGAAACTGCTTGTTCTTCTCCCAATTGATTCCTGGGGAGTGATTTTTTAAGAAAGTAGCTATGAATTTTATTTGTAGAATATTCCTAATATCTCAAAAAAACCCACTTAGGATGAATTGTATCATAGTCTGTGAAATAAAATCAAGTAGATACAAACCTGTTCCACAAGGTGTTAGGCAGTAACTCAGGTGCCTGCCTGCCACGCATGTCATGCAGGGAGATGGGTGGGCTATTTATTAATAATAAATGTGTAGAAGTTAACTCAGGGATTTCTGCATCCAAGTATGATGTTTTACAAGGATATCTCTACTTAGAATGAATAAAACCACAATGATGAATTCCTCTCTTAGCTTGGCATTTCATCCCAGGAAATAATGGCATGCTTATAATACAAAATGTCCAGATAGAAGGCAACATGGCACAGAGACCATACTATGTGTGGTGAGGCCTTTGTTGTACTTGAGTATGAAATGTCCCCACAGCCTTATGTGAACAATGTTTGTTCTCTAGTGGGGAAACCGTCTAGGGAAGTTATGGAGACTTTCAGGGGTAGGTGTTAGGTGAATGAGATAGACCACTAGGACTTGCTTTTGATGGTTGTCCCTGGTCACCAGTTCACTTATTTATGTGTTCTGTCCACCATGAAGTGAGAAACCTTGTCTATGATATGCTTCTGCATCTCTGATGGACCAGGAAACCATGACCTGGACTCGCAGAAACTTTAGGTCACAGTAGACATTTTCTCATTTAACTCGTCCCCTATGGTGTTTTCTCATATAAACAAAAGTAGTTAGTAGCATATGACTTAAATCAGTTAAGCCTTAGCTATTAGCCCAAACCAGTATCCCTTAATTATAAATGAATCAATAATTTTAATATTTGTATGTCTTTTAGAACCAGGGTGATCTACAGCCACACACTTGAGAGAGCGGTGCTGTTCAGCTGTCTGTGGTAATCCTGTTTTTATACCATTCTACTCTCTCAGGGCACTTTTCTCAGGAATATATAACATTATATTTTCATGTCTAGGGAACTCCTTATCGTCCTAATAAGATATCTAAGTGGACACCAGACTTTTAACTTTACAGTAATTAGCAGCAAAGCACCCTCAATGCACTGAAGGCCTTGCCCACATTCTCCAAACATAAACTGTTCTAGTGTAGATGTCATCTATCACTAATCAATTCCCGCAGTCAAAGCTCTGCCTTAAACCACACTTCCAAATTCCATAAGTAATCAGTATAACCCTTCAGCCTCTAAAGGACTGCCAAGATTCTGTCAAGATAATGCTTTTGCTTACCTTTTAGAGAGCTTGAGGTCAGCTTTGTCTTGTCAACAGTTTAGATTAGTGACATTTTCAATTTTTTTTTGTGAGTTGCTAAGAACTAGAGACACTTTCAAAATAGAAAATAACAAGGAATACTTTTAAGAAACTGTACATCATCTAGATAAAAGAAACAAAGGACTACTTTTATGACAATTTTTCACTAGAAATAATCCAACTGACCATTGTGGTGGGCAAAAGAGATTAAAATTGCACTGCCCTGTGAACGCTATAGCTTTCTTCTCTCAACTTTGATGGCAGTTTACAATTGGAAAGGTGTATATAGAGATTCTAACCCTAGCCATTATCAATAGCTCAGAGCATTTCATATTCTTACTATATAGAGAAAGATTAAGAAATATTTGAACGTCCCTGCATGATAATGATGTCTCGGGTGTTGTCTCATGGAAAAGTAGTCTTGTAAATGAGCTCCGAGGCTGGTGGGGTGGCTCAGTCAGAAAACGTTTTATGAATGATTTTAGGGACCTGAGTTTGATTCCTCAAGCCTCACTTAGCAAAAGCTATGTGAGGTATGGTGGTGTGTGCTTGTAACCCCAACTCAGGGGAGGTAGAGACAGGAATGTTCTTGGTGTCACTGGGAAACCATTCTAGCCTATTTGGCAAGTCCCAGGCCAATGTCTCAAAATAAGTAAGTAAATAAGTAAGCAAAGTGGGTGATACCTAGGGAACAATACCCAAATTTGTCCACTCTCCTCTACACACATGCACGCAAAGTGAATGAGGACCCCCCCACAGCATTTGCACACCACACCACACACACACACACACACACACACACACACACACGAGATAGATAGATAGATGATAGATAGATAGATGATAGATAGATAGATAGATAGATAGATAGATAGATAGATAGATAGATAGATAGATGATAGATAGATAGATGATAGATAGATAGATAGTTGATAGATTGATAGATGATAGAAAAAGAGAGAGAAATAGTCTGAAATATTTGCTGTGATAAATTCCATGACCAAAGCAACTTGAGGATAAATGGGTTAATTTCATCTTATAGGTTACAGTCCATAATCCAGAAAACTAAGGGAGGAACTTAGGTAGGAACTTGAAAGAAAACCCACAGAGGAATGCTAACCATTGGATTGCTCTCTAGAGCTCATGTTTAGCAAGTTTTCTTATACAGCCTAGACCCTCCTACCTAAGAACAGTATTTCCTGCAGTGGGATGAACCCTTGCACAACAGTCAGTAGTCAAGCTGATTCCCAGGCCAATCTGATAAATAAAACTCTTCAGCTGAGAGTCTCTTCCCAGGTAACTCTAGTTTGTATTAAGTTAGAAATAAAAACTAACCAGAAGAGCCCCCAAAAGTGTGGAGATCTTCCAGCAAACTGCTTTTACGCTTGGCAGTATGAGTTCAAGAGCCCTGGGTAGTAATCAGCTACAGTTATCAACTGAATGATAACTGAATGATAACCCAATTATCAACTGAATGATAACTTGAAGGGTCCACCATGGACCCTTGATCTAGTACTCATTCTTATTTGGAGGAAGCAATGGTACTTCTGCTGTGCCCTCAGTTCAATGCTATCTCTTCACTGGCTCTCACCAAGCTGTAGGTCAGAGCCTTATCCTCCTGTGCTTACCAACAGAAGAATGGCTAGGCTTCACATCCTGAGCTGTTGCATGTTTGATTTGATTAGGAGAGAACAAGCTTAGAAACTTGTCATTCATTGATTTAAGAGATTCTGAGAGATGTTTTGCAAGGCATTCTGGTTTTGGCGGTTTCCGTCTTCACAGTGTTTCTCTATTAGCACAGTCTATTAGGTAGAATGTGTGTCAGTATGGGAATTTCACAAATAAAAACTTACATACTAGATAGCAGGGGTACCAAAAGTGCTCTTCAGCATGGTGATTATGTACATCAGTGAGGTTGGAGGAGTTTCTCTCCGAATTATGATAGAACCAGGGCCTAAAAAGAATGGTAAATTATTTCACACAATGATGGAAGAAGACAGGTTCTCACAGGAACAGTGTTGGTAAAAGTAAAATGATAAGAAGGGTCACATTCAAACGACATAAACTAATGAAGAGCAACCTACACAGGATAGTAAATACAGGTCCAATAAAGCCTTGGAGGCTGCACCTGCTTTTAGCCTCTGTCCAGAAAGCAGAGGGAGAAGGAGGGGACCTCAGTGTGTGTAGTGGCTTTTATACAATTGAGAGGAGCCATAGTACACTGATCTTCATAGGATCAAGGCTTTGTGTGCACTGAAAACAAAGTTCATGGCTGATACACAGACCAGAGCTAGTGACTCTGTCTTGGACTCTAAGTCATGTAACCTCTCACCAAATATTGCCTATACCATGACAAAGGCCTCTTGATTCATCTCCCTGGTACTACTGTTCATCTAAAATCTACTACATAGAAACCTAAGTAACCTCATCAAGTCAAAATTAATTTGCCATGCTCTGAATTAATGGCTTCCCATGTATTACAGACAGAATTCCAAGCTCACCTCCCACATCCCACCTTTGGAGTGGAATATAAACGCCACCCTTGAATCTAAGAAGACCTTATGATAATGATGGGATTTTCAGATGCAATTAAACTCCCAGATCAATTAACTCTGAATTAATTGTAAGAAATAACATCTTGGCCTGACCTAATCAGAAGACAGAAGTACCTGAATCAAATGCTTTGCTGGGCTGCAGGAAGCAAAATACCCTGCTGTTGAGAGCAATCTGCAGCAAGAATCTGTCTCCTAAACACGGAAATAGAGGGGATAGGAGGCAAACATCTGAAAGGTGCTTAGGATTTATTTTTGTCTGGTATTCCTTCAAGTAGGATACAGTCAGATGATACGTTATTTTTAGCCTTTTAAAGTTCTGCGTAGAAAGTATAGTTAAATACTCAACTCCTAACTG
Organism: Microtus ochrogaster; assembly: GCF_000317375.1. Classification (NCBI taxonomy): domain Eukaryota; kingdom Metazoa; phylum Chordata; class Mammalia; order Rodentia; family Cricetidae; genus Microtus; species Microtus ochrogaster. The sequence goes on along the minus strand of NW_004949100.1, from coordinate 9,220,042 downwards.
ATGTAAATTGTCCAGAAAACTATTTTTGGTATTATTTTTGCAGTAGAATGTTATTATGAAGCCTAGGCTGGCCTCAAACCCACAATCCTTATGTCTAGGCTCCCAAGTGTTGGGATCACAAACATACACCACTGTCTTGGCTTAAATTTCTATATTTTCCTAGGCACATTTTGTCACACAGAATTGCAAAATTAATACACTATGATGTTTTGAATAAAAGAGAAATTTTATGACCTGGTCTAGAGCACCCTGTTATGTTCTGGTCTATAGCGCCTTGTTATGTTCTGGTCTAGAGCACCCTGCTATGACCTGATCTACAGTATCCTGTTATAACCTGGTTTAAAGCATCCTGTAAGCTCCTATATCTCTGATCCTATTTCTTTTACTTCATTGCTCATGAAGCTAAGTGACCTTGCCCATGCCCATCGAACTGTTTTCTCTTCCCGCAGGTCTTTTGTTCTAGATGACTTTAGGCCTCATTTCCCCACTTTGCTCATACTGCCACATAAATATTCTGCCCTTGAAGCGGCTTCCTCTGGGCACTCCCACTATTTCTTTATCTTGCTTTAGTGTATCTTTTAGTACTTCATACATTATACCATGGCATTGTGTTTCAATCGTCTCCTTATTAGATAAGAACGGAGCTTTTATGTATAATTTACACTTTTATTTCTAACAGTTTAAGTAGTACACAGATACACTAAGTGTTCCATAAATATTTGTTGATACAAAGAATATATTTACAATACTATGAATTTGCAGACCAATGGTAATGTGGGCACCTAAGGAAGTTGGTCACTCAACATGCACATTGATTTGGGGAAATTGAAGCTTCCTGATCCATGTGGGACACCTAAGAAGATAGGCTAATGGGAGTGATATCAAACTTCTCAGAGCCCCAAGGTGAAGCTACTCCTGAGTGCTGGAATTAGGTTTCTGTTGCTGTGATGAAATACTCTGACCGTAAGTATTCTGGGGAATAAATTGTTAATTTTAGTTTACATTTCCAGGTAGCAGTCTGTTACTGAGAGAAGTCAAGGAGGGAACCCGGAGGCAGAAACTGAAGCTGAGTCTGTGAAAAGACACTGCTTCTTACTGCTCTCTCCCCCATCCCTTCTCCTTGTCTGTCTGTCGGTTTGTTTCTTGCTCTCTCTGTCAGATGTTTTTATACATCTGAGTCCCACCTGCCTGTTTGTCATTAGGACTACCTGCACACAGTGGGCTGGGCTTCTCACATTAATCAACAATCAAGACCATTCCCCAAAGACATGGCCAAAGATCTGTGAAAAGCCTCTCCATCAAGACATCTTCTTCCCAGCTGACTCCTTCTATGTGAAGTAGGGGATGAAAACTAACCAGATACTGACTGACTTTGTCACCTGGTGCTATCCAAAGCAAGCAGGATACCAAGACCAACAAATGGTTTTTCACCAACCATGGAAAATGGGTCTGTATGGCTGTGATTTTGTAGAGGAGCCAATTATACTCATTGAACATAACTGTTTTAGGGAAATGAAGGCTCTATCCAAGGCCTAGGGATCTTTGAATTTATTTGTACTTTCACTCAAAAAAGAATACTTATTATTAAAAAGAAAATAAGGATTAGACAATGATCAAGAAGATTTTTAAAGATGTGTGTTTCTGTACTATGTACTTAGTGTCATGCTGTTTGGGGTTGACATGGAGATGGCAGGCACCAATGAATGGTATGACCTAAGAACCAGTTCTTTTCAGCCAGGTGGCTTGTGTTTGCATTTGCATTCTGTTTGTTATTCTATTTATAGGTGTAGTGTGCTTATTTTCATGAGGTTCAATGATTCCCTCAAGCTCATAGCACTTAGTGTCTACCTCCATGGAACACATGGTCCGCCTTCTTTTCCATGCCTTAGTTGACTTTCTATAAAATGGATATGGGATAGAATCTACTATAAAAGTTTGCAAAGATCAAATTGGTAATGTGTGATATCTTTGGTGCACTTAGTAAAAAATAACACTGATGATTGAGGTGGGATGGTTAACTGATTAGACTAATTCAATCAAATATCTCTATAGCTGCATTCTCAAATTAGAGGAGATATAGAAATAGATCTCTTCAGAGATTGCTAAAGAATAACAGCAATTATTTTATGTAACTGGGTTCAGAGAGTATAGGATTCTTTCCCTGCTTTAAAATTGTGCTGTTCTCAACAAGGCTATCAAAGTGACACATGAGAGCTATTGATAATTATATTTTGATGTATATGTGTGTATACCCTGATTCTTAAGAAGACATTCCCTGAGAAACACTGGGACCGGTCTGTATTTTGCAAAATTGTGTTCCTTCTGATATAATACCCTATGAGATTTAACCTTTACTTTGCTGCTAGTTGAAATGACTTAGCCACATAGAAGCATTTCTGATAAGAAATAGCCATAGAACACCTTTCTGTTTGCCTCGAATTTAGAGGACTGAACTATAAGATGCAATTTCCAAGATGCATTACTCCAAAAATGAGTTTAAATGGAGAATCTCATTTTGTATACAATTTTGCTTTTGCAAAGGAAATCTGTCTTTATCTTCCCAGTACCAATACAATGAAAGTAATACAACCGACTTAGAATTGCCCCAAATCCAAGAACTCCTGTCCATATAGTCCAAGAAACGAAACATAGGATCATCTTAACAACTTTATGTGCTACTCATTCTAAAAGGAATACATGCTCAGAAACCTCTAGTTTTCAGTCCAATTTTGAAGAGTGCATCAGTAACCCTAAGAAAAAGGAGGTTATCACATGCACTTTTCCCAGTTCCATTACTCACATACCAAATTTAGTGGCACGAACCACTGCCAGTAACATGCGGAACTTTCAAAAGAAGAACACTATTGTTCATCTGCCAGTGGCTTTCTTGCATCCCTTTGTGGCCATTAAACCATCATTTCACAGCAAGAACATTTCAAACAGGTAATTTTCTTTGTATCTGCCTAGTGGAAGTGCTTACATCTGCCACCAATTTCCATTATATAAAATAACTCTATACAGTACCTTAGTACCCCATGGTGGGGAGGGTAAATGAATGACTATTTATTGGTTGATAAAATAATGAATGTAAACAGATAAATTTTTGTGTAAAGGACTGATCATGAGATGTAGCCAGTATTTTTAAATCTTAATTTTATGTTAGGCACAGTGTGAACATGTACATGGTCTTTACTGCTTCATAAGGTGAGTGATACTGAATTATTTTGCTTTAAGCAAAATTTTGCTTTAAGCTCCAAACAACATAAGAAGCAATGGTCATGTGTATGTTTTGTGAAGATTAGAATTCATGCCTCTATTTTGAGACCAGTATTCTTTGTATAAGGGGCTGGAGAGATGGTTCAGCAGTTAAGAACTCTGCCTTCTCTTCCAAAGATTTTGAGTTCAATTCCCAGAAACCACATGGTGGCTCACAGCCATCTGTAATGAGATCCTGTGCCCTCTTGAGGAAGAGATCATAAAACCCAATATGAACAAGTTCAACAGAACGGGCTGCCCATGCATGCTTCAACATTGCCAGGGCATAAACTTCACTTCATTCAATTTTATTCTTTGTATAAACCACCTCTTCTACTGTGGAACTTTAGTACAACAAAGTAGCACACACTGAGGAACTTACAAACAATGTTCTGGAACCTGAGAAATCCAAAATTGAGGTATTTGAAGGTTCTGAATCTGGAGAAGTATGACTTCCTTAATTTTCTGGTTGTGTTCTCTCATTTTGGATGGGACAAGGCAGCTATCTGGGATCCCTGTAATAAAAGCCTCCTGCTAATTATACTTGCATCCCTGTGACAGAAAGCCTTACCGAAGTAACTTAAGGCAGGGTAGGTTTATACTGGCTCATGATTTCAGAGAGCTCCAATCCATTATGATGGAGAAAGCAAGCTGGATCACCTGTGGGAGAAATGGTAGAGGCCGTTGACTTCACAACAGATGAGGAAGCAGAAAGTCAGTGGTTAGTGTTCATTGTCAACCTGATACATTGTAGAGTCGCAATGAGAAAATGTCTACACTAGGTTGACCACTGGGCATGTCTATAAGGGATTATTTTCAGTTGAGTGAATTGAGACGAAACCTCCCCTAACTGTGTGAGGCACTGTTTCATGGTCTGCACTGTGGAATTAATGGAAATTAAACAATGAGCTGAGCAATAGCATGGAAGCATCAATTTATCACCCTCTGCTTTTGACTGCCAAGTAACATAACCATCTGCCTTGTTTTTGCTGCGTTAAGTTCTCCACAATGAGGGACCATAAATTGAAATTGTGAGTCAAATAAACATTTTGCTCCTCAAGGTGTTTTTCTTGTGCTAGTTTATCACAGCAATAGGGAATGTGACCAAGATGAAGAGTGAGGCAAGAACCAAGTTTGGTGATAAACTTGGAAGAAGCACCTCCACTGGTCTATCTTTGCTAGCTCTACCCTTCTTCACAGAGTTTCTAGAGAATTAGAAGGAAAGTTATTTATTCCATTTCATAAGTCAGATAATAAACACCTCATTTAAAGAGAAAGGAATGAGGCCATAAAAAAGATGGGCGAGACCAAAGGTCAAACCCTGGAGCTGCATGTTAGCATCTGAGCTGAACATAATGACATGATATGAGTCCCCAAAGGGCCCCACCACTATAGATTTGCCTTTTTATGGCACCACACAAATTTAGTATCTCTTAAGTTGGCTGTATGTGGTGTCTTCAGCTTTCAGTGGCCAATACCTTATATTCCTGGCATTTCAACATTCTGACATCTTCATTCTGCCTTAGAATTCACCTCCAGAGCTTCATGTTCAGCCTTATTTTTTTTTAATTATTTTTATTGAGCTCACATTTTTCTCTACCCCCCTCCCTGCCACTCCCCTCCCCTTCAACCTTCGTCCAAGGTCCCCGTGCTCCCAATTTACTCGGGAGATCTTGTTTATTTTCTACTACCCTTGTAGATTAGATCCATGTATGTATGTCTTAGTGTTCTTATTATTTTCTAAGTTTTCTGGGATTGTAGTTTGTGGGTTGGTTTTCTTTGCTTTATGTTTAAAAAACCACTTATGAGTGAGTACATGTGATAATTTTCTTTCTCTGTCTGGGTTACCTCACTCAAAATGCCCTCTTAATGATTCTCCAAACCCATTGCTTGAATACTAAACTTTCCAAGAAAATCTCACTCAAAACTCCCAAATACCCATAATTTCTGTATTTCATACACCTCCAAAATCAGACAATGGTACCACACGACAATGCCGAGATCTACTGTTGACTTTATTGGTGGCTTAGACTCATAGATGCTTCTGGTGGGAGCTCAGAAGAGCAAATGCTCAGCAGGAATGTTGACATTAAAGACTATGCTCATGAGGCTTCTGATGGGAGCAATTGTTTTGGAAAACTGGACTAGAGCCATATATTCTATCCAACAAGTTTTTGATGTTTTGTCTACATGATGAAAATTTTAATGACATGAATTCATTCAAAAATAATAAGCTACGAAGCTAAGCCTCTGAACTGTGGGAAACACTTCTCAAAGTACTTTGTGTAAGCATGGTGCTTTGTAGTCACGCTCTTGTAGAAGAACAAGGCCTTACACTCTTGCATCATACGGCCTGTAACAGGTCAGTTCTTGACAATTCCCAAAGTGCCCTTGTAATACATACTATTTTTTTTTATCAACTTGAAAAGTTCTAGAACCACCTATGTAGTAAACCATCAGACCTGCTTATGAGGCATTATTTGGATTAGGTGAGTCTCTGAGCATGCCTGTGAGAGATGAGTTTGGCCAGCTAAATTGAGGTGGGCAGAGTCATACCAAGTATGCACAGTAGCATTCACTGGACTTGAGTCCTGGACCAAATGAAAAGAAAAAAGGTAGCTGAGAATCATTCTTTATCATTTTCTTTTCCTTACTGCAGATGCAATGTGGCCAGATGCTTGAAGTCCTTGTTGCTTTGAATTTTTGACCATGGTATACTGTGCCCTTGAACTATAAGCTGAAATGAGGCCTTCCCCCATTATGTCATAAGTTCTTTCTTGTCAGGTACTTTTACACAGCAGTGTCACAAATGCCCAATAACATCACTCAAAACATCTTCTCGATATCCCAGAGCAAACTATTTGGCAGAGTCTCTTTAATGATACTGATCTCTTAGCAACTAAGGCTTTTTAGTTTCTATAAACGATCAACTATAAATGATCTCTGACTCTAGCCAAACTCACAAGTTCACATCTTTCTGCTCTACTCATTTGCTTCTTATTCTTACTGTAAACCTCACTAATAGAACTAGCAATAGCCATATTACAGCTGGAATGGAGTGTTATCTTAAAAATTTACTCCACAAAATATCAAGAAACGGTTAGCTATGTTAGAAGGCAAATACCAGTAGAGTCCTTATTCCTATCAGAAACCTTATGAGTGCTATCTTTACTGCGCTCATTGTTCTCATTCTTTTCTTCCAAACTCCTACCAGAATCATTAATGAAGTCCTATTTACAGACTTCTAAGGCTTCTCTAGCTTGCACATCCAAATTCTTCTTCCAAATTCACCTTTCAAACTACATTCAAAGGCCCTAATCACCACGTGGTGAGAGTTAGCCAGAACAACAACCCAACCTTTAGTATCAATTGTCTCTATTGATTGCTATCCTATCCCTATTGAGGAATGCCCACTGAAAGCAATTAATGGCAGGAGAGGTTTATTTTTGTTTATGGTGTGGGAAAGTTTATGTCCATCCTGGCGGAGCACCTCCAATCCATGGTGAAGGTGAAGGTTAGTAACATGAGGGGCCATGACACAGAGAGTGAAGTGGCAACCCAGGCCATAATGTAACCCCCAAAGGTCCATCCTTAGTTACCGACTTCTTCCAGATAGCAAGTCTGGAAGCACCTCTAAAAGTAACAAAGACAATAAAACCCACTAACTGGGGGGCATGTATAAAATATTAACCTACTGATGACTGGTTTCCATAAGAACAATTCCATAGACTTATATATTTGAGTGCTTTGTCCCAGATGATGAAACTATTTGGGTTGGTATGGTGATGTGAATAAGAATGGCCTCCATTGGCTCATTATTTGAATGCTTAGTCATCAGGAGGTAGCACTGCATGTCTCTAGAATGTGTTGAAATAGGTGTGGTTTTGTTAGAGGACTTGCGTCACAGGGGTGGGACTTGAGATTTCAGTGATTAAGCCAGACCCAGTGTCATTCTCTTTTTGCTGCCTAAAGATCCTGATGCAGGACTCTCGGCTATTTCCCCAGCACCATATCTGTCTGAATGCCACCATGCTTGCCTCCACGACAATAATGGGCTGACTCTATGAGCTGTAAGCCAGTCCCAATGAAATGTTTTCCCTTGTTTAATTGATTTTATTGAGCTATACATGCTTTCCTTTATAAGAGTTGCTGTGGTCATGTTGTTTCTTCACAGCAATAAAACATTGACTGAGGCAGAAGGATTAGGAGGTGTGTCACTAGGCGTGGGCTCTGAGGTTTTAAAAGACTATGTCATTTCTCACTTAACTCTCTTTCCTGCATGTGGATCAGATATAAACTTCTCCAGCTCCATGCCTGCCTACCTCTTGGCATGTTCCTCACTATTACGGTCATGGACTCAAAGTCTGCAACTATAAGAGCCCCCAATGAACTCAGTCTTTTATATGTATCTAGTCACAACAGTAGAAAAGGAACTAGAAAGTCATATTTCAGAGTCATGGCATAGTAGACATGATACCATTTATTTGGGCTCTTTCCTCGTGGCCTATTCACTACCCCAAATTTTCTACCTCCTAATATCACTCCTTGGAAAGGTTAAAAAAATCCACATTTGAATTTTTCTGAATTGGAGGAGAGACACACCATTCAGACCATAGTAAATGAATTGAAAATCATAGCATCCTTGAAGGAAATCATGCACAAAAAATTCAAACTGGAAGCATAGAAGAATGTGATCTTTTATTCCAGAAATCATTGGCCTTGTCAAGTACAAGAGAATAGCTAGAGATATTCAATATGACTATTTCCCTGAAAATAAGATCAACTTGTTTGGTGCTCAGCTAAATCTTCTTTGCATTGTATGTTTACCTTTTGAGTTTATTTCTTTCTTTCCTTGATAAATTCAACATGATCAAATTTTAGTAGTTAGTGTTTTCAAATTCAAGAAATAAAAGTCAAGTACAATAGAGATGTTTTTCTGTCAGCCTTGGGCTGCTGACTCTGAGAAGTGTGGGTGGCTCATTGCAAGCAGCTCATGATAGGGTGGTTTCCCAGTCTTGCTGACAGGGCAAAACCAAACGCGACTCTTCCTGACTTGTAATTTCTCTTCTTTGTTCGATTCTTTGCCTGACTAGAGTCTGCCTTTCACTGGGGGCTTTTGAATCCAGTGAAGAATGGCATGAGAAAAAATGCACTTTAGGATGCAAAGTTTGATTTTTCTAGTCTGAAGATTTGTGCTGCTATATAGATTTGATATCAGCTGTAATTAAGTATCAGTCAGTAGTCATTTGGAGGTTTAAATCTATTTTTTTTTCAGGGATAAACTATTTCAGAACAGTTTTGAGCATCTCTTACTCTTGGCTTTGGTAAGGTAAGAATATGAAAAGTCAGTACTGAGAGTTCTAAGTAAAGTGGAGATTAAGAGATCCACTTGTTTAATTACATTTTTAGAATTCTTTTACTCTTCAGGGTCATGGACATGAAGCAATGTTAACAGGATTTGAATCCTGCCTCTACCATTGCTCTTGACTGTGTTAACCTAACTTATAAACTCCCTGAACTTCAGTTTTTCTGCCCGTGAAATAGTCATTGTATTACTTTGTATAGTGACCAAATATTTAGACTTAGAAAATATTTAAATTTCATGCACATCATGCATTAAAACCATACCTGGTACATGGTATTAGCTATTACTGATTAAAGTGTTTGAGTATCTGATATGCACAGTTGTCTGGGAGCAAAGAATTCAAGAAGTGAATAATATTACTGGTATTTTCAGGGAAATGATAAAAGTAATTTATTTTTTCCAACTTTAGTTTTCAGCCAGCAACATATTTTACTGAAGTTGTGATCAGACTTGCTGAAGCTCTTCCTCTCAGCTCAGTTATGTTTCAAGACTTGCTTCCATTTCTGTGAGCCTCTGAGCCAGTGTTTGCTAGCAATGCATAGGAGTCAAAAAAATTATTACCAGCTGTTGGAGATAGTATTTAAGAACTTTTTACAAACAGGTGGCATCTCTGCCATGGCACTGCGTTTGAATTTTAATACCCGAGGGCTACAGAATGACACAGATTAAGGAATTTCATAATTTTTATTGCTTTTCTCTGATGGAGAGTGTTTATTATTAATAATCCATTTAAAAACCAGAAGTTTAAATCTAAGGTAATTCCTACAAAATGATTTTTTATTTAGACAAAAGGTGAGTAAATACTGTCTTTCAGAAAGCATTGCAGATGCAATTTTAGTTTAATCTCCTAAAGATTAAATTCAAACATATTTACAAGATCAATTATGGCACCCAATAAAAATTATTGATTTTGACTAGATGTTGGTGAATGCACCCTGAGAAATATATGCCAACAGTAAGCTCATCAGTACTGCGTTTCCATGGTTCCCACAGCTGAAGCCAAGTAGTATTTTTTTTTCTAAAGATTGCTATAGACAAGAAAGTATTATAGACCAAAAGGTAGAGATAAACTACAGGACAATAGGATTGAGAATTGCAACTTTCAACAACAGACAAACAGGCAGAAAAATCAACAAGGAAATAGATACACAGACCAATGCAATTGTGAAGCTAGAGGGAAAACTCATGAATCTATAGCAAAATAATTTTTTACAAAGATTCTAACAAGAAAAGATAGTGTTCAATGACTGCTGCTAGAAGTATTGAATTTTGACATGAAGAAACATAAAAGAAGATCCATTTCTCTTATCAGTTACAAATATCAACACAAAATGGACTAAAGACACAATGGATGACAAGAAACTTCTAGAAGGAATAGTGGAATAGTTAAGGACTTTTTAATAAGACCCCCCAAAACAAAGATCACCAAAAACAAAGCAAAACTTGATATATTTATTATTAGGATTACATCAAATTAGAAAACCTCTCTTCTGCACAGAAAAAGAAACAATCAATACAGTGAAAACACAGTCTACAAAATAGGGAAAAGCATTTGAGAGCTGTACATCTGACAAGGGGTTAATATCCAAAAGATATAAAATACTCTGAAAACTAACTTCCAAAATAATGGAAGTAGTAGTAACTTTATGGAGAAGTAGGAAATTGTCTTAAATTGACATCTTTCAAAATGAGACATAACTGGCCTACTGGTGTATAAAAGAATCCAATATCATTAATTATCAGAAAAATGCCAATCAAAACCATAATACCAGCTCATCTCTGTAAACATAACTATAATTTTTATAGTGTGCTGGAGGAAAGTTCTGCTAGAAAAGTAAATAAGGACGGTGGGACCAAGATTTAGCCTTGGTGCATGAACTGGGTTTTTGGAGCCCATTTCCTATGAAGAGATAACTTGCTCAGCCTTGATACAGAAGGGCGAGCCTTCATCCTGATTCAACATGATGTGCCAGACTTTGTTGAATCCCCACAGGAGACCTTACCCACTCTATGGAGTGGATAGGGGTGGAGTGAGGAAAAGGTGGGGGAGTAGAAGGAGGAGTGGGAGGGGGAACTGGATTGGTATGTAAAATAAAAATAGTTTGTTTAAATACAATTTGGAATGTCCTTGTAAACATTAAAATAAAACGACCTGTGATCCAGAAATTCCATTGCTGGACACAGATTTGCAGGACATGTAATATGAACATTAAAGATTGTTGTACTCCTAGATTCATTGCAGTGTTATTCAAAACAGATAATTAGAGAAAGCTAAGTGTCCATCAGATTATGAATATGTTAAAAAATTATGGTGTACAAGCAAAATAGAATAGAATTTAGATATATGAAAGATAGACTCCTGTCACATGTACTGATGTGGATGGAATTGAAGATCTTCTTGATATGTAAAACAGATGAGGTGTAGGATGACAAGAAATTCATGATCTCACTCATATGTGGAATGTAGAAAAGGGGTTTTACAGTGGTTACCAAATGCTGGAGAGTTTAGGATTTCTTAAAATCTTGGCAGCTTTGAATTTCTGTACAATAAACTATGATATTTTGCCCATTACACTTCCGTTTTTGCTGATACTACCAACCTATCTTGTCTTCTACATTTTCATCATGTCTTGAGCAAGTCTTGTGTGGGTGGTCATACTACTGTGTGTTTGTGATTGCAATAGTCATGCCATATTTAGAAGACAGTGTTTTTATAGTACTCCTCATGTTTGCCTCATTACTTTTTACTTCAGAGCTTTTTGTGTCTTTTCTCTTTCTCTCTGTGACCTTATATATTCTTTCAATTCATTTGCTCATTAATAAATAATGTGTAACCATAAATTCTACTAAGGATACAAAGACTTGACTGCAGTTATTACTTGCGAAGTTGTCTTAGCCAATAGCAGCAGTGAGGCACAGGAAAAGTGAACCAAAGAAGAAAGAAGAGCCTGGGGAAGGATTGATGATTGAGGTGACCAGATCTATAGGTGATTGATATTGGATCCTTTCTAGAGTGGCAGAGTAGCTTTGAAAAATGCATCTTAGTTTCTATCTACCTAGGGGAGAAAACCTGTTCATCCATCAGCTTCCATTTCATATTGACCAAAGGGTGGCTTCAGACACAAGCTATATTGTAAATCTTGAATATTCCCTGAAGGCCAACCTGTCAAAGGCTTGACCTCTAGGGACGTGCCTTTGTGAAGTGGTAGAACATTAGGCTGAGGCCTTATAGGAAGTTTTAGCTCTTTCATACTTCTGGGATGTACAACTAAGCGTTAGCCAGCACACCACAGGAACATGCTAAATCCAGTGGGAGGCACTATAATACTGAACTTGTAAAATTATGCTTTAGCCTAATTTAACTTGTAGGAGATCACAACTGAGGTAGTGGCTGTTTTGTCTGGACTAAGAGATAGGTAGAGCAACTGGTAAAAATGATTCATCCGAGAGTCTGTTACAACCTCCATATGTATTTCTCTATTCCAGATTTTACTTAGGTTCAGATTCATATAACAAATTCCCTATTTGCTATCTTTAGTTGGAGCACTTAAACCTGGCTTCTCCGAGGTTAGTATGTACTAAACTGACAACGCATTATTTCTCCACAACCCATATTTGAAAATTTCTTGTCATTGAGAAATGGATCTAGTTTCTCATGTCACTAAACCTAGTCAGCGTTCTTGACACCGTCTATCCTTTACTCCAAATGAATTCTTCTCCACTCCGTCTCTTGGGCATTCTTTGTTTCTAGAGCTTCCACTGGAATCTAAACCACAGTCATTTCTAACTGAATAAAATAACAGCTCCCCTTTGTTTCTTCTTCATTCTTTCAAATCTATCCTTTACCCTAAAAATTTTAGTTTTTAACTTTTTATACCAACCCCAGTTTCCCCTCCCTCCTCCTCTCCCATCCCCCACTTCTCTCCTTCTCATTCCCCATCCAGTCCTCAGAGGGGGTAAGTCTTCGTTGGAGAGACAATAAGGTCTTGGATGCCAACTTGATGCAGGACCAAACCCCCTATGTCTGGTATCAAGGCTAAGCAAGCTCTCCCATTATAAGGAATGGGTTACTAGTCAGGAACAGAGGAAGCAAGATGAGACTGCCTAGCTGAGAAAAGGTACCATGCTCATGACTAAACATAGACAAGAATTATGTGTCAATTTCAGTTGTAATATCTAGTTAATAATAAGCCCGAGCTAATAGGCTAAAAAGTTTATAATTAATATAAGCCTACTTGTGTTTCTTTGGAACTGAATGGCTGCAAGTCAGAGAGGACAGAAACTTACACTCTATCTTAACAGATCAGCTGCACAGAGCTTTGTATCGCAAATCATATGATGGAGGTTTCTTCTTTTCTCTCTAGGTACACCTTGTTTCAAACATACCCTCTTCAGTGAGATGTTATTTCAGTCAATGTCTGTTTTAGTGTTTCTATTTCTGTGAAGAGACACCATGACCATGCAGACTCTGTTAAAGGAAAACATTTGATTGGGTGGCTTACAGTTCACAGGTTTATCCCATTACCCTCATAGTGGGACACGGCAGCTTGCTGGTAAGGATGGTGCTAGCAGAGCTGAGACTTTTACAAAATGATCTAAAGACAACAGGAAGTGACCTGAGACACTACTGCACAGAGCTTTGTATCACAGATCAAATGATGCAGGTTTCTTCCTCTCTTCCTATGTACACATTGCTTCAAATATACCCTCTACATACATAATTGGGTGGCCTGAGCATATTTGAGACCTCAAAGTTGACCTTCACAGTGACATACTTCTTCCAACAAAGCCCCCATCTATTCCAGCAGAGCCACACCTCCTAATAGTGCTACACCCTAACGGGGATATTTTCTTTCAAATCACCACATTCTATTCCCTGGCTCCCATAGGCTGGTAGTCATATCGTAATGCAAAAAAATGCATTGAGTTCAACTTCAAATGTCCCCATAGTCTCTAACAGTCTTGAACTTATTTAAAAGTCTAAAGTTCAAAATTCTATTCTGAGATTCATGAAATCTCTAATCCCCTGTAAAATCAAAATAAAAAAGCAAAATAAAAAAGCAGATCACAGGGTTGAATAGATGTCTCAGAGGCTAAGAGCATTGGCTGCTTTTCCAGAGGTCCTGAGTTCAATTCCCAGGAACCACATGGTGGTGCACAGTCTTCTATAATAACATTTGCTGCACTCTTCTGACATGCAAAAGACTCATACATAAAATATAAATAAATATAAATATATAAAATATGAATAGATTATTAAATAAGATCAAATACTTCCAACCTATAGTGGCATAGGATATATATTACCATTAAAAAACAGCAAAGGGAACATTGTGAGGAAATACTGGACCAAAGCAAGACCAAAAACCAGTTGGGCAAACTCTGAGTTCTGCTTCTTCATGTCTGATGCCAGAATGTTCTTCAGATCTCCAACTTCTTGTTGTTGGCTATAGCATGCTTTTTCTTTTGGTTTTACTTCCTGTTAGGTTTACTTTTCTCATCTGGCCTCAAACTTAGAGATCCACCTGCCTCTGCCTTTGGAGTACCAGAATTAAAGATATGCACCACTCTACCCTGATTTAAGATTTTCTTTAATTACTCGTCACAACTTGGAAACTTAACTGGGTGGGATCTTGCCCTGAGGTCAACACTCCCTTTATTCCATTTCTTAACCAGGTTATCTCCTTGAATGCAGGACTAAGATCCAGATCACTTCTCTGTGATCCCTTTTTCCTCAAATTAAGCATTTTATATTTTTCCTTGCTCATTTCCTTTTCATTATAAATCATTATAAGCATGAATACTAGTAACCATATGTCAGAGTCTATACTAGGTTATTTTGAGATTTTCACTGCCGATGTAATTAATGCAAAACTCTTTACTTTAGGCTCAGGCAGACTCTTTGAACAAGGACAAAAAGCAGCAATGTTATTTACCAATATATCACAAAAATGATTCCCAAGAAAATACTAAAATTCTCCTCTGAAATATCTTGAACCAAGCTCCCACCATTCTATTGACTGTTAGAACCATTGTCTTCCATGAGCTTACTAGTATGGCCCATTAAGCAACACTTTAAATATTCCATTGCTTTTCTAAACCAAACTTCAAAAGTTCAAATCCCTCTAAACAAAAACATAGTCAGGTCTATCACAGCAATATCCCAATCTCTGGTAACAACTTCTGTCTTAGTTAGGGTTTATATTGTTGTAGAGATACACCATGACCAAGTATAAGGGAAAACATTCAGCTGAGTGGCTTACAGTTCAGAGGTTTAATCCATTATCGTCATGGTGGGGCATGACAGTATGCAGACAGACATTGTGCTAGAGAAGGTGTTGAGATTTATACAACATGATTTGAAAACAACAGGAAATGAACAGAGATATTGGGTGTGGCTTGAGTATATGTGAGTTCTTAAAGCCTACCTCCACAGTGATATGCTTCCTCCGAACAAAGCCATACCCCTTAGTGGCTCCCTATGGGGGCCATTCTCTTTTAAATCACCACAACAGAGCATTATTATGACAAAATACTTGAGAGAATCATGTTCCAAAAGATAAGGCTCACAGTTCTGAAGTTTTCATTTGAATATGGGGTTTCCCTATATTTTGGGTCCTTGGAAAGGGTAACATAACAGGCAAATGCATCTGGTAGAGAAAAACTACTCATATTAGGAGACAGGAAGAATGATTTAGAAAAGAACCAGGCTCCTCCAGTTCCCTTTGAGACCATGTTCCCATTGATCCAGATGAAGACTTTATTGAGGTCCTATCTACTAAAAAGATCTACATCACCTCCTCATTGAACTACTCTGGGAACAGGTTCTTACACATGAGGGTTTGGGAAACATTTGCCCTTTTTTAATTGTAGAAAAGGGTTTTATTTTAAATGTTGTTTAATAAACGTCTTTGGAGCTTTTCAGAAACTATGAAGTAGATTCGGGGGAGGAATAAATGGGAACCTTGAAAGGAGAAAAAAGGTCTGACTTGAACATTTAGTCTTTTACAATTTTATCTTGGTCTTGTACCCCAGTTATCATTATTTACTTAACAAATAGCTCTATCAGTTATGCAGCATTTAATTTGTGTGAAGCAGTGTCTCAAGTGCTTAGGAAACATTAATTCCTTTACTTAATTGCTGCTGTGTGGCAGAACAAAGCTGTGTTCCAGATCCTGGCTCCGTAATGTTGCCATACTCATTAGGCAAAGCACTGTTCCTCCAGGAGAAATCTGGGCTTGAGAAGAATGTGTGGCCTAAACCTTACGATGAAGCTATTATAAATTATGTACTTCTAGAAATACCTGATTTTAAAAGCCTTTCAAGTCATTTATTTTTCATTAATTCATTCAATATTTAACACGAACCTTCTATATGTAAGGAGCTATGCTACCAATGAGATGTTTGCCAGACCACAGATTTTTCTGTGCTTAAACCTTTTTTTTTTTCCTCTTTGGGATTCCTTGACATATATTATGTTTGTCCATTTTAGATAAACCTTTTCATAGATATTTAAGTTAGCTTGTAATAGAAATTATATTTAGTATATTCCACATTTTTACCTTGGCATTCAAGCCCATTTATTATATATATGTGGCACAGACTAATTTCCAGAGAGTGGAATTGTACGTTCCTTTCACTCCATCTTACGCCATTTGAAATTCCCATGGGTGTACCTCATCTGAAGTGCCCTTCATTCTTCACCCCTCCTTTACACTTGTCCTTTCAATATCTGCATGACTTCTCCTCTTTTACTACCTAAGAAAGCACACTCATTACTTTTTAACATGTATACTTCATGTGGTTTCAATGCAGATGGGTCTCAGTGCTCAGTGGACTAAAGAGTAGGGCCAAGGAACCAAGCTTAATTGCTTGAAGATGCAGGCCTAGCAGTGAATGGCAGAGACAATGAATAGCTACTGGCATCTTCTAGTACCTTTTTCATCTGTGAACTTTGAGGAAGTTCTATACTGAGCTAGTGACCGGGATAATGATGGATTATGTAGGCTAAAGTTCAGGTCATGGATGTTCAGGCACTTGGCACTGATGTCATAGTTCCCTTCCTTCTCAAAGCATAGCATTCTACAAGGAAATTTGTTTTGCAACATTTGTTCCTATCTCGCCTAAACTCCTACATAACTTTGCACTCATGTTAATTTTCTCCGTGGTGGATTTTGCAGGTTAGCAAGTTCCTAATTAGATCTTAAGATTGCCAAGCTTTCCTGTCACATCCTCTTCATTTCTCTTTTATCAGTACTTCACAGAGAAAAAAAATCACCACAGAGATTCAAAATATCTAAGCATAAATCCAATAAAAGCTGTTTCTTCATTATACAAATTGAAAAGAAAGAAGCTGTAAGCAGACAGGAGCTGCACATATCTTGTTTTAAAAAAGAAAACGGGAGATCTAGGGAAATTTTCCCCCACAAGTTAAGTAACAAACTTATTTGCATCTCAGGTCAACTAGTTATAGATTTTTGCTCCCCATCCTACCTCTCCCCTCCCCTTCAACCCTTTCTCACGGTCCCCATGTTCCCAATTTACTCAGGAGATCTTGTCTTTTTCTACTTCCCGTGTATGTATGTCTCTCTTAGAGTCCTCACTGCTGCCTTTAGATTACAAAACTCAGGTGAAAATCCAAATATAAAAATGTATAAGAATATTCTGATACAGAAAGGTAATAGGTACCAAAACATATTTTTATTAACTTAAAGAGTCTTAGGGAGGACTGGCCATAATTGGGCATGCTTTTAATCCTAGCATTTTGGAAGCAGAGGTCTATGTAGTGAGTTCCAGGCCTTCCAGAGTAAATGATGAGACCCAGTCTCAAAATTCAAATAGAAACAACAGAACACAATAAAAATCTCCTAAGGAACCACATTAAAGTAATTTAAAGAGCTAAAGGAAGGTGAAAGTAAGAAAAAATAAAAAATAAATAAATGGAATTGTGGAGAGAGAGAGTTTGATAGAGAGAGTATCAAAATCATTGAGGATTTGTAAGAGTATATCGCAAGTCCAGATACACCATCATGCTATGTTTTTTTAAGGAATAGAACTAAGAGCCCTATTTGATGCTTTTTTTCCCAAAAAGTAACACAATTATAAACATTCAAATACAAAAATAAAAGCATTAACAAATGTTTTCTTAAATTTTATTTTATTTTTCATTGACAGAAGTAGTGAGTTCTCGTGTTATGGCATACAGTATGGTAATTGTGATTATTAACAATGTCTTGTGTATACATTTTCTTTTTAAAATAAATATACAATAGAGAAGTTTTTGAAATCATAACCCAGGAGGCAAAATGCTTAAAATTGATCCACATGAAAATTACAACTTCTCTATCGCATAAAAGTAAAAACAAAATGACAACCAAAGAAAATATTTTCAAAATATAAAATACATAAGAAAAATATTGTGTTTTCTTAATACTCAAAACAAGGAGTTTTAATACTCAAAACAGAGAAACAATGAACCATGATTTAAAGCAATGTTTCCTCGAAAAGAATATAGAACAAGAAGTTTTTATGCACATTGCTAAACTTTATTAAACATGGGAATTTAAGTGATGGTGAGACATCTTTTTACTTTAGTACAGCAGAAATACAGTGGTTAATAATAGCCAGATGTAGCAAAAAGAAACATCTACTTTCCGACTTGGAAAGTCCCATGCAGAAATCCCCATTTCCCCCTCAGAAATACTTATCTCACAGTTTTTGCCCTTGTAAGTTTGCAAGACACATGTGTAGAGAAGTATAGAACAGGAAAAGGATGTATATGACCCATGTGTTGTGCTACATGGAAATTGTTTGGAAATGGGCAAAATTTAATTTTAATTTTAAAAGAAAGCTACAAAACAGAAATGTTTTACAAATGAAAACTACACATTGAACATAAACATGTCTCTCCGGAAAGACAGGCAGGAATGTGAATCCGGTCAGCTCCACACAGTGACAACTGAGAGCAGCCGGAGATGGCAAGGATACAGTACCACCTTAGCTTCTGTATAGTTTCAGCTGGGTTTATAAAATCTGACCAAAGTCTGATAACAGATGTTAATTTCTTTTTCCTAAAATGGCAACTCTGTTTACCTCTGTCCCTTTAGACTGAGACACTTACCTAGGAATAACTTATTTGTTCTAAGACACAATGTGTCTTCTTGGTAAATGGTAGTTTACCAAGCAGTGAGCAGAGCCGTGGCTGAGGCAGCGAGCAGAGCCATTTATTCTGGCACGGTATGCAGCATAGTTTTTCTTCATCCTTACTTTTCTTCACTTCCGTTTGGGACTGGCAAAAGAATAGATTACACAACATTATCATTCTCTCCCAGTGAAATAAAGAAGAGAAATGTGGCCTTTCTACATGGTTTAATTGCTGAACACAGAATCTTGACTCTCAATGGTGTAATTACAGGTGCAACAAATTAGGTGAGGGACTTGTGACTCTCATGTTGAGTCAAAACTTTTAGGAGATGTGAGGAGAAGTATAAATTAAAACTTGGGGAGACCTATTCAAGGTATTCTTTCTGTTGTCTCTTTCTTCTTTTGTGTGTTACCAGTGCTGTTGGGGCACATGCTAGAGTCTGAAAGTCCTAATAAGCCAAGATTAGCCTCTTATCCTTGGCAGTCTAATTAAACAGATGAAGTAATAATGATAGGCAGACAATAGTTATTTATTCAGTGTGACTGCAGGTCTGTCTTTCAGACCTGACACAAGGTTAAAATTTCAATAGAAGGCAAAGGCATGGATAGCTATGCCGTCCTGGTCCTACACATTTTCATTGTCTAATGACATTGCAGGACCTTCGGCAAGATGACCTGTCAAGTTATAAGAATTGCGTCAAATCTTTCAGAGATGAGCCCCTTCCTGGCTGACACTAAAGTCCCATCCTTTTCTTCATCCCAGTATAAGACTCCTGAGAAAATTTCAGTTAATCAGAGTCCATTGTTTAAAGAATTTAACAGTCAAAGTTTGGTGATAAGCAACTCCCCCCTCCCCGCAAATATCATCACTCCTGCGAGGTTGGCTCCAGGAGCACGTCTCTACAGCGTTTTACTCAATGTGACTTATGAAAGTTAGTAAAGCAGAATGCAGCATCCAGCATCCTTATTGGGTGTCTATAGACAGTTTTGAGTTCTGCTTCTTATTTCTAGCTCCACACCATTAACTAGAGAATAGTTTCCCCCAAGTGGCAACAACTTCAAGCAATGCATTAATTTCTTAAAGCTGAATCCAGTAATAACAGAGAAGGAAAAAACTTTGTTATGACAGCTTAAGAATTTTGTTGACTGTCACATTTGACCTGTTGCTCATAACAACTTTTAGTTTATAATCCTGACTTTTAGTGATTCGGTGAAACCTGAAAACTGAATTGTGGAATAAAATCTCAACTATTTAAAACAAATAAGCAAAAATATGCTATGCCCATTGAGCAAAATAATAGTTATATAGGTAGGGCCTATGAGCAAACTGCTTTCTAAATAACTATCTCTATACACAGAGACAAATGCATCACTCTGTCCTATTAGAAAACCATCTTGTGAAGCAGATGGGGGAGCACAGAGATCCATTGTCCAAGTGCAGGGAACAAGTGTCAGTGAGTACTTAGGTTTGGTATGATTTTAGTGACAATTCAGCTTTATTTTTTATATGCCTATTTACGTGGATTTTAGTATGATCCACATTGTAGCTCACCCATCACACATTTTAGAGCCCTTCCATTGTGACCAATAGAGTTCCTCTACATGTTGGGAATCACTTCCCTGACTTCTACCACTTAGCCCTCTTTATGTGTTTAACATTTTTATGTCTGTGGACCCATAAAATATGTGACCTTTCCTAATTGGTTCCTTTCAGTAGGCACAGTTTCAAGGTTCACCCATGTTATCATGAGTATTTGTCCATATTTATAACTGAATAATTTTCTATTCTAAGAATGTACTGTATCTTTAAATGACCTATTTAATTTTATTTTGTGTGCCTTGGTGCTTTGCCTGCATGTATGTCTCTGTGAGAGTGGCAGATCCCTCTGGAACTGGAGTTACAGGTAGTTGGAAGCTGTTTTGTGGGTGCTAGAAATTGAACACAGGTTCTCTGGGAGAACGGTCAGTCTTCTTAACCACTGAACCATCTCTCCAGCCCTGAATTTATCATATTTTAATTAATCTAGTCATCTGTGGATGACCCTTTAGATAGTTTCTCCTATTTGCTAATCTTGACAGTGTTGCTATGGACACTTATGTATAAGTTTAGTTTGAACTTGAACACTTGTCTTCGACTCTCTTTCACACATACACGTATGAGTGAAAACTCTGAGTCATATAATTTTCTGCCAAAAATTTTTTCTAGTAAGCTATAGGGCTGCAGTTATCCTCACCAAGACTTGGCATTTGTGTGTGTGTGTGTGTGTGTGTGTGTGTGTGTGTGTGTGTGAGAGAGAGAGAGAGAGAGAGAGAACTTGTTTTTAAATAATTTAATTTCAATTATTTTTAGTCTTGGCAATGCTCCTTTTTTGTTCTCCGTTTATCCCTAGGCCATTAGCAATCCTACCAGACTCTGGTGGTGCTGCCTGCAGACTAAGGAGTCACTTCAACCTGGGATGATTGCTGTCCATCATGAGGAAAGGGTGTCTCCCCTCTCTTCAGATGACAAAGTGATTCAGGGGACAGTTTCACTTTATCTGGTTTGCTTTTCCTGGTGATTCTCTCACTCTGATTCCTGGTAAGAAGAGTGTGTTAGCTCTGCAGGGACAAAGAGGATCCCCCATCAGGTTGTTTACTGGGTCTCCCCAGAACCAGTGCTGCTCAACTGCCCTGTGCCATTGGGTGGGTGAGCCAAGCATCACACTTGATGCAGAAACAGCTTGTTTCCTATTCGGCATGGGTTTTGGTGGCTCCCAACACATGCACACACTTCCTTTGTTTCAGATTGGTATTATTAAGAAAGACTTTTATTTGATTCAGAGTGGGAATATGCCTACGCTACTTTCTGTTATTCAAATGGGGACATGTTATGTTGGACTGTGTTCCTGTTGGTGAGGATTACAGTGCCCTCTGCCATTCCATTTGTGATGTTAAGCAGTTTACTTTCCTCTTTCAAGTTGTCCCTTGTCATCTTTGTCTAGCTTATACTTGTACTCAGCTAGGGAGAGCTGGAAAATTGGGTCAACCTCTTGTCTGCAGTAAATACCTATTTTTCTCTTTGTGTGTCTGCATCCTGTACCACGATCTGAGTACTTATACATAAAAAGCACATTTGGCTTGGTGTCCCCAGTGGCTAATGACAACTCTTAGCCTAGAAGGCACTTACTATACAATGAGTCAAAGAATTACTTCACAGAATTTGCTGTATATGCATATGTTCATAGAATATGCAAGAGAGTCCTATGCTATTTAGCAGTGATAACAGCCAAGTTAGGATTCTACTCAATTGTAAAACTATGGCTGCCCTGTGTTTAGATAGCTGACATCATATTTGTCCTGTCAAACTATCTGTACTAGTGTCACTAAAAGCGTGCTTCATGCTGCCCTGTCATAAGCATCAGAGAACGCTTGAGTGCCCAAGCGTGTTTCCTCGGAGGATTTTAGAAATTGGTCTAAATGCAGCTATGGTGCTCAAGGCTTCACTTAAGTGAGCAAACAAGAAATAGTACTTCGGTTACAATAGGTAAGCTTATGAAACAACAACCCTCCAGAATTAGCTGAAGGTTTATTCCTACCCCTTCTCCCTTCTTTCTCTCTCTGTCTCTGTCTCTCTGTCTCTGTCTCTCTGTCTCTGTCTCTCTGTCTCTCTATCTCTCTGAGAGAGAGAGTGTCACACACAGAGACAGAGAGACAGAGACAGAGATACACCCTTTTATGTATATTATTATCATGTGTGGTAATTGGTTTTAAATGTCATCATGCCACAGCCTATAATCCCCTGGGAAGAAATCCCAAATGAAAGATTACATGGATGCAATTGGCCTGTGAAAATGTCTGCAGGGGATTGTCTTGGTTGTCAATTGGACTGATCCAGCCCCTTGTTGGCAGCATCCTTCCCTGGATGAGAGGTCCTGAACTATACAGAACAGGAGAAAGCGAAATAAGTGCAGAAGCAGCCAGCAGGCAGGAAGCAGTGATCAGCTGACTCTAATTTCTGCTCTGTGACTTCCCTACTATGGTGGGCTGTAACACAGAGCTGCAAGCCAAACAAACTCTTTCCTTCCTAAATTGATTTTAGTTAAGGCATTTTATCACACCAATAGACATGAACTGCAACACTGGGGTTTAATGGAATTCTGAGGTACAATACCTTAATTGTGGTTTCTAGCAGCTGTACTCCATCTTTTACAGTGTCTCCTCAGGTGGATCCCTATGTCAGACACATTAATTTTAGTACTAAAAACTCCACAAATCTCTGTTCTGTTACAGACATGGGAAATTAGAGGAATTAAATTATGTTGTCTAAAGTCACATCCTTTGCAATCAATCAAGGAAGAATGTAGTTTCAGGACTTATTCAAAGTCATTGTTCTTGCTTGAAATATGCCTCCTTAAAACACATTAAACCTATTTGTAAAGGTCATCTTGAAATTACAACCATGACAAAACAGGATTTTGTAAACAGTTCTTTCTTTATATATGGAAAGGGCCGAGCATCAGCGTGGTTAATATTATAGGATGGTTTGGTGCAATGATAGTACCACTTTTTTTTTTAAACAAAGTAATGCATTGTCATTAGCTCAGTGAACTATAATGGAGAACATTGTGTGGAGCGCAATGGTGTCTCATACTACTGTGACTTCTGCCCTGCCCCCTACTGTGTTATTTTCTTTGCTGGAAGCTGACAGAAGCATTCAACAAAATGAGGAAATAGTGGAGGGCACAGCTGAATGAAATTTTGAAACAAACAGCCAAAGATAAGTGTGTGCCACATGAGACCAGCTCTTAATTGTTCTGTGATAATTCACTCAAAATATAATGATGTTGTTAGGCAGAATGGGCTAGTTTCTTGCGGATTAAGAGAAAACCATTTGTAGGAGATGAAAGGGCAGCTAGCATTTGAATAGACAGAGGAAAGACTGCAAGAACATGAAATTACTTTTTCGCCTGATAAGACATTTATCTGTGTTTCTCTATCCTCATGCTAAATGAGGTCTAGAAGATAGAGTCCTTTGAAAGAAGAAATGGCATTAGTTTGGAATTCTGCTCCAGCCACTCAGAAGACAGACATAAATCAGAATTGCCATGACTCTGATTACTAATGAAGAGACTTTCTCAAAAATCATCTTATCTAGCTTTTGCTTTTTTTTTCCCTTCTTTCTGAAAACTGCCCAGGGCATCATACCAAAAGCCAAGACTGCATTTTATATATAGACAAGAGAATAAGATGCACAAGTAGCCTCTCTTCTCTGAGAATTTGAAATCTGGAATATATTAGCTCAAATCATACTTCCAGTGCTTACAGATTTCAAAGCAGATGGTCATGATAATTTGCCTTTGAAGATGTTAAAAATCTTACTAATCTACTCCCTTTTTGAAATAATTCTCCCTCCGATTAGAGCAAGGCTCATAATATAAAATAGATTTTTTTTCATTGAACTAATTGTTTAATGCCCACTGTGCACACTTCTACCTCTGAGGAATGGAGTCTTCATTATTCTCAGAGAGATCCCTGCAGGTCAGGACTTCAGTCTCTCTGCCCAAGCTGTAAAGTCTACAGCAGTTGTGTTTGTTAGAAGCAAAAGAACCTGAGACCTTGTACTAGTATCAGTAGGATTTTAAGTATTTTACAATTTAGTAATGAAATTTCTTGGGACTTGGAATAAAGGAGAAATTAGTCACCATCTAACAAAGATTTGCTTAGAAATATGGAGCACTCTGCTATAAGAAAGGTTAGGAACCCAGCATGGAAGACTAAGATGCTATAAGAAAGGTTAGGAACCCAGGATGGAAGACTAAGAAACTATAAGGAAGGTTAGGAACCCAGGATGGAAGACTAAGAAGCTATAAGAAAGGTTAGGAACCCAGGACGGAAGACTAAGATGCTATAAGAAAGGTTAGGAACCCAAGACGGAAAACTAAGATGGATTTATGAGGACTTGTGGGGATAAAGGATGAGTTAAGTGCATTTCAGCAAAGATTTACCTGCAAATACGGATCAATCTTCTTTAATAAGAGAGTAAGTATCAAGCCATAATTCTAAGTGTAATATGATGGACAATTAATGCTGAAAGAATTTACTGTTTGAACTTTAATAATAACATCAAGGGTGTTTGATAAAGCCTCAAGGAATCATATTCTTTGCATCTCCACCAAATTATATACAACATACACACATACACACACACACACACACACACACACACCTTAAAAGAATTTATGCTACTTAGGCCAACAATTCTACCAAGAAAAACCACAGACTAACAGAAAGCTCCATGAAAAGACATCAGAAATTTGCTTTTAAATGATTGGTCAGGGTAGTCCAGATCACTGAAAAAGCGTTACAGACTATCAGTGTCGCTTCAGGAGTTGAGTAATGGCCCTAGTGCTGAAGACACTGCACACTTGGGCATAGGCCTTGAGTTACTCAAGGTGGCTCTGACCTGAAAGCCTCCTTCCCAATATCCATAGTATACTATGAAAGCTTCCAAGGGAGGTAAATTTTTCTACCAAGCTGCAAGACCTATAAACCTTGACAGTAACTAGAATCCCTAAAAATATAAGTGGCATTTAACCAACAGCTATCTAATTGGAATTCAGGCCTACTCAACAGACAGGAAATCATGCCTCGTACTGGAAAACGTAAGTGAAGTTATTTATGTGCCCTAGAAAAGAATCTACTAATTCCACTTAACTAGACCAACATAATTCCGTATTATATTCAAATTTTATAATCATACCCACAGATAAGTATAGCTACCGGTCCTCATCAAAGAAATCTCTCTTTACAGCAAATAGAGACCATCACAGAAAAACCATACCTAGACATAACACAGCAACCAACAGCTCATGGGGAGCCACCCTTAATGGAAACATCTATAGCACAGTTTCTGTATCTATGACACAGGGAGTATCAGAGAAGATGGGCCAAATAGGTTGTAAGAGCAAGAATACCTGGAAATCTACTGTAAAATAGTCTATCCTAGAAACCTCAGCAGGTTGATATAGTGTGTGTGTGTGTATGTGTGTGCGTGCGTGTGTGTGTGTGTGTGTGTGTGTGTGTGTGTGTGTGTGAGTAACAATAAGAATCAAAGAAGAGGGTATCAACTTGAGAGTGGAGGGGCATAGGACAGGTAGGAGTGAGGGTACTTGGGCGAGGGCTCGAAGAAAAAAAGGGAGGGCAACTTGATGTAAATTAATTCTATTTTAATTAAAATTATATTTTGAAAAAAAATGATGATCAAACAAAACAGGCCTGCACCATGGTAGAGATGAGTAATGGCTCATAGAACACAAAAAATTCCCATTAAAATTTGGGTGAACAGCAGGAGTTTAACAAATGTGTGATCTACCTGCATGCTGGTCTCAAGTCTTTCCTGTAATATCAAGTGTGATACACGTGATGTTAGTTATTTATCATGCACTGTTTAAGATCACTGAGAAGCTACTTTGGAAGCAATTGACCTGTTTCATTTCAGGTCAAGATTGTTCACAGCAAGCGTCCTCCAAGGCCTCTTGCCTGGAGATAAACTACCCTTCTCTCTCCTTTCCTCAACTCTGTGACAGGGAAGAGAGAAGAACAAACAGTCCAAGAATAAAGAACAGCTAGAAGGTAAAAGACTTCTGACATTATTGTTGTTTATCCTATTATATTAAAGTGTCTACCGTAGAGAGAAGAAGAAGAAGCTTAGTCAGAGGAAACTTAGTCATAGAGAGAAAGCTCAGCTGCAAATTTCAGCCACTTCCTCAACTTCCCCAGTCAGTTCCTGCTGAATTCCCCGAGGGCGTCATTTGATGATTTTTTTTTTCTATTTCTTGTTATTTTTTTCCTCTTACTTGGAAGCCTCACACAAGAAGATAAGCTGCTCTGCCAGGGACTCTACCTACTGGGAACTTGGGCTGTCTATCTTAAAGAGGCTCCTCTGTTTGATATCTGCTGGCTGTTATAACTGCCCAAATTGATGGCATTTTTTCTATGCATCTGCCTATCTATCTGCTTATTATCTATGTATCTATATATCTATGTATCTGTCTATATATCTATCATCTATGTTGCTATTTATTCTTTTACTCTGCTTTGCTCTATACTTCATAAATCCACGTAAGTTTAAATCATTTGCCAGATTTTACAAATCATCAAGTTAAATGCTTTTCTAACTACAAACCCCTCATGGCCTTCTGATGAATAATCTATGAGTCCTTTTCCTTCTCTATGCTGAATTTGACTTTTTTTTTCTCTTGATTTTGGCTTAGGGGTCTAGGGATTCCCAGAACTGGGAAGGCAGATAGGAGTGAGGTTCTTGAGTGTAACAGTTAAATTTAAAAGTTGGGTTTTAGTGGAGACTATTTTGATGTGTCTATGTCACTGCTCAGTTTGATGAATGTGAACCTATGTTCATGCAAGTGAGACTCGAGTGTAAGATTCTATTCTCTCTATGCCCAGATTCTTGGAGAATGGATAATATTCCAAAATAGTGCAGAGATTTATAGTATTGGTACCGGGGAGATTTTATACAATAGAAAATTGAAAGAGTAAGATAAAATTTGCTGTAGATTCGATTCAAGCAACTAATTTATGGAAGCTATTTTTGTAATTACTTTAAATACTTCATAAACACTTGAACATTTACTGCTATATAAAGCATTGTATTTAAAGATATAAGTTCTGAAAATTGTCTATGGAGAACAATAGATCTGAGCCTATTAATCAGAATTAAACGTATTAAAAAGAGAGAAAGAAAAAGATTGGTGAACTCCATTTAATTTATCTTACTATCAGAGTTAGTTTTGTTTGACAATAAAAGATCAAAAAATTGTTTTAACTAGAATTTGACAATAGAAACAAATATTTGTATGGAAATTTTTTTTACCAGAATTCAGATTGTAAATTCAAACTGAATGTATATTTCTTTATTATAATAAAATTGAAGATTCTAGAAATATTCTTTAATTTTATATAGAGAAAACTGTCTCTATGATGTGCTATCAACCCTAATTTAATTGATAATTCTTATCGATGATTATGTGTTGAGAACAATTTCTCTACTGGAGATTGAAAAGCTAAACAGTTCTACATTATCATGTTGCTGATTAGCCCAATTAAAGAAATATAAAAGTGAAGAGATACCATTTCCAGTATGGTTTGAAAAGGAATAAAAGTCATTAACTGAGAAGTTAAATAACACTTAACAGACCACATGCTTCTCAGAAGGGCTGTAAAATGATTAAAGCTTCATCATGAAGAAAGAAGCCAGAGGACTGTACTTGGGTCATGAGTAACTGCGAGAGCTTAGGTCATGTTAAGTAGAAGGACTTACAAAGTCATCCAGTAAGAAATAACAACTTGCATGCTGGACAGAAGACTCGATGGTGGAGAGCACTTATTGCCCCTGCAAAGGACCCAACTTTGATTCTGAGCTTCTCCATCTGTTGACTCACAATCACCTGCAAAGCCAGCTCCAGGGGATCTCATGTCCTTTTGTGTATTTCGCCCATCCTGTACTTTCCTGTGCACTGCATCCTCCTTCCCCCAAACACATATGAATAGAAACAAAAACAAACTTAAACAAAGAAACTTGTTTTTGAAAGAACAGTCTTAAAAATATTAGCTATATTCAAAAAATAAAGAACAGTTCATCCACTTGGTGCCTAGAAGAGCCGGAAGATAAACATCAAGACCATCAGAAACCTTCGGATACTTGTCTGTGTTAGCACCAGTCTTATTCCTGGTTTCAACTCAAATAATTTACTTTTAGGGTCTCCATATGATATACAAGATGGAGACATTTTAATCCCTAGTAGTCCAAGATCTTAAGACTTCTAAGAACTATGAAGAACAGTTTTTAATTCTCCAAAACTTGTGCAACTTTTAAGAGGGGCAATAAAAAACTAGAATTTTCCATCTCTTGGAGCATTTGAGTGTCAAAAGTATCACCCTGTAGCCCAAGGTTGTACATCATAATTCCGAAGATTTCACTGCAGTTTATTGCAGTGAAAAAAAAACCACCCACATGGCCCTGAGTACACATCCAATTTATGGGCATCCAAAAAAGACAGATTCGGAAACATTAAAATGTGGTTTCTGCATTGACCACATTAGGCAGCCACATAAAAACAAAGCACAGAACACCTTTACTACCCAACAGCTGTGGGAAAATTATTGAGTAGAAATTATCCCAGCTTGGGATCATTAGATTAGACATGAACACAAATTATAGGTATTAATTCATTTAGGGGAAAGTTGAACATTTAAAAAGTTTATTTCACCAGTGGAAACAAAGATGGGGAACTGTCATATGGATCTAAATTGCTCAAAATTCTGCCTGGCTTCCAGGAATGGAATTGGAAACAGATGTCCTCCTAGAACGTGAAAATGATCTTATTACCAGGCGTTTCTTTAAATGAAACTTCAGAAGAAGACAAAATAGTTCTCTAGTGGGCACTCAGTCAAAAGCAAAGAAATATTAGAGAAGTTGAGAAATGTGTCATAGTCTTTGAATTTCATAAACGGACAGCGGCAATTTAGAGGCTATTTTCTGGGATGCTTGGGAAAAAATTATAATTCTTTATAACTCAAGACTTTGTGGACACTTTGATGAATAAATTGATAGCTGATGAAAAAAATTAGATATTATAAAACAGTACTAATCTTTACAATCTTTATTTCAGTTTGCGGCTTTACAAGGTTGACTTTGGGCTAGACAGAGGCACCCACATATTTTTATTTAAGGAATTTAAAGAATCAGATAGTATTTTTTTCTAAAGAGAAAATTACTATCATTTATGTAAAAACAATGGACTTCATCTTAACTATTTTAACTTGTCTATATAACTCTTATTTTAAAATTCTGACACCAGAGAATGGTGCTTAATTTGTTTATTCTGTGCTTCTAACCAACATTTTGGTGGCAGTTCCATGTATGTTTGGCTAGCTATAGGAGATTTTTTTTAAAGTAAAATGGATAGCTTTTCCTGAATGTTAAGTTTTTATTGACGAACGTCATGACATTGTGTCACAACTCTCTACACTGTACTCTCTGTGCAGTTTGCCTCCACAGCTGTTTCTTGAGTTTTACTGTGGAAATTTGTCTCCAATTATGGGCAAGGTAACTTCAGTAGGTACCAGCAGGGGGCAGCAGAGGCTGCAGGATATCAAGACTAAGCAATGGTTTTACTAGTTAGGATGGGTATAGTCAACCTACAACTGGTCTCTAGCTCTGCTATGGGGTATTTCAGAGGGTGATCATCATCGTGGGTGCAGAGTTATGGGACTCTGTTCCCAAAGTTATAACCTGGAGGAGTGGTCAAAGCTTGTACTCCCGCAGGCAAACAGTAAGGAGAAGATGACAGAAAGAGCTTCTCGATAGTGGGGAGGACACAACTCATCCCTAAAATGGTGCCTGTTTTCCTATGGGTTGATTCTAGAGAAGTACAGAGGCATGATCTATAAACACAGTGGTCTCAGAAGCCCATTTGGATGTTTGGTTTTATATTCTGTATTCACATGATAAAAAGAAAACCAAAACTAGCTTGGGCCCCTAACGGCTGCTATAACTTCTTTAGACTTGCCTTTCCTTACTACATTTTTGCTATCTGCATTGAAATCACTGATGATAGTTAGAGAACAGTTCCTTCTAGATCACATATGGCACCTTTGGTATATTGTTTCTTTCCAGTTACTATCTCTTAGGCTGGATATGTGATTTTCCCCTTATATTGTCCAAAATCAAGTAGGAATAAAGCATTTCCTTTGGATTTTTTTGGCAGAGCTGGATAAGGTCTGGGACAGCAAAGGGAAGTAAGCCCTGGAGTTACTATGGATCTCATAGTATTACTCACAAGAGAGAGTTGATTTCTCAGACTTACAAGCATCATTTAATCCCAACTAGATTCTTCCAAACCAAACATAGTTAATAAAATAATCTTTGTAACCGTTGTTTCTTCTTCCCTTTATTCATGGATTACTGCCACCTCCTCTCTCCATTAGATGGATGAGTTTGGATTTTTTTCTGAGTGAATTGGAGATCAATTGGAAGTGTTGAACAAGAAAGGCAAATTTGGTTTATGTTTAAGAAAGAAATGAGGTTGATTAGAGATGGGAAGACATAGATTCCAGTTAGGAAGTTAAACCATGATCTCAGAGAAAGGCTATGCTGCATATACTGGAAGTGTAGGGCCAGATTTGAAGACTACAAGCAAATCAGGGTGTGCCTTGGTTGTATTTGTTGGTAAGGTGAGAGAGGAGGTTTTAGGAAGGTAGTTCTTTTGTTGCCCCGATGTAGGTCTAGTCATGCTGTTGTGTGCATCAATAGCATATTAAATAAACCAGATGAACTAAATCATAAGTATTGTTTTGCATCCTACATTGGTTAACTTGGGGTAATTAAAGTATTGTGCAAATATGTTACCTGAAAAACAACTTATCATGATGTAAAACAGAGCACACTCTCATCTTGTGTTCTGTGGTAATAAGAAGATCTTACCAAGATAAAGGTTGCTATAAAGAATGAGCAGTAGGTCCTTGTGAGGCACATTATGAGTGCCCGAAACTTTGCCCAAATTAGACACTTATTTCATATCCACATCTAGGGTTGGTCCACGTGGAGATGATAAACAGTGCTAATTACAAAGCTTGGGAGAACTAAGAATTGCCTGTAAGATAGATGTTTAGACATAATTGTGGGGATTATCTTGATTATGTTAATTGATATGGCAAGACTCATAATAACTGTGGAAGCTGGAGTGTGGAAGCTGAGCCATAGCATGCGTTTATTCTCTCTCTGCTTGCTGACTGTGGGCACTATGTGACCAGCTGCCTACTGTCCTGACTGTCTGGTAATGTTTTACTATACCCTTGAATTGTGAGTCAGAATAAACCATTTGTCTCTTAAGTAGCATTTCTCAGAGTATTTTCCCATCACAGCAAAAGAAGAAAGAAACTAAGACGTGGATGTTAAGTGGCTGTAGGTGTGTATTGTTAGATCTTGATCGTCATCATACTTAGCACTTCAGTTCTTCTTTAGTCTTCTTTATTTTCAGATAATCTTTTTGCCTTTTGCCACAGAAATGCATGGTTTTTTTTTTTTTTTTAATTTCAGGGCCTAGCTTCATTGTCTCCAAAAAGTGCTGACTTAGTTAAATCTGTTTCTATTTTTAAGTAAGTAAGAAAGTTGCCTCTCTGGAAATGTGACAGAAAGATGAGAAGGTTGAAGAATTGGCTCCATATACGTTTCATTTCTGATAGGTA
This sequence comes from Microtus ochrogaster, assembly GCF_000317375.1. Lineage (NCBI taxonomy): Eukaryota > Metazoa > Chordata > Mammalia > Rodentia > Cricetidae > Microtus > Microtus ochrogaster. Next base: position 9,188,034 of record NW_004949100.1, on the reverse strand, counting down.
ATTCTGGTTGTGATGTTCCTATCACAGCAATGCCAATTCTTAACACCATCAGTGAGCCATAACCTGTTTTGGTGAAAGAAGGTCAGAAACTGCATTGTAGATCAGCATCTCGGGGAAGCACAAACGCCTGAACTTCAGGCAAAGAGAAGCAATGACTGTCACGGCCACCCTCGACTCGCAAGGATGTCGCGACACCCGGAGATCTTCTCACTGCAGTTTTATTCAGGACTTTATTCACAGCAATCTTTCTCTCTCTCTCTCTGTCTCTCTCTCTCTCTCTCTGTCTCTCTCTCTCTCAGCAAATCTTTCCAGGCCCTTAAAAAGGCACAGGTTAGAAAACCCGGATTGCCAGGTGGGCACTGCCCATAGGTTCACGGATATGCAGGCAGCTGATAATCATTGCTTGATCATTGATTATCATAGAGAGCACTCTCTTTCGGGATTGTGGAGGGCGGGAGCCAGCACCCTCAGGTGCGCTCCACGCAGCTCTCTACAAATGACTACAGCTTATGAATTCAATCACATTGGAAATACTTATATTTCTTCTTGGGCTCTCATGTCTCCATGCTGGAGAAAAGAACTAATGAGGTCTGGTGACTGCTTATCACTTATTGTCCAGAGTGCTTTACAAGGACTTTCTCGTACAGAATAAGGGACTGACAGTGATGCTCTTCAGACTTCTGCTTTCTCAGTATTTTAATAATCTAATTCGATGCCAAGACAGATAAAGAAGATTATATGAACAATACCCTTCAAGAAGCATGATAAATAAAGGCAAACTCCAATGTAGTGAATAAGAAATGTCAGCTGAGCAGACAATGAGAAATACACAAGGTGAAGTTTCCTTTATGGGACCAGAGAGCGCAGACAACTTTGCTGTCTTTCTTATTGCAGTGTTCCAACTGTCATAAAACACAGCGAATCTCAGTCTCCTGAGTTCTGACAGCTCCAAGGAGCAGCCAGTGTACCTTTCGGGCATGCAAGGCAGAGGATGGAGAGCAGCTGATATCCTCTCCCTTTTGATGTGAAACCTAAGGCCAGCTGAGGCTCTTGGCTTTACTTTCCTCCTTTTGAATAAAGTTGGGAACTATCAAAAATTTGAAGAATCGAGTTGAGATTCTCCTGTGGCCTGTCTTCTGATCAAACAAGGCTTCTATATTCATGTGGATACCCTGCTACTAATCAGGATAAAATAGATAAGTATTTAGATTGCTGATCTACTCCTGCTTTCTGTATCTAGTGTATCCCCACAGTGACCATTCTTGTGTTATTCTAACTCACCTGACTCAGTAATTGCCACATGTTCATTTTAGAGGATTCTTTCATATTGACCATGGGTCATCAATGGAAAGTTAATAGTGAGCTCTAAAGGAGAGGAGCTGACTCTGTGCTGTGCACGGGCAATTGATGGACTATTTGGTCTGATGTGATTTCTGTTCTACATTTTCTAAGTTACTCTTAGGGTTTTGTTCCATTTGTCTTGAAGACCAGATTCATGCTTTCTCTTAAGGAGAATTTAGTTTGGAGTTATTTTCTATCTACAGAAATGGATTTTAATCAGTATTCCTTCTCCTTTCTCCTGTCTAAGGACAAAAACAGGCAACTTCAAAGATGTATTTGATAACATGTACACAGGAAGGAAGCAGCTCAGAGCTGTGCTATGGGAGATATAAATGCAAGAAGCAAAAACAATATAAAACCAGAAAAGATGATTTTTTTTTCAGACCTGAGCAATTGCAACCAACCCGTGACTTAATGAATGTGTGAATCTGGGTACCAAGAAAAGATGACTTCATTATAAAATGTCTAGTGAACCAGCTGGCATTTGACCTAGCTCGTGTGTGGAGAAGACACGGTGGAAGAAATGGGAAAGATAATGATAAAGGAAACATTGTGGCGGCTCCAGAGATGAGTCAGTGGTTAAGACACTGCACGGCCATGGCAGAGCTCTGAGCTCGTTTCTCAGCACACAGGTCAGACAACTCACAACCATCTTTAACTCTAGCTCCAGGTGATTCAGCGCCTCCTTCTGACCTCTGAGGGCACTCCCACACTTGTAGCAGACAGACAGACAGACAGACACACACACACACACACACACACACACACACACAAATAAAATAAATCCTTCTGTAAAAAAAAAAATCCTGCTACAGGGACTTAACTTCCTTAAAATATGGAACCGGTTATGTCAGCATCACACTCTACATTTAAATAAAGCACAGAGTGTAGGTGGATTCACCCCTGACTAGCTGAAAGTTTGATAACATCTAGGCTCCTAAAGCAACAGCTGAAGTTGTGTTAAAGGAAAGTGTGGATCCAATCAACAACTGAAATCATACATTCCTGCCCAGAGTGTGACACATCCACAGATTAGTCTCTTGCTGAATGAAGAATTTTAATGCTTCTCATATAAACCACACAATTCTCTCGTGCAGAAAAGCCAACTTTGGACAGACTTGATTTCATTTCCTTTAGAAACATATACAAAAGAAATAATTTGAGGCCTGGATAAAAGCATCTTATAGACATATGATTAAATTTTGACTTTATGCAGAACAGACTCAACTCACTAAGCCATGAGTGATTTCATAGGGTGCGGTTAGATTTTTCTTGCCCAAGGATTTGGTTGGTTAGGTTATCCTTACAGGAAAATGGCCAAGCTAGTGGTTGTATTTTTAGAACAAGAGGAATGAAGGCTTCACCCAGGGAAGTGCAAGTATTTGTGTGTCATCAGAATACCATCACATTCCAAGCCAAAGTTCAATTCAGAACCAAATGCTTGTGAATCAAGTGTGACTGTAGGCTGTGAAGGCAGAGCAATGGGAGATTTGGGATGTAGGAGAATGCCGTGGCCAGCAAAGGGTGGGATCATTTTTGCTCACTCTGGTTGAAGAGTTAACTGCTTGTCACATGAAAATATAGTATTGATAAAAAAGGCTTAATGAGTAGTTTTAAAAATATGTTTCATCATAATGGATCCATAGGAGATAATTAGGAGGTGACGATTTTAATGTAGAATATATATATATATATAATTAGAAATTTATTTTCTCAAGATAATTGACACTTGAAATTTAATGTTTCTACAGATGGGTATAATTAGTGAAACTAAGAAAGCTGGGGAAAACCTTACAAACTAAATAGCTCAGTTTGTTCTTGTCTAAGAAAAATGCTAGACCAGAATGAGAAGATAATGAATAGTTGAAAAGCTATTTGAAAGCTAAATTACCTAATTTTAAGATATGGAGTTCATCTCAACTCAGATAAGCCACATGTAAACAAAGTTATTACACACGTCTAAGTAAATTTACCAAATAAGAGTGACAGGACACTTGACAACATTAAGGAATTATAATTAATTTTATTTCAATTCAGACAACAACACTTAGTAAGAAATTCCAATCACTTGGATGTACATACTGATAGTAATACTAATTATGACTAGCAATGTAGACCTTAGAAATAAAACCCAAAGCAAAGCTTAAAAATAGAAAACTATTATATATCTTTTCTTTTTCTTAATTTCACATAAGTTAAAGAAATTTCTGTTAGGAATGGGAATTTTAGTTTTGCTTTTTTGTATTTGTAAATGAACATATCCTGTGAAAATATTATCATTAAGAGAGTGAGTGAAGGAAGGAGGTGCAGGTGCAGACTATCAAAGCAAATCCACTGCAATTGTTTCTTCTTTCATCTTAAGTCAAGGACCTCCCATCATGGCCTATTTATCTTTGCAACCTTACTTCTGTCACTACCAGGTCTTGTTAGACAGTTTTCATTTTTCATGGAGAAGATAAACTTTAATATTTCTAATAGCAGGGCTATTACTCAAAAATGCTACTTCCTATGCATCTGGAAGGCGGGAGGGAATAGACCCTAGGTGGATTTTTGGGTCATTCTGTCAAGTGGTCTTTGAAGTTATATTTTCCATAAGTCTTGAAAGGAGAGGACTCAAGTTACTCCACAATACTACTGCCCTGGTGAATATACAATCTTCTTTGCACTATTTTCTTAAAAATTGGTTTTCCAAATTATGTCTATGAAATAATATCCTGCATATAAAAGATATGTACACACATATGCATGCACACATATAAGGCTATGTACTTTAAAGCATTAATTACTGGTGGATAAGGAATGAGCAAACATTTATTTAAGTGTGTTTGTGGGTGGGGTACCACAGCTGGAATATGAAGCTCAGAGGATAAATTCATTCTCCTTCCAGCATACAGGTTCTGGGGATTAAACTCCGGTTTTTAGACTTCACATGTAGGTGTCTTCATCCCCTGATCCATCACTATAGCCTGATTTCATTTTATACAATATGCTAAGCTAGAGAGCTTTATCCATGACACTACATAAGGCAGTATTATATACAAGCATATAATGGTCATTAAATATTTTTTAAAAGTATTATAAAAATACTTTGATATTGACTTAAAATATACTTTCCCTTTCCATTGTTAATGGTTCAAAAATAAATGAACTAAGTGCCGTTTTTCACTCTCATTAATTCATTGTCTGGTTATCTGATTGCAGGATTAGCAAAATTGGACACTTATATTCCTTAACTTAGTACAGGGCATCCCTGATTTCATCCCAGAAGTGACCTGAATTAAGGAACAGTTAGTATGTAAGAAGACAATATGCTAATGTCTAATTTTATAAAGAGGTATAGGATAAGAATGTAGGAATGCAAGGACCAATGTGCATTGAGGGATATTCTGAAGGTCATTTTCCTCTTCCTCTGGGAGTTTAAAAAGCCAAAGCATTTCAGCTTCCTTTGACATCTACTTACTCTGTGTGTACCCTGGGATGGCAGCAATGGGTGATAGCAAAATTAAGAACAGAAGGTAGAAGGACAGAATTGCTAGGGTAAAATGTGGAAGTCAGTGAGGAATTTAACTGCACCTCTCTAATCCAGGATCCTCTACCAGCAGTGGATAGAGGCAAGCTGATGTAATGACAACCAAGTAGGAGGCCCAGTGGGACAAGGGATCCAAATCATATTTGATCCTCAAGTGTGTTTCTGACCATTCGATTTTGAGTGGGCTGTTTAAGCTAACTGTAAGTTTATGTCAAATAAGAGATGAAGATGCCACACTTGGATACTTATGAGAATTCAACTTAATATAATATGCTTCAGATACTCAGTAAAGCATCTAGGTATTTTACTAGAAAAGAAACAATAGACTACCAGTATTTTGTTATAACAGAGTAAAATAATCCACTGCGATTGGAGCTGCTTTTCGTTTTCTCATATATGTGTTTATATATTTTTGCTAATCAGGTTTCTTTCCTTAAGAGCTTGTGACTTGTAGATATGGTGACCATTGCTAGTCTGATGACACCTTCTTAAGGTGAATAGTTATTAGGAGCCCTTATCCCTGAGAAATGACTAACACTAGCCTGTTGGTTCTATAAGTAGATCATGCTGAAATCACAAGGATGAGTGGTTATGGTCTCTAGTACTGGCTATAGATGCTATAATATTTTCTTAGACATCTATTACTGGGCCCAGTGCTTCCTCAAGAGAAATTGTAGCCTATTAAATTAACTCCCAAATGGATATGAAAACAGCTGACTCAAGCTGTTCTCAGATTTTCTTCACTATCATATCATATTAGACACATGACTCAACCATGGTGTAAGTTGGGGCTGAGGTTAGTACTCAGAGGACATGTTGGTCCACTGCAGCATCCTGACTCCCAAGCACATACAGAAAAGGAGAAACCCAGCTCATACAGAGAACAGCATGGAAGAGCAAACCTACCTCCCAAGAAATTCCTTAGTTTTGCCTCAATTCATTGAAGTGGGTTTCTGTTACTTACAGCCAAAAGAGCATGAACAAGACCTAAATTAATAACCCTTTTTGCACAGATCAAATAAGCACATAGCTGAAGATTTATACATTATTAGTAGGCATTAATTAATACAGCTGGGACATGGACTTCAAAAACGTGTTGGCATTTCAGATGTACTGTTGTCTTTCATAAAATAGAGCCATCTGCTAGTCATCCTAATCAAAGCATAAAGTCCTACTCAAACTAACAGAGAGCTTTGAAGATGAAAGGGTAGAGAAAGATTCACTGATTTGTCTAATTGCTCTTCTCTGTTATTAAAATTAGCTAGCATTTTATCTTAAACAGTAACGATTAGAAAGAAACATTTGCCAGCTAATTTAAACGTTAGCCACTATGACATGACTAATGTCTACAGAAGAACAATCAATCAAGTGCTACATTGTTCCCATTAGAGAGACAGACAGAGAGAGAGAGAGAGAGAGAGAGAGAGAGAGAGAGTTGCTTGGCTATTTAACTCTTACTTTCTTAAAAGCAGTCATTCTCAATATGTTGGTCCTGACTTCTTTGGGGGTTGAATGAACCTTTCACAGAGGTCCCATAATCAGATATCCTATCAAATATTTACATTATGATTCATAACAGTAGCAAATGAAGTAATTTTGTGGTTGGGGCTCACCACAACATGAGGAACTGTATTAAAGGGTTACAACATCAGGAAGGTTCAGAACTACTGTAAGGGTTTGTAGCTACATCCAGAACAAAGTAAGAACTCTTCTTCGTGGGCAGTCCCTTCTTGTTTTCAAAATATGTTTCTAATAAACATGGTATTTGTGTTTTGTTTCAATTATTTGTTTCTAATAAAGGAGGGTTTCCCTTGGATGATCAGCCTTTCTTCCCAGTAACTTTTCACACAGGCAGGTAGGGTGAGAGAAGGAGCCAAAACTGCTAGAGGTAGCAATAGTATCAGGAGTGCCTTTTGACCAGCATCAGCTGCGTTCTGAGAGTTGAGTGTGAGTGAATTCTTCTCTTCTACTCAACAGTGGGTCTACACAGAATCATGGCCCTCACTCGGTTCTCTTTCAAGCATTTCCATGCGTGCTAAGGATTTTCACGAAGCAGTTTTAAAAAACATTTTACTTTCACTTCGAAAGCTCAAAAAAATTCAAAGTTTAATCTGTGTGCTTATCTGTGTTTAGTTCCTAAAAACAATTGCTAAGTCTTCAGGCTGAAAACTCAGTTTACTAAAGCCAAAAGCCCAGTCAGATTTCTATAGTGTATAGTACTCTTTCCAGCCACAGAAAAGAAATTGTATGGCATATCCTTAGTGTTCCTCAAGCCAGCATACACCTCTACATGCCAAGATGTCCCAGCACAGATGTGTGCTTTCCAGACATTCCATGCACTCTGCCACAGTTATAATAAAGGCCCGATGAAACAGCACAAGCTGATTACAAATTCATGCCCACCAACTAGCAATGGTTAGATTATTGCCACCGATTGCTTATTGAATTTTAGGCATGCTATTTCTCTTTTAGGAGTCAACCTCACCATGAAGAGAGCAAATAGTATTTTTCTATATATCGTTGTAACAGTTCTTCTTCCTTGTACCACACAAATGTATATCTCAAAATGCTCCTATACCTGGCTCATCCCAGGCCAGTGAATTTGATTTCCTTCTTTCTTTCTTTCTTTCTTTCTTTCTTTCTTTCTTTCTTTCTTTCTTTTTTTCTTCTGCCTTCCTATTCTTCTTTCTTTCTCCTTCCTTCCTTTCCTCTTTCTTTCTTTCTTTCTTTCTTCCTTCCTTCCTTTCTTTCTTTCTTCCTTCCTTTCCTCTTTCTTTCTTTCTTTCTTTCTTTCTTTCTTTCTTTCTTTCTTTTTTTCTTCTGCCTTCCTTCCTTCCTTCCTTCCTTCCTTCCTTCCTTCCTTCCTGCCTTTCTGCTTTTCTGCCTTCCAGCCTTCCTGCCTTCCTTTTTAAGCTTTATATATTGATTTAAGTGTTTGGGTAGTTTGACTTCATGTATGTCTGTGTATCACATTCATGCAGTGCCTACAGAGGCCTGAAGAGGTCATAAGATCCCTTAAAGATGGTCATTAGTTAGGAAAGTTTTCCCCTCAGATAAACCGGACTCGCTGAACATAGCGGACAATGAGGACTACTGAGAACTCAAGATCAATGGCAATGGGTTTTTGATCCTACTGCACGTACTGGCTTCGTGGGAGCCTAGGCAGCTTGGATGCTCACCTTACTAGACCTGGATGGAGGTGGGTGGTCCTTGGACTTCCCACAGGGCAGGGAACCCTGATTGCTCTTTGGATTGACGAGGGAGGAGGACTTGATTGGGGAGGGGCAGGGAAATGGGAGGCGGTGGTGGGGAAGAGACAGAAATCTTTAATAAATAAATAAATTAAACAAAAAAGATGGTCATGAGTCACCATGTGGGTGCTGAGATTCAAAACCTGGTCCTCCAAAAGAACAACCAGTGCCCTTAACCATGGATCCATCTCTCTAGTTCTGATAATTTGTTTGCTTATTTTCTTGAGACAAGATTTCTCTACGTAGCAGCCCTGGCTCTCCTAGAACCCACTCTGTGGAGCAGGCTGGCCATCCCTGCCTCTGTCTCCTGAATGCTTGGATTAAAGGCATGTGATGCCACCAGCTGGCTGATAATTTGTTTTTAAATAAGCTTTCTGGGTGGATCTTCAACAGAGGGAAATTTAAGAAGCGTTGAGTACTATTCAGGGTTATCTAGAGCAGTGATTCTCCACCTTCCTCATGTTGTGATCTTTTAATACAGTCCTTCACATGTGGTGACCCCACCCACAAAATTATTTTCATTGTTACCTCTTAACTAATTTTGCTACTGTTATGAATTGTAATGTAAAGATGTGTTTCTCCAGGGATCTATGTGACCCATGTGAAAGGGTTGCTCAAACCCCAATGGAGTCACAACCCACAAGCTGAGACCCACTGTTCTAGAGTAACAGAATTTATAAAATAGATCTGTCTCTCTGTCTGTCTGCCTGTCTGTCTATCTAAATGGGTAAGTACAATTATTGGAATCTCTTAGAGGATCAATCTAGCTAATCCAACAATGGCTGACTGTGAATTGAAGTCCAAGAATCCAGTAGTTGCTCAGCCCACAAGGCTGGATGTCTCAGCTGGTCTTCAGTATGTGCTGGAAACCCAAAGAAGTAGGCTCTAATGCCAGTGAGGAAATGGATGTACTAGCGATAGAAGGCAAGGAGGCAAAGAATAAAAGCCTCCATCTTCAATGGCCTCATATGGACTTCCAGCAGAAGGTACAGCCTAGATTATAGGTGTGTATTTTCATATCGAGATCCAGAATAAAGGCATCTGTCTTCCTGCCTCGAGATACAGATCAGGTGCACATGTCTTCCAAACACAAAGGTCTGGAATAGAAGTGGATTTACCAGCTGCCAATCAAGCAAAAACGTCTCTCACAGGTGTCCACTCCATTTCTGGATTGTAGTTCATCCCAGATGTAGTCAAGTTGACACCCAATAATAACCACCAGAAGTCTACCACTTATCAGCTTGACCCACAATTATGTCTTCTAATGTCATGATTAATTTCCAGATGGAAACAATAACAAGATCATAATAATGCCTAAACATGACTGTGTCACATGCAATTATAAATGGATTATATATTTTCCAGGTCATAACTAGACTTAACATGATATAACCATCCCTTGTACAACTGTAAATGAATCATAAATTTAGAACAGGTGGCGATGTCCCTAGGAGGATATTCTCTTAGTATCTCAAACTTAAATATAATAACCACTGATATTTTCTTAATTGAAGTTACAACACATGATAAAAAACTGAAATAAAATGCAAGTATCTATACATATGGATTCTTAAGAAAACACAACAGAAATACTCATATCAACTATAATCCTCATTTCTCTAACTGGGCACATGGTCTTAGTTTGTGTTTATAACTACCTTCCTCTAATACTCATTATGTATTTTCCCCATCTTCAGCAAGAACCTCACAAGGTCTTGGTTTTTTTGGTGGAGGAGTGACCCACACCTTAATTTCTGACGGGTTTGTGTCCCCTGCCATCCTGTCTGGATTAGACTGTTGTAGTTTCCCATTGACTTTAATCACAGGACATGGTAGACCAAAGAAGCACCCTAAAAAAATTCCACCCTCCTTTTTTAGCCTATTGCTTTAAGGACATTAGAAGCCCAAAGTGGCCAGAGAGAAGTCCACACTTTTGGTTTCATGGAATGTTTGTTGCGGCTCCTGGCAGAAGTGTTCCTCCCTCAGGAACCAAAACTTCTAGGCCAGTATAACTTAAGGTCATGGGAACAGAAAACAAATATTTTACTAGTGAGTGGAACTAATCCCCCTTCTCACCACTTCCTCGACCCATGGATGCCGGCTATGGGAGAAACCGTGTCATATACCTCCTTGATCAGCTTGTTCCTTTTCATTATAAATCTTCATTAGAGTTAACACTAGTAACCACACAACAGAGACTGTACTACACTGTTTAGAGATTTCCTCTGCCAAAGGAATTAATCCAAATCTCTTCATTTTAGCATCAGGAAGACTCTTCGGATAAGGATAAAAAGCAGTCACATTCTTCACCGAAATGCCACAAAAATGCTCTCAAAGCCACATACTAACATTCTTCTCCAAAACCTCTTGATCCAGGCACCTACAATTCAAAACACATTCAACACAACTGTTTTCCATGCTCCTATTAGGTAGGCCCATTAAGCAGCACTTAAAACGTTCAACTGGTTTTGTAATCCACAGTACCAATGTCCATATTTCTTCAAACAGAAACACAGTCTAGCCTATCACAGCAATACCCAAGTCCCTGATCCCAAATTCTTTCTTTGTTGGGGTTTCTATTGCTGTGAAGAAACACCATGACCACAGTAGCTTATTTAAAGAAAACATTTGTGATGGTGACTTACATTTTCAGAGGTATAGTCCACAGTCACCATGGTGGGAAATGGCGACATGCAGGCAGACATGGTATTGGAGAAGTAACTGAGAGTCTTACAGGTAATTAACTGAGACACTGGGTGGTATAATGAACACACGGGAGACCTCAAACCTCACCTCCATAGTGATATATTTTCTCCAAAAAGTCCACACCTCCTCCAACAAGGCCACCCCTTTTTGCGGGCCAATTTGTTTCAAACCACCAGTGTCCTTTTTAGATATCCATGCCTCGTAATGTGATTTAATTATTTCTTTGTCACCTTCCCTTGGTCCTAGCAAGTATTGAAGAAAGTATCATTTATTGGCTAACTCCGTTCCTTCAGATAACAAACAATCACTATCCTTTTCGCTTAAGAGATGTAAGAGTCAGGCCCATTTACAGTGGATCAATGTTCCTTATCTGCATCTTCCTACTTGTTTCACACAGAACTGCTGAGTCTCTGTAATGAACAAAGTACTAATCAAAACATCAATGGGAATCTCAAGGTGTGTAAGACTCGTCCTCAAAGGTGATTCGAAACAGCTACATGTAACGAGGGATACTGATATGCAAGGAGGCACTTTTCTCAGTGTTGAGTGATGCTAATGGGAGCAGGATATGGGGTTCGAGGCACTTGAATGGCAGCATATGGGACAAGAGGAGACTCTTCAATCCTTGCACTGTTACCTAGAGCAGTTCAAGACTCTCATGTATGAAAACAAGAGAGACAGCCTGAAAAGGGT
>NW_004949100.1:9147217-9175554 GCF_000317375.1 Microtus ochrogaster | reverse complement strand
ACAGGTTGGCTCTTTGTGGACTTTGGGATGTGATGCTTGCAGCCAAGTTTCACAGAACCCAGAGTTTCACAGGAGATAGTCTGAGGATTTATTGTTGAAGAATGACTTTTACTATTCTTTAAACGCAGAGAATATTCTAGTCTGCAATGTGAGCTAAAAGTGATTAAAAGATGAAGTGGATTAATGGGTTACAGACAGAGAGATCCAGGGCAAATCTTGCTTTTCCATGATCGATGGTCTTTAAGCGGAAAATGATAATATGCCTAGCAAGTGCCTGACAAACTTTTAAAAAAACGGCCTTCCACCTTCCCATGAGTCAAACTTTCTAAATGCCTTTCTTCTGAAATTATTATATCAAATCATGTTATTTTTGTTTGGAGATCTGTAAAAAGCTATGAAAAGACACATTTAATAAAACCTCTTTAGAGAAACCACAATCAGCATTTCTAACAGAACAATTGTGGGAGGGAAGATTCTTTTCAGAAAGACAAGAACAATGCCGAGTTTCTGATTTTCAAAGATTTGCTTAAATGAGGCACAGAACTGAACAGAGGGGAAATATAGCAAAATTTGTGAAATTTTCTCAAGTTTTTCTCCAGACAAACTATATCCTAAGGTTTGACAAGATGGAGGAAAGGGAAGAGAGGAGAGAAAAAAGAAGGGAAAAGGAGGACTCATTTCTTGGCCTGAATGCCAAAAGCATCTCCTACCTCCTTGCCTCATTCTGGGTCAAGACCTTTGTTGTATAATTTCTACAACCAATAGGCATCTTGTCGATCTCATGGTAGTAAATATGTCTACCATTTTGGTTGCACAGGCACTAAGATGATCTGCCCATTTTACCTACAGAGTCAGCCAGTCCTGCCCCATTTTAAGCCACACCTCCCTGCCCCATGGAGTTGATTGTCTTGTTTCTTGTGGGGCCTATGTTTGGGGTTTCTCAGCTCTGAGAGATTATGGACTACTCTCCAATCTGCTTTTCCTTTTGAAAAATGTAGCTCTAGACTATTGTTGTGTCGGCTCCGACTCTCGTTGTTCTTTCATACTTATCCCTTCCCTTCCTTTGGCTCATGCTAAGGTCATAGGTAGAGACTTCAGCAACATTTGCCTACGTACCAAGGTTTACTTACAGTCTTAAAGCAAAGATGAACATTTATAAAGATGTCCCATCCTGTTTTCTAGTGCTAGCAATGCTATACTGTCCTCATATCTTTACGTGCAGTCAACAGCGTTCTAACTCACTATGAAAAGCTCAAGTTTCTTTCCCTTATTTTCTGCCCCAATATCCCTTTGAGTCCACACAGGAAGGCTTGATATCATTGTGCGGTTCCTAATCATACAACTGTCTGGCTGTTTTAAGCACATCCCAGAACCCAAGTTATTTTGCATCAAGTTTCACCACAATCGAGACATCGCCAGCCCTTCAGGGCCTATTCCAAGTTCCATTCAGTTTCTTTACAGCCTCTCCTAAGCAGCAACAGTTTAGAAATCTTATGGTTTAGCCTAAAGCACAATCTCCCTTGCAAAAGACAGTGGAAAGGTACAAAGGGTGGAAATGATGATCGACATAGTTGAAGCGATATAATGGCAGTGAGAAAATACAGCTGGTTTCGCTCTGATCTGGGAATGCAGCCTTTCCCTTCTCCACAGTTCTGTTTTTTCTATTCATCCTCCTCCTTCATTTTATTTATCATGAAAGCCAGAGTTTACAGCATTCCACTGCAGGGCATACGCTGCTACTATTTAGAGACCCAAAAGGATCTTCATTATATTCAACATAAATTGCTTCTGGCTTAATTTAATACTATTTTATTTCACCCTGTTCACCATGAAATAAAGGAAATCATAGCCAATTTTAATTTTATGGAATTCCTCCATATGCTTGAAAAAAGAGATTTAGCCACTTCATGTTTTTCTCATCTAGTCTAAACAACCCTAACAAAATCTTCAGAAATGATTTTAGACTGTGTTTAAGGAAAAAAATATGTCTCTCAGTATAACTTGGTCTGGTTGATGCTTTCATGGTTTTGTGGATATGCTTTTTCCCCTTCATGTCTTTCTTTTAAGTTAGAATATTGTCCAATCATACTTGAAAAATATTCATGATGGGCACCACTTACACCCAAACATGAGGATTTTAAAAACTACTTTACTCAAAAGAGACTAAAACAGACAGTACTCAAAAGTGAGCTCTGGCTGTCTTTGATCTTATGAAAACAAAAACATTGTTCTCCCAGGCTCTTCTCCTTCCCTGTGGCAGTATGGACAGTACGTTGTGTAGAGTTTCTTTCTGTGGACACTGCCTGGAAGCACTTAGCCTTTTGTGTGCCTCTGAAGTTACAGTTAAATAAAGAAATGGTACTCGTCAGCTTTCCTCAACACTGGTTAAGAACACTGTAGTGGGAATTATGTGAAATATAAGAAATGTTAGTTATATAGCAAAATGGCTTTCCTTAAGTTTCTTATAACTTCTCTTTATAGTAAGAAACTGTCACACCATAGAGTTACTAACAGCTGTGCATGGTAATTTAATATTAGCCACCTTCACATTTAAGACATTCCAAACAAACAGAGGACAACATCACATCACATGAAATAGTAATTCGTAGGCATAAAGTCTTGAAAACAGAACCAGGTATTTCATCATCTTTAATATGTGAAATATCATCTTTAACAGGTGGAAATGGCTGCTGGCTAGTTGTATGTATCCAAAATCTCTTTCTCCATTTCAGTAAGAAAAGCTTTTACAATGGAGATAAAAACTCATGGAATTTGGAGGGCATGGTCTCTCCCTCTACCATGCCTCACCATCATAAGGAATGGATAAACAGTACATCATCTGAGGGTTACAGGCTACTAACCCCAGTTATTCATTTCATTGTTAATTTTAGGACTGCCCGCTCAGTGCCAGTTAAGGAAAAATCTCTGAGCTGCTGGAAATCCCTACTATGTAAAAGAGGAAGAGCTCTTAGGTTGATAAATATTCCCAAGACCCTTTTAAAATGATTTATTGATTCACTAAGTCACTTTGATTTAAAATTTTGTTATCATTAAGATTCCTAATAAACAAGATTGCCTAGTTCAAGTAACTCCATTTAATACCAAAGAAAAGATCTTCTCTGTTTTACAGAGAGACTAAATCCCCAAGTGCCTTGCCCGTGCATCGTTGGTTATGGTGGGGCCAGCTAGGCTTGATGTGGAACTCTTTGTATCAAGCCTCTGGAGGGAGATAGGGCTAGTGACACAGGGGTAAGCATCCCAGCACAAAGTTCACAGCCCATTTACTTAGATTTTGCATACTAGGGGTGGAGTAATATTTTAGGATTTTTAAAAATTATGTGTATTCATATTTGTCTTTTGATGCTATGTGCCTATGTGAGCAGCTGCCAACAGAGGCAAGAAGATGGTATCAGATACCCTGAAGCTGGAGTTTTGGGCTATTTGTGAGCTGCTGGGGTACTGGAAACCAAACTCTGGTGCTGTGCAAGAAACAATAGGTGTGGAGAAACTCTCCAACTTTGCAGATGAAATACTTTGATGATTCTGCTGTGTAATTCCAATCAGTTCTAGCATGCCTAAGTGGTGTAGGAGTTCCTTTTGTTTTTGTGTTGCTTTCATTGGTTAATGAATAAAGAAACTGCCTTGGCCTAGTTGATAGGGCAGAACTTAGGTAGGCGGGGTTTTTGTGTTGCTTTCATTGGTTAATGAATAAAGAAACTGCCTTGGCCTAGTTGACAGGGCAGAACTTAGGTGGGGGGGGGGGCAGAACTGAATGCTGGGAGGAAGAAAGGCAGAGTAGGAGAGAGCCGCAATAGAACCACCAGAGTCAGACATGTTGAATCTTTCCCGCTAAGCCACTGCCACAAGGCGATACACAGATTAATAGAAATGGGTTAAATTGAGATGTAAGAATTAACCAATAAGAAAACAGAGCTAATGGGCCAAGCAGTGATTTAATTAATACAGTTTCTGTGTCGTTATTTCCGGGCTAAGCTAGCTGGGTGGCTGGGATGAAGAAGCAGCCTCCTTGCAACAAATGGTCCCCATGTGGACAACTGCATCCACATAAAGCCCAACAGATCTTGGGAAGTAATTGTAGACAGAAAAGAATAGAGTTAAGCACAGCTTATTGATAGCAGCACTTCCTCAGGTGGGCTCTGTTTGCTGGAGGCAAGCATTCTTATTTGGGAGAGGCTTCTTGACTCAACTTCAGCTGCAAAACCTTACAGTTTTTAAGAGATCCTGCCATGAGACACTTAAATGGTGCTGATGAAAAGCTGACCACATGCGTTTTGGTAGTGGCAGGGACCTTGAAATGCCATAGAGTTGTGGCAATAAACATGGCTGCAGCCGGTACCTCTGCCACGAGGCTAGAATCAAAGAAAGCTAAAAAATGGGCTGGATCCAGCCCTCAAGGCCACTGCTTTAATCCTACCCATATTGCTTAGCAAATTAATGACTTTATGTGGCCAGAAAAAGAGAGAGATATACAGTGAAGATAGATTCAAAGATAAAAAAAAAAAACTCTAAGTGGTTTGCTGTGTGTTTAAATATATATATATAGTACCTTGGGAGAAAAAAAAAAGCATAAAGTCCTTAAAAGAAAAAAAGAAAAAAGAGAGTAGTTGGGTATGGTGGCACACACCTTTAATCCCAACGCTTTGGAGGCAGAGGTAAGCAGACCTCTGAAAGTTCAAGGTGTGCTGGCACATGCCTTTAATCCCACAGCCTTTCTCTCTTGCCGTAGAAAACAAACAGGCACCTAAATAATAATAATAATAATAATACAATAAAAAGATAAAACAAAAGTAAACAAGCCAGAGTAGGACATAACAAACAAGCAAAAAAAACCACAAAAAGAACATGAGATATAGATGTAGAGGCAGAGACATGCATGCTCCTACACACAAGAATCCTCTAAGCGCATAACACCAGCAGAAAACATAATGTATAAACAAAGACTCTATAAGGTTTTAAAAAGTATCCTGCCAAAACATTATGAGACTAAGAACCTCAAAAGATGCCTTAGAGTTCATGTTGTGTTGGCCTTCTACTTCTGTGAATGGTTTGATCCTTAGGTTCCTTTGGAAAAAACTCATTTTTCATTTGCAAGTGGTTATCCATTGACTGTGCTAGGGATGGGAGATTGTGTCTACTTCTGTCAGGGCTGGGTCACCATCCGGTGCAGACTGAAGCAGTCTCTGTACATGTTGCCACAATCTCTGATCCCAAGGGGAAGAATTTAATGGAGAAATTCATTTTATGACTGAGAATTCCAAGGTCTGTCACTCTCTGCAGTTGGGTTATGTCTATCATCTGCCTAATCTCTCTGTATCTTTTATTATAAGGGGCTAATGGATTTTGCTAGAGACCTTTTCCATATCTAAAGAGATGATTGTATAATATTTTTCTTTCAGTTTGTTTAAATGGTAAATTTTATGCACTGATTTACATTTGTAGATCCATCCCCAATCTCTTGGATGACTACTATTTGCTCATGGTAGATAATCTTTTTTTTTTTATGTGTTCTTTGATTTGTTTTGGAGGTATGTACTTGAGAAATTTATATCCATTTTCATAAAGATCTGTAATTTTCTTTTCCTGTTGGGTCTTTGTAACTGTGGCCTCATTAAAAAAAATTGGGCAATGTTCCTTCTGCTTCTAGTTTGTGGAATCATTTGAGGAATATTGGAATTAACTCTTTGAAAGTCTGGTAGAATTTGGTGCTGAAACTATATGGTCTTGTGCTGTATTTTTTGATTGCGAAACTTTTAAAGATTGCTTCTATTACACTAAGAATTATAGGTTTGTTTAAATTGCTTGTCTACTCTTGATTTAATGTAAGTAGGTGATATATGCCAAGAAAAATTACCATTTTGTTTAGATTTTCCAATTTGGGAGAAGACAAGTCTTTGATTCTTTGTATTTCCTTGGTGACTGTTCTTATGACTCCTTTTTTGTCCCTAATTTTGCTAATTTGAATCTTCTCTCTGCCTTAGTCAAATTCACTAAGGGTGTGCCAATCTTACTTATTTTCTCAAAGAATTCTTTTCATTTATTCTTTCTTTTGTGTTGTTGTTGCTACTGTTATTGTTTTTCTGTTTCTATTTTATTAATTTCAGGCCCAACTTTTGTTTTTCTTTCCATCTGCTTCCTTTGGGTGTTGTCTTTTTGTTCTAGAAATTTTGTGTCTTGTATGTTCCATTAATACTACTAATATGAGATCTCACTCATAATTTTATGTAGGAACGTAGTGCTGTGAACTTGCCTTTGTCATGTTTCACAAGTCTGGGTATGTTGTGCATTCATTTTCATTCAATTATAAAAAGTACTTAACAGGTGGTGGTGGTAATCCCAACACTTGGGAGGCTGAGATCTCTCTGAGTTTGAGGACTGCCTGGAAGAACAACTTCTAGGGTAGCCAGGACTATACAGACAGTACCTGTTTTGAAATAATAAAATTAAAACTAAAACAAAATGAAAAAAACAGTATTTATAAGGTTGGGTAGTGGTGGCATATGCCTTTAGTCCCAGTGCCCAAAAGACAGAGACAGGTGAAGAATCTTTGTGAATTCAAGTTCAGCATGGTCTACAGATCTAGGGCAGCCAGAGCTATACAAAGAAACCCTGTCTCAAAAAAAGTACTTAATTTCTTAGTTTCTGTCTTGACCCATTTTTCATTGAGTAGTGAGTTTTCCCATTTTCCATGAGTTTACAAGCTTTCTGCTGTTGTTCATGGCCAACTTTAATTCATGGTGGTCTCATAGAATGCAGAGTGTTTTTCGGATTTCATTTATCATTGAGACTTGTTTTATGTCTGAGTATGTTGTTAATTTTGGAGAAAGTTTGGAGAAAGTTTCATGAGCTACTGAGAAGAAGGTATACTGATTTATTTTTGGATGAAATGATCTGTAAATATATCTTAGATCCATTTGGTTTACAATGCTAATTTGCTTTATTATTTCTCTTTTTTTTTGTCTAGATGATCTGTCTATTGGCAAGAGTAGGGTATTCAAAAGTCTCCCACTCTTAGTGTGTGAGAGTAAATATGTGATTTAAGCTGTAGTAATGTTTCTTTCACTGACTTTGGTGTCTTTGCATTTTAAGCACAGGTGTTAAAAATTTATTATCATTTTGGGTATACTTTTTCTTTGATGAGTATGTACTTCTTCTGATTAGTTTTGTTTTGAAGTCTATTTTGACAAATATTAAAATGACTACACCAACTTTCTTCTTAGGCCCATTTGCTTAGGATATATTTCTTCATACTTTTTACCCTGAGGTGATGTTATCCATCTTGGTAAGATACGTTTCTTAGATGTGGCAGGATGGATCTTGTTTACAAATTCAATGTTAGTCTGTGCGTTTTTGTTGGGGAATTGAGATCACTGATGTTGAGAGTTAACAACAAACAATGTTTGTTGATTCTTATAAATTGTTGTGTAAGTTTTTTTCTCCCTCCTGTGACTTGCTGATCTGAGATTCCTAGTGTTGTCTGGGGTACATTTATTTCAGGTATAAGTTTTTCTTCTAGTGTCTTTTGTAGAGCTGAATTTGTAGATAGATATTGCTTAAATTAATTTTAGCATGGTATGTCTTTCTTTTTCCATCTTTTGTGATTATAAGTTTTCCTGGATACAAGAGTCTGGGATGACATCTGTGTCTCTTAGAGTTTGTAGAACATTCACCAAGGCCTTTCTGACTTATAGAGTCCCCATTGAAAAATCAGTTGTTATTATAGTAGGTCTGCCTTTGCACGTTATTTGGCCTTTTTTTCTTATAGGTTTTAATTTTATTTCTTTATTCTGTATGTTTGATGTTATAATTATTATGTATACTAGGGAATGTCTTCTTTCTTTTTTTTGGTCCAGTCTGTTTTGTGTCCTTTGTGATTTTTGTACACTGATAGGCATCTCCTTCAATAGATTAGGGAAATTTACTTCTATGATTTACTTTAAAATAGTTTCAATGTTTTGGCTTAGGTTTTTTTATTCTTCTATGTCTATTATCATTTTTGGTCATTTCATAGTATCCTATATTACCTAAATGTTTTCATAGTATCCTTTATTACCTGAATATTATTACCTGAATTTTTTTATATTTAACATTTTATTTGGCTGGATTAACCATTTTTTTCTATCTTGTCTTCAATGCCTGAGATTCTTCCATATCTTGTATTATATTTGTGAGGCTTGCCTCTGAATTTCTTATTTGAGTTCCTAAATTTTTCATTTTCAGTTTCCCAGTTTTCCCTCTGTTTGTTTTTTTGTTATTTCATTTTTGCTTTCATTTATTGAACAGTTTTCTTCAAATAATCCCACTATTTTGTTTTCATATATTTTATTAATGAATTTATTAATTCATTAATAATATATTACTGAATTAATATATTATTAATGAATTCACTCATATCCTCTTTAAGGTCATTGATCATATTCAGAGTAGCTATTTTGAGTTCCTTGTCTTATGTACAAACCATATTGCATTTTAGGCTCTACTGTAGTAGATAAATATGGACTCTAGTGGAGACATATTTACCTGGATGTTACTGATTATGGTTTTACACTGGCAGTTAAGCATTTGGATTTATGATAATTGTAATTCTAGGTGCTGATATCTGGTCTTATGTTCCATTCCTTGTTTTTTGTTGCCCTCTATGGTTCTCAGAACAGTGTGGTGGCCAAGAATTGCCTGATAGGGAATGCTTTTCTGATCCTGCCAGGTGTGGTAACTTATGTGCTAGGGTAGAACTTGTTTCTAGGTAGTGGGGAGCTGACACCAAGGAATGAAAATAGGTTAGGAAGAGGCGGAGTAAATCGGGAGGCAGAGGCAGGTGGATCCCTGTGAGTTCGAGACCAGCCTCATCTATGAGAGCTAATTCTAGGACAGGTTCCAAAGTTACAGAAAAACCCTGGCTCAAAAGAAAGAGAGAAGAAAGAAGTGGAGTAGAGAGAAGAAGCTCCATTTGAGAGTGGAAAGTTAGGTGTACCACTACGATCTTTGTAGATCCCTGGAAAAGGAGGCAGAGAGGACTTAGAGGTCACAGCAGATGGTCTCCTAGAAAGCTGCGGATGATGCTATAGGACTAGAATTGAAGACGAGATGGGAGAGTGAAGATTCCTTGTCAGATTCCCTCTTTGGCCAGTGGGGTCCCAGCAAGTTCCTGAGGGAGCTACTAGCTGAGACAAAGGGCTTCTGGTCTGCTTTTAAGAAGCAATTTTGTTTATTGCTTAGTTAATTGTTCAAATTGTGTACAGGAAATAAAATCAAGGTATATATTTCATATTATCTATACTCACATATAGTATAGTGTTATATTTTATTGAAAACATACTTTTTAGAATATTACTTTAAGTCTTATGTGATAAATACTCTGAAAGTATCTAATATTTTGGTGAGGAATATAAGAAACTCAAGAGTCTTCCTATTATTTTCTCCTATTTTGAAGTTACAGTGAACCTTCACTGTCTCAAATAATGAGAGCATATAATCTCTGAAACCTTCTGTAAAGGCCCTGAAGCACCAAGAGTTCCAAAGAAACTGGAGTTACATTCTGATTCTTTTGAAATATTAAATATAAATTTTTCTGTAACACATCAATGAAAGAGGGTTGCTATCGCTGTGATGAAACATCACGGCCAAAAGTAACTAGGGGAGGAAAGGGTTTATTTCACTCACATTTCCATGTAAAAGTTCATTATTATTTAGGGCAGAAACTCCAACGGGGGATTTGTGTAGTTCCCTCCTATTTTCTAGCAGGATTTTTCTCTGAACAACAGCAAGGCTGAGTGATGATATGGCACTTATGTGATGATTAATTAAAAGACATCATTCTTCTTTTTTCCTTTATTTGAATTATGTACAAGACACAGAAGCAATGCCATGTAAATATCCATGGAAAGGAATCAAGATCTTTGGCCGTCAAGCCTGTAATTAGCCGGTTTAGAAGAGCGTTTTCCAGCTACTTTCATTTAGCTCTCGCCCTGTTTTTCTTTTGACTGAATCTCAAAAGAAACCAAGTACTGGCTAGATTTTGTCAACATGACTCCAACTAGAATCACTTGGGAAGATGGATCTCAAATAAACATTACCATCACCTTGCCAGTAGGCATGCCTGTGTTTATTTTCTTCACTGTTTACTAAGGTGAGAGGGCTCAGGCCACTGTGGGTATTGCCGCTCCTGGACAAGTGGTCCTGGGAGATATAAAAGTGGTGGTTGAAAGTGATCCTGGAAGCAAGCAACTAAGAAAAATTCCCTCATAGTTCCTGCTTGAGTTCCTGTCTTGGATTCTCTCTGTGATGAATGGTGATGTAGGGGTTTTAAGACATAATCAACCTCTTATGCCTGAAATTGGTTTTGATCATGGTGTTTTATAACAATAGCAACCCAATTAAAACAAACATCACTACCAGTAGTGTGGTATGGTGATTTGAATGAGAAATGTCTCCTGTAGGGTCAGGCATTTGAACTCCGTATCCCAAGCTGGTCATGGTGTTTCAGGGGATTTAGGAGTCATGCCTTTGCTGTAGAAAGTAAGTCACTAGGGTTATTTAATTTCTGGTTTGTTCTCTCTCCTTTGTGCTGCTTTTGTGACTTGTACACAATTTAACTGAAGGAAAAATAGAAGAATAGTGTCTTTCAATTAATCATTTCTTAAGTCCCACGTCATCACTCCAACGTTACTGTTGTTCAGAGACCAATTTGCTAGGAAGTAGAGGGAACTACACAAATTCCAGGTATTCCCTATTGAAATTGCATTAGAAGATGTGTGCTCCTGCCTTCTTTCACCAACCACCTTGCCTGCCAGGCTGCTAGTACACCTGGAATTATAGATTCATCTTCTTTGAATCATAAGTCCAAACAAATCCTTCCTTTTATCAGTTGCCTTTGTCACAAAATATTATCACAGCCACAGAAAAGTAACACAGCCTTAAGACAGAAATTCTAATTAAGCCATGATTGTACCTATATTTTTGTTTTAATTTTATTTATTCTTCAGAAATTTCACACATGAGTATATGTATATTAGATCATACCCATCACCAGAAACTCTTCCTAAAGCCCCAATCCTAACATGCTGCTCCTGACTTGTTCATCTTTTACCCTAAAGCAATCTCTCTCTGCTTCCTTTTTTATATAGATCACTGTATATTTTCGAGGATAATGTACTTACTGATTTTGTTTAATTCCCACTCACTGATTATAACTACCTTATAATTCATTTTCTAAGGTGAATGTTTAATTGTTTACTCCATTTATTTAACCATCCATCTGTTACTTGGCGTTTGAGTTTTTACTATTTCATGCTATTACAAATACAGATTTTATAATTATAAATGAATCTTTATTGAATAGTTGCTTTCATTTATCTTCAGTAAAGATTTAACAAAGAAAATGGCTGATCAATCTAATGGGCATATATTTAATATTTTAAAAACTGTCAAACTGTTTACCAGATAGTTTTATCATTTTATATTTCTAAAAAAGTTTCAGTGCTTTCCATATCCCTGCCAAGCCTAGTGTAAAAATTTTAAACTTGTCATTGTAGTGGGTTTGCAGTTGTATCTTACCGACATTTCAATTTTCCTTATGCTGAAGAAATACGTAGCATTTTGGTTTGATGCAGTAGTGATTTTAGTATTAAGAAATGTCTGTAATTTGTCTTTCTCAGTCTGGGTTACCTCATTCAATATGGTGTTTTATAGGTCCATCCATTTGCCTGCAAATTTTAAGATGTCATTATTTTTTTTCTGCTGTGTAGTGCTCCATTTTGTAAATGTACCACATTTTTCTTATCTATTCTTCAGTTGAGGGGCATTCAGGTTGTTTCCAGGTTCTGGCTATGACAAACAATGTTGCTATGAACATAGCTGAGCACATGTGCTTGTGTATGACTTAGCATCTTTGGGTATATACTCAAAAGTGGTATTGCTGAGTCTTGAGGAAGGTTGTTTCCCTAATTTCCTGAGAAATCGCCATATTGATATCCAAAGGACCATACCAGTTTGCACTCACACCAGCAGTGCAGGAGTGTTCCCTTTACCCCACATCCTCTCCGCATAAGTTGTCATTAGTGTTTTTAATCTTGGCTATTCTTATAGGTATAAGATATGTGCTTACTCATAAGTGGCTTTTAGACATAAAGCAAAGAACATCAGCCTACAATTCACAATCCCAGAGAATTTAGACAACAATGAGGACCCTAAGAGGGACATACATGGATTTAATCTACATGAGAAGTAGAAAAAGACAAGATCTCCTGAGTAAATTGGGAGCATGAGGACCATGGGAGAGGGTGGAAGGAGAGGGGAGAGGAAAGAAGGGGAGCAGAGAACACTGTATAGCTCAATGAAATCAATAGAAAAGAAGACGAATAAAAAACAAAATAAAAAGAAATGTGTGTAAGTTAAGACAAATTTTATAAGGAGTTTGGAGCTAAAAATTAAGGGATATAAATTAAAATTTGGTTTCCAAATTCCTGAGAGCCATAGCCACTGAGAAAAAGATTATTGGCAACTAACCAAGATTATATAAACCTGAGGCTAATTAAAATGGAGGCAGATAATATATTTTGAAAACTGCATAAAATTCATCCCTAAATAACCAAATTAGTCTTTGAAGATAGAGAGAATCCTCTACAAGTTCAAATCAATTTCATGAATGATTCAATAAAACTGACAGGAACTTTGGTTATCCAAAACCCACCTAACCAGATTGAAAACACATTAATCTTCTTCTATGGAAATATGACCTAAGGAAATGTAGGCTGTATTAATTTGGTTTGGCACTGAGAAAGTGCTAGCAAAGTTTTATAATTCATCTCTCACTTTCATAGTAGAAGAAAGTAATAATAAAGAGGTGATAGGTCTGCCCTCCTGAGTTCAGTTATTACAGCCTGTTTAAACTATAATCCAAGAAGATAATTCTGACAAGACTGCCATGTTGAGAAGCATTATTTTTTTTTTTCTGATTGGGAAACAGGGACAGTCAAATGAGTTTCAAAGGGAAATAAGTGTCAGCTAAATTCAAGATAAATATATGTACTATGGGTCTCCAAAGAAACCCCGAGGTCTTAAAAATCATGCTAATGTGGCTGGGCGGTGGTGGCGCACGCCTGTAATCCCAGAACTCGGGAGGCAGAGGCAGGCGGATCTCTGTGAGTTCTAGGCCAGCCTGGTCTACCAAGGGAGTTCCAGGACAGGCTCCAAAGCCACAGAGAAACCCTGTCTCGAAAAACCAAAAAAAAAAAAAATCATGCTAATGAGTATCTGAGTGAGACATGTTCTGGTAATATCCAGCACCTTCCTGACCCGTAGTATCTCCTTTTGTTTCATAGTCAGAAGTATGGAGACTTCACTTCCCAGAGTTTTGCTGCAGGATTTAAATTTAATACCAACAAGTCTCCATCCATGAAAGACCTGAAATAGAGGATTGAGGTTGGTTTTTCTATGACAGGAAGAGGCAAAAGACTCTGCAGACATGAACAGGTTAATGGCAATTTCCCGATGAGCTCCAGTGATGTGGGATATCCTTCGGTCTGTGTGTTGCTTCTATTTGTTGATGAATAAGTCTCTTCCAGCCACTAGCTTGGCAGAGTAAAGCCAGGTAGGAAATCTGAACAGAGATATGTACAAGAGTAGGCAGAGTCAAGCAGATGCCAGCTAGATGCCAAGGAAAGATGCATGTAAAGAGGTAATGCTATGGCCAAAGACTAATGGAAATGGGTTAATTTAAGGTGTAAGAGCTTATCTAGAAATATACCTGAGCCATTGGTCAAACAGTGTTATAATTAATATAGTTTCTGTGTGATTATTTGGGTTTGGGTGCCTGGGAAATGAAAGCTCAGTCTCTATTTACAGTTCAGAACTACAGTGACCCAGAGCCTCAGTAGCCCTGGTTATTATGATTACATAAAGGCCAGCAATGGTGTTCTCTTACCAATATTTCTAAATGGGACATGTTTATATTTTTTAACTTTAATTCTGTTTTTCATCCACAAACTAACACCTACATTTCCCATGATCCTGTGAACATCTTCATAAGCATTCAGTTTCCTTACTAAATACCTTCTGGAGAAAAAAAGCAGTGGTTTTTCAATTCCTGCGAAACTGTAAAAGATACAATCCTTAAATGGGATGACGGTTTAGGAAACTTCTTGCATATATAATACAATACATATTTTCAGGTTTCATATGTAGATCTTCTATAGTTTAATTTCCTGTATTGATAGTTGACAGAGAAAACAGGCCAGTTCTAGCTGTTTCATGGCACCAATGTTTGTTTTGGAAATGTATATTCTGTATAAAAATAAAATATGGTAAAAATTGTCTGGGATGAATGTCTAAATTACTGATAATCTCTTATATTTATCTGGTATAATTTCATAGTTGTATGGAGTTTCTAGAACGAGAAATGGACAAGGAGGAAAATTTTACTGAAGGTCTTGCACCTCCCTCTTTTAACCACAGTAAAGATGAGCTCAGATAAAGGTCCCTAAACACAGCCATCCAGAGGCAAAATCAAAGATCCAGTGAAAAGTGTCATGTCACAGAGTGAGCTGACAAGTGGCCAGCTTCTGCCACCTGTTGAAATAAGAGCAGCGGAGCTGCGTCCCCAGCTCCCAGCTGCCTGCATGGCTAGCTTTATACCTGAAATAATTACACGGAAACTGTATTCTTTTAAACACTGCCTGGCCCCATTAGTTCCAGCCTCTTATTGGCTAGCTCTTACATATTAATCTAACCCATTTCTATTAATCTTTGTAGCCCACGAGCTGGCTTACCAGGAAAGATCTTAGCCTGTGTCTGTCTGGAGTGGGACAATCATGGCGACTCACTGACAGCTTCTTTCTCCCAGCCTTCCGTTCTGTTAACTCCACCCACCTATATTCTAACCAATAAAATGGGCCAAGGCAGTTTC
This sequence comes from Microtus ochrogaster, assembly GCF_000317375.1. Classification (NCBI taxonomy): domain Eukaryota; kingdom Metazoa; phylum Chordata; class Mammalia; order Rodentia; family Cricetidae; genus Microtus; species Microtus ochrogaster. The sequence goes on along the minus strand of NW_004949100.1, from coordinate 9,160,634 downwards.
TTTATTGCTTAACCAATGAAATCAACAGATTGATATATGACACTCCCACATCAGCCACCAAAAGAGCTTTATTGAAGACAACAATAGTGAACATGAAGAAATATTTAAAATAAACAGTTTTTTTAATCAGTGCTTTGATGAATGTCTTGTAACTTCGTTAAGACTCAGTTCAAAATAAGAAATAAAGCAATATTTAGGACTTCTAATTTTATTCCAGAAAACTAATTTGGGAAAAAAATGCATCTTTTAGATGACATATTTCATTGAAATTGTAATCACTTTCTTGAGACTTCAAAGGGGAAAAGATACATTGTTATAATGCTGATTATTTGCATTATGGAATAAAATATTAATGTGAGAAAATGGCTCCACTTTAAGGCTGTAAAAGTGTTAATACCTGAAGGTATTTGAGGAGTGGAAACAGAAAGGCAGTGTAGAAAATGGACTGTGGACTGATTTGTAAAACTTCTTCTGACACATGTTAGGACCCATTTGTCGTTGCTCATGACTGACATTTAAGATAAAGACTAGATAATGATATTGAGGAGCAGAATGTCAATCAAAGAAGTAACCTCAGCAAGGACAAATGCAAAAGTATGCCATGCCATGATCCTGTGTGTAAGGATTATATTTTAACTCCATAATTCACCCTCAAGTTATATCTACCATCTTTGTGATGCAAATTTGTGAGTCACTGAGGTATTGATTCTTCCTAGCTTTCAAAGTTGTTTCAAAGTTTGTGTGAAAGAATAAAGATAATGTTGCCAAGTCATTCTGAAAGAAAATGACCACCACAGATCTACAGTACTGAAGGCTAGAAGGGTTGTTGTGACAATTAGGATGGCATTTCATGTAAGTTTTAAATTCTACTGGTTGCATGGACAGGAAAACCCTATGGCCACAAATAAATGAGATGCATTGGCTGTCCATAAAGGATGTTAATAATATACTATTGTTAATGAAAAAATTCTTATAGACCAATGTTTCACATGGTTTTGTTAGTATCAAAACTGCATATGCATTTTATGTATATATACAAATAACTACGTTACCACAGAAAAATTAGTAGTGTATCAAATTACTAAAGCTATCTTTTCTAAGTTACAGTGGTGATTCAGATGGAGATTTTTCTCCCTATGTCTATCCATTGTTCATGTATATGGGCCCAAGCACACACATATAATATTTAGTGATGTCCTTGTAGGCAACCTTCAAATTCTTTGTATTTATACTATTGCTAAACTTAAGATATATACAAGCCTGCCATATGTGACTTCCAGCTAATATAAATAGGTATACATGGACAAGCATAAACATTTAGAGAAAAAGAACATTTTGGCGTTAGTGGACATCATTGATATCTTTTTAAAGAATGAATTTTTTTATATAAAAATTACCTTAGTTGTGCCAAGAATTTTAGCTTTCTTTTGATAGCTTAGGGAGCAGGGGTCACAGAGAAGCAGAATCACCTTGCACAATAGAGCAAGTTTACATGCGTGATATGAGTTGACTAACAGGGTGATCTCAATGTCATATTCACCACCTCTGCAAAATAATGAATCATGTCTGTGCTCTGGGCATGAGTGGATGGATATTCTTGGCACAATTCAGACTTAGAGGGCAGTCAAAGGCCAATGAGAGGGCAGTAGTGCTTAGAGACAGGGTGGGCACTGCAAGGCCTCTCAGAAATCAGAGAACCTTCACATTCTCCCCAGACAGAGCATTTGGGTGGCATTTCATGTTCAGCACACTAATAGGTTTAGTTGGCGTTTTCCTTCGCTTACCAGGAAGCTAGTCCTCAGCTTTGTAAGGTTACTGTATCCAGTTTGATGAAAGCTAAAAAGAGATTCCAAGTAAGCCCCCTAGAGGAATGGTGTGACCACTTTTGATAAAATTTCCACAAAAAGGTAGAGAATTCACAGTCAACAGAAGCCTTTCCTGCACTGCAGGGTCTGTGAGGAGAGTTCCTCAGCAGCGAAAGGTCTGCTCTTAAGGAACCACATCTATTCCCTTAGCAAAAGTGTTCACTGCAGACCAAGCTCAGAAGGGACAGGGGTCAGGCCAGTGCTAGAGTTGAGTAAACCTTTTTTTTTCCATATCAGCAGTCTTCATTTCCACCCTTGGAAGATTTATTTCAAGTGCATGCATGCGTGTGTGTGATGTGATGTGTGTGTGTTTGTGTGCGTGTGTACTTGAGTGCAGGTGCCTGCAGAGGCCAGTAGAGGGTGTTAATTCTCCTCAAGCTTGAGCTACAAAAAGCTTGGAGCTGCCCATTGTGGGTGCTAGATAAACTTGGCCCCTCTGTTATAGCAGTATGAGCACTTACCTGCTGAATCATCTTTCTAGTCCTTTCCATCTTTTAATATTGTATGTGCTAGAGGCTGTCTAGCTCATAAACGAGAAAGGAAAACGTTAACCGTGCCTTAATGTAGGATGTGAATCTTAACTTCCTGGCCTCTACCATGGACCTAATAAACTTAAGAACATGCTGCTCTTCTTCAACACACACACACACTTGAAAAAGAAAACACAGACTAAAATTCAGGAGCCAGTGGTTTTAAAAAAAAAATGATCAGTTTTAGAACTGATTTTGTTTCACATAGTTTATCTCTAGTTAGTAAGATATATTTGTTTATTCATTAATATTTCTTGAATGTCAACTTTTTACCCAACACACTTCTGGGACCTGAGGGAATAGGGAACAAACTGACAAAATCCCAATCTTCTCAAGATTGACTATTCCAGAGTAATTGAGATGTTCTGTACAGAGAATGATTCATGAGAGTAATGAGTGAACACTTACATAAGCAAGCTTATTAGGTATATAGCAAGTAAAAGAACAAATTTCAAAGCACCATTAAAACAGCTTCCTGTATGCAGCAGACACGACTGGGAAAACTCTGCAGAAACAGTTGGCCTGGACTTCCCAAATGAGATATTCTTGCCAAGAGCAGGACCCTTTGGCCAGCTTCTCATCCTTACCTCAGACATTTGTTCTTGTTATGGGATTAATGATGGTCACATCTACTAGAATAATTCCAGCTGTTCTCCAGGACACAGATTTCAATGTCTTCAGCTGTTCTCTATTTTCCTTCCTCCATGTTCTAAAGCCAAGGTCAAGCCTGCCCTAGCATAGGGAATCCTGGAAGACACTTGAGACAAAGATGTGAGAGATGGGGATGAAGGAGACCAGCCCTTTTAACACCCAGCGTCCAATTTCTACAAGTCTAAATTTACAAGAATAGTTTATATCAGACAAGAATAAGCATTAAAACAATTCCATGTGGAAGTAGGTGCTGTTATAAATAAATAATTCAGCTAAGGCAGCTAAGGTGTTAGTGGCAGTGGTAGCAATTTATGTGAAGTGTTTAAAGACATCATTTTGCTTGAAAATAAAAAATGCAAGCAAATTGAAAGAACATGGAGGCTAAAGAACCAAAGTGTGTACTATGTTAGCCTCAGGAGGAAGTATGAGGAGCTCCTGTGTAGAGAGCCAGAGTACTGTGAATTGGTACAAGATGACTGGTTTCAGGTAAGCAGACCAGAGGAATGATGGTATAACAGTTTCCTGTTTGGAAGAGGATTAGCTATTAACACTTCTCACGCAATTAAAACATCTTTAATCTAAGACTCATCCCCCCAACCCCAACCAGAGTCCTGCTGCCTTACCAATAAACATGTGCATGTAATCCAGAGATCCTGGCACAACCAAGCTTTCATCACGGTGAATCTGTTATGATCAGTACCATACCCACCTGGGAAAATAATTCTGTCATAAAGCACTTTCTCTTTGGGACCAGTGTTTAGACGAGGAAAGGAACTATTTAATGGTAGCCTTTATTTTCTTTTTGGTTTTTAAGACAGGGTTTCTCTGTAGCTTTGGAGCCTTCCTGGAACTTGCTCTGTAGACGAGACAGGTCTCAAACTCACAGAGAGCTGCTTGTCTCCGCCTCCCAAGCGCTGGAAATAAAGATGTGTGCCACCACCTCCCTGCTTTAATAGTAGCTTTTATTTCTTTCCTTTAACCTCTTCCCTACTTTTATCTTCTTATTGTAGATGATGAATACTTCTTACTTTTTCTACCCAATGTTACCAAGGGGTTATTGTTTCCATCGAAAAAAAACTTACAGAATAATCCATTCAAATTCAAATAAATGATGCAGAAATGAAGTTTGCTCTAAACTTCCCACTCTATGGAGCACCTTAGACATACTCAAAATATGATATTATGAAATAAAATTTGTGGTTATCTCAATGAGTAGGGAATGAATAATCTATTTAAGTGTATGAGGTATCACAAGAACAAGAGTAGACTTTCAGCAGCTCTAGTTGTGTTGCACGACATTCTCCTGTTTATGCGAGTTGGGGGGGAGGGGAGAGCAATGCGTACACCTCGGTTTCCTTACACAGGACTTTACCTGCCTTGTCTTTCCTCCTGTGCCTAGGAATAAACCAAGCCTGAAGCTATAATTAAAATGCAAATGGGTTTCTGAAGCCAGTTTCCTTAGCAGGATGAATGCCTACTAGATGGGCAACCTGCAGTGCCTTAGCTCCCCCACTTCTTTATCTGCCACTTTCTAGCAAATTCTGCAGCCATATGGCTCATAATCCATATGTGATGAAGTGAGCATTACGTTTCCATATGGACGTGTTTTCTCTTTGGTATACTCCATGCTCGCTCACATTTTTGCTTGCAGATTTTCATGCATGCGGCTGCCGCTGCCTGTCATTTTTTTATGCCTTCCAACTTAGTTGGTTTGCAAGATTTAGCTAGAGTCCTTTCAAACTCGATTATTCTTAAATCATACCTAAACTTTTTTCTATTAAAAATGTATCTTATTTTAAATTACCTGTATTTATTTCTTTTATGTATGTACAGTCAAACTCAATTATTCCTAAATAATATCTGAACTTTTTCCTATTAACAATGAGTCTTATTGTTGCCGGGCAGTGGTGGCGCACTCCTTTAATCCCAGCACTCGGGAGGCAGAGGTAGGCGGATCTCTGGGAGTTTGAGGCCAGCCTGGTCTACAAGAGCTAGTTCTGGAACAGGCACCAAAGCTACAGAGAAACCCTGTCTCGAAAAACCAAAAAACAAACAAACAAACAAACAAACAATGGGTCTTATTATTAAATGACATGCATTTATTTGTTTGTGTAACCTGCTGAGTCTCTTCTGTTTTTTTAATTATGTCTAATATACAAGAATTATAGAGAAGCATAGATAAAAAATTATCAATTAAAGCAATAAAATAAGTGTTAACACTGAGGTATACATCTCAACCTCCCAAATCTCTAACGCTTACTTAAATTGGAGGGTAATATCATATGAGGAGCAAGGTTCATTAAGAATAAGGATTCTAAAAAGAATCCTCCTGGAGAAAAGACCTCCTCGTGTGCAACTCAAAGATAACATGTGTGACGGGCAGTTGTGTGTGCCATGCTGACTGTGCTAAAGAATGCTCAGGTAGCTGGTGAAGTAGTAATTCCTGGTACAGCTGTGAAAATTTTATGAGTTGATATCCAACTGAGCTAGTTCTGGAACAGGCACCAAAGCTACAGAGAAACTGAGTCAGCAAAATCTGTAAAATGATTGACCATCACCAATATAGTGTGGCATCTAAATAGAATGAAAAAGTAGAAGGGACACTTTGTTGTTTCTAATATTCTTTGACCTTTGAACTCTATGAATTAGACCAGTCAGAAAAAGGTTATGAAGACTGTCCTCAACTCTGTTATATTACCAAACTTCCTGATCCTCCAACATTCTGACCTCATATTATGGGCTTCCCTTTGGCTGTAGTCTATTCCCAAGCTACCTTTTGAGTCCTCAAGCATGCACTCAGTTAGGGATACCTGCCCATGGATATTGCCATCCTGGCTGTATCTGAGCTAGTGGGAATATCTATTTTGATTATTTCAAGCCTGAAGGTGCTTAGAATGGTATCTGGCTGTATCGATTTTTGAAAGTATTGCAGAGAGAATTATCACTCTCGAAATTGTTTTCTATGTTCTTTCCCTATAATAAGAGCAACTAAAGGAAAATTTAAGTAGTATTCAATTGGAATTGATTTGGGAATGCAACTTTATGCCTAGCATTTTACTTCTTTCATGTGTATTGCAAATTTTATATTTTAAGTGTTATTTTACATAGGTCTACTGCTTTGAGTGTGTTCCACCATGTTTGGAAGTTAAGTTTCAAATTGGAAATAATAACTATGGGAAGTTATCTTAATGTTTATAATGACATGAGCCCACTAAAAAGACTTTTAAAAATGTGTGTGGTAGCATATGTGTAAATTCAATTTCATGTTACTACCTTGAGCATAAACAATAAGTAGTTAATTTTTAATTTTTAGATTTGTAATGATTTCAATAGCGTATATAGATACATTAAGGAGAACAGAAGTTTCAATGATTTATTTGGTCTTTGATTAACAGACAAAACCAGCATTTTCAAACTCATTAAAAGGAGAGAAATTATTTTATATAACAAATGAGTCTATCTGTAGTTATAATTTAGAGCTAGGTATTAAAAGATGCTAATATATGCAAATCTCCTCATGATACATTAATGGCATGACAGTACTGTTTCCATTAAAATGGCTTTGACTTGTCATAGACTTACACATTTATCTAGCATCTTAGTGTATGCCACAATCATCAATGTGACCAAATGTTAAAGATAGCAAATTTTTCATTAATTTCAGCTCACTAAAGGAGTTGTTGAGAATTATCACAATATTGAATTCTCATCAATACACACACACTACTACTACTACTACTACTACTACTACTACTACTACTACTACTACTGCTTTGGGAAAATTCACTCAGAATGACATATTTAATCTTCTAATGTTCATGTAGATACTATAAGCATTTTCCTGTATCTAGGTCCTGCCTGCTAGACCTTAACGTACATTGTTGAACTGAATTACTAAAATCCCATAGCACAGTGCACCAGGTCTGTAAATAGTAATTTAAAATTTGGATTAGATCAAAGTCTATTCTTTGCATTCAACCGAAGGTTTAGATTTATTCTTTGTGAAAAGAAGTGCCTATGCTGTACAGGAATGCCTCACTCTTGAAATTTGTGACAACGTCTTCTCGTCATTTACAGACCCTTATCATCACCAATGTCTTTACAACATACCACCCGGAGAATTATAATGAAAGTCAGTTTCATCTACCTTGGGTTGACTTTGGGTGGCTATCATTTTTTCATCAAACTAAATTTTGTCAGAAGATGTATCCAAAAATTTATTTTAGAGCTTGCATAGCATATGAAAGGCTCAGTAAAAAAAAAAAAATTTGATACAGTAATGTTGGATCCAAGAAATTATTTGACAATTATATATCATTAATATATAATTTTTAATTTTAAATAAAACTTAGTTATTAAATATATATGTAACTTATAGATTATTCATGATATAGTTAATCATTTTAATGTGCATAAATTAAATTTAATTATATATAATTAAAAATAATTTATATATTTAAGATATTTAAATAATAATTACTCAATAATAATTACTTTTATTAAGGAATGCTTTCAAGAGAATAATACTGCAGAGTAGTAGAAATCTACCAGAAGATACACTTAGGTGTTAGCTACTGCTCTTCCTTGTGCATCTCCTGATATAAGCCAGCGCTGATATTTAATATTTTTATCAATCTGACCTAATCTATTTATTTAGAAGACAAACCCCTAGGCACAATAATGAGGGGCTATCTAGATATGATATGCCTGTGATGGATTATCTACATTATGCTGACTGAGGTAGGGCAACCTTAACTGTGTATGGCACCATCTCATTGGTTGAGATTCTGAATAAACAGTAAGGAGTTTGCTGAGAACTCAGTCGCCACTTTCTGTTACCTTGCAGCAGACAGAGTAAGACCAGCTGTCTCTGTTCCTGCTGCCGTGACTATCCTAACAGCACGGGCTATAGCCTTGAGACATGATGTGACTCAAGATAAATAGTTTTATTTAAATTGCTTTTGTCATGGTATTTTGACACAGCAATGATACAAATAATAACAGACAAAACTCCGGAGTGTATATTCTCATTTTTAACATAAGAAAGCAAGCTATGGAATTGTTACAATCTCTTAGATCTAAATATTCTATGATTTAACTAAAGACAAGGATAAAAAAAAAATCCACCGAGTTTATGTTAGCTAATACAAGACAAATCCAGAGATTGACATTCGATGTCATAGAGAATGCACCAATTGTAGAAGGGGGACATTTTTAGAAACCTTTCAAATTAAAAGTTTATAAAGAACCCCAACAGCATAGCAAATACAAATGAGCATCTATGTGAATAATCAAAACAAATAAAAACAGATATTGTACATTGAGATGCTAAATGTAATGAAACATCCACTCAGAAGGAGGCTTATTCATCTTACACTAGAGGACCTAATTATTTCTTTAAACTAGGAGAGGACATCTGGCTTTTCACTAGGGAATCACATCTAAATGCAAATTCATAGACTCTCCCGTCTGATCCACAGCAAAGTCAGGGACAGCTAGAGTGGATTCACATAGTACTCTTAAACCCTTTCACACTTTGAAAAAGAAGGAGGAAATACAAGGTCTTCAAAAGCACTCAATATGATTATTATTATCAGCTCATCACATGAGTTCTGGCAAATGAAGTAAAACAGATACCGATCATTCGTCAGTTTCTGAAATACAAAACTACCTATGATATGATTCATTACTTTCTTTAATACACATCTCAGATTCTTAAAATGATTGTTTGATTTCTTCCACTGCGTGAAAACTTCATTTTACTTTTTCAGTGAGATGATTTAAATAGTTGGAGTGTTTCTGTTAAGACATACACCAGAAATCTTTGTGATGAAAGCATCAAACATATACCAGCATTAAAATAATTCTTCAACTTTAATGCAGAATATTTTTTTCAGCCTTAATACAGACCAAGTTAAAATTGTTAAATGAGGGGGAAGGTTAGTTTTTATCCCTGTCATTTCTAGATGTATACAGTCAGCTTGGAGGGCTTTCTCAGAGTAGGGGCATCCTGGTGGTTCCCCACCCCTATCGGCATCCTGGGAAGACAGCAAGGCTCTGAGAGGTGGGAATGAAAAGCAAGGCCCCTTCTGTTCAGCAGAAGTGCTAACTAGTTGGCAAGCCGAGGTAATAGGAGGCAGGAGGATGACAATAAAATTAATAATAATAATTTAAAAAAAAGAAAATTCTGTCTTACTAGTAAAATGCTATTTTAGGTAACTTAGATGAAGATGCTTGGTAAAATGGTAGCAACAAGTTAACCTTCCGGTTTTACTGACAGATATTTTGAATGATCTTTATTTTTTTTTTGCCTTTTCTTACTATTTATTTTTACACAAATTGCTCAAATTCTAGAATTAAACCATTCATAAACTTACATAGCAAAGTAACATTTCCACACTGGAAAGCCCAAGGCAGAGAACAACCTGTAGAATTATCTCGTTTCAAATACCATATCAAATAATATCGAGAAAGCTGGTGAATAGACATTGAAGACAAGGAAAATAAAACAGAAGCAAGAGAAGACGACACATGAAGAGTACTTGAGAGACAGGAGCAGAAATAGATTAATGGATTTAAATGAGCTATTTATGATAATGTCAGATCATCCAGGTTCTCTGGGAGGAAAACGGCGTTCAATAATTCTGCCTTCTCAACTCTCATTCTTTAAAGTTTGGTTTGAGGGTCTTTTCCTTCCTGAAGCCTAAATTCCACTGAAAATTTAATTAATCCAAAGGCAAGCTCATTCAATGGCAAGAAGAATTTCAAAGATTGATATTATTTTAGCTTAAGACGTAACAACATACATGTGAGACAGTTGACAGTTATTGAAATTTCTATTAAGTACACTTCTTGTAATATATGGAGAAATCACTATGAATTTTTCCCATGCACAACCTCTAGAAACAGGTTGATTGCATTCATTTGGAATGACTTTGAACATTTTCTGATGAGATTCTACAAGCCAGGCCATCATTAAGACAAGAAAAAAGTCAATTTAAGCTGCAGCATGTAATCCTTTGCTAAATATAAAAAGAGAAATATCACAACTATGAGTCTGCAGAACAGCAAAGGAAAGAAGATTGCATAATTACTGCTTGTGAAGATGTTTCAGAATACTGATATTATCATTTAAGAACTCAATTTCAATTTACATTGATGACACAGTTTAATTAGTGTGCTGTAAATAGAAGGGACCAGGTAGCTTTTGAATATTTTCTTTTGGTATCAGTTGGCACTGATTAAATGTTAATTTTATGAAGTGGGAAATATTAATTTTTTTTATTGCAAAAATATTTACTTATTATTTCAAGTTTCCTCAAAAGTTCCAAATAAGCAAATATATAGAGAAAATTTATTCTTCCCTTGTTCTGAGAACACTCTGGACCTCCATGGTATTCCCACTGCCATTGGATCTATAATTATAATTTCCACTCTGGGCAGCCTTCCAAACGCATCTTCAAATTAAGGCTAGTTATAGGCCTTCTGAAGACATGCCAGCCAGGAAACCCACATAGATGGTACTGAGACTGACTTGCCTAATTAGATTATACACATGATTGCTGACAGATTTTAATACTTTTTTCTGGTGATAATTTATTTATAAAGATATTGATCATTTTACAATTATGCTGTTGTCTAGGAATAAAAGTGACCCAGAGGATATTGAAGGCTCACTAGATAGATATCTAACATTACTACAGTTTGAAGCAGAGTGATGTTTTGCAATAAGCATATTTTCATCCTTAAATGGTCATCAAAGTTGGAAGGCAAGTCAATAAAGAAATTAAGGGAAAAATAATAAAAATATAAAAAAGAGAGAGGATATGAGAAAAAGAAAGATAAAAAAAGAGATCTCCAGGCACACCATCTAGTCCTGATGAGTCATTTGCTTCCTCACAAAACTCAAGCTAAATTTTAGAGTTGAGGCAGAAGCTCTATTTGAGAGTTGAAGAGGAGAGAACAAACATCTAAACAGTGGAGGAGGAAAATCTTAATGGTTTGTCAGAATAAATAAACAGGATACAATAGTCCTTTGCCAGTGTATTTTTCTAAACAAAGGAGGTAGAATAAAAATCCACTACAAACACAAGACTGTGCAGAGGAAAACAGTTGAGAACAACAGGCTTTATTGGACTATTATATTTTATTGCATGTATTACCAGACTTCTACAGACGGAATAAAGCTGGCTTTATATTAGAGCCATAAGCCCTTCAGCTTTTGATGGTTTCTAACAGCATATTTCATCAAATGTCCCCTCAGACATTCATACGAGTGCAGCATTTATTTCTGTCCTTAAAATTGAAGGCAGGAGTGCCAATGAAGCTTTATACAATGAACATTACCAAAGCTTTATAAACCAAAGTAGAGAAGCGAAAAATCCACTGTCCAATTTTCTATAATTTTATTTGCATTCATTGAATTTTAAGAAAAAAATATTTATAACAATTTATAGAGATAAACAAATATGGTGTCCTTATTATCTTCGCTTTTCAACACAGCCTAGAATCCCTGGAAAAGTGGGTCTCAACAGAGGGACTTGCCAGATGAGATTAGCCTGTGGGCAAGACTGTGAAGGAATGTCTTGATTATTAACTAATACAGGAAGGTCCACGCCCCTGTGAGTGGTAGCGTTTCTTAGGCAGGTGGTTCTGGGCTGTATAAGAAAGCTAGCAGGTTAATAATAACCCACAAACTTCGGACCAGCCAATGAAAATGAATACACAGCATTCCCAAACTTATGGGATGTAATGAAAACAGTACTAAGAGGAAAGTACATAGCATTAAGTGCCTACATGAAAAGCTTGGAGCAATCTCATACAAGCAACTTAAAACCACACCTGAAAGCTTCAGCATAAAAAGAAACACACACACTAAAGAGGAATGGACACCAAGAAATAATCAAACTGAGGGATGAAAAAAAATAGAAGCAAAGAAAACCATACAAAGAATCAGTGAAACACAGGAGTGGTTATTTGAGAAAATCAACAAGATGACAAACCCTTATCCAAGTTAACGAAAATGCAGACAAAGAGTATCCAAATGGACAAAATCAGAAAAGAAAGGAGGACATAACAACAAAATCTGAGCAAAGCCAGAGCTTTCTGACCCCTTTATTGCTGCTTACAGAGTTCATTAAGTCATTTCATATTCTAAGTGATTTCTAAATGTTGGCATTCTGTAATGTCTAGTCATTATCACTGTAGCTTTTAAACTAGGTACCTGTTACCCAGTATTTAATTCCAATTGTAAAGCAGTCCTCTGGTTGGTAGCCACTCTTAATCTCCAGATAGTTAGCTTTCTCGTGGATATTATATGGATCTCAATTAACTTTAATTTCTTTGCATGTTCAAAACTAAGTTCAAAATCTCCAAGTTGAAACTAACCTTATATTTTAATTGTCAATGTGACACAGTATAGAATCATTAGAGAAAGGATTCTGAATATCTAGACTAGGCTGGACTGTGCAAGTGTCTATGGGGGGATTATCTTGATTATAATGGCTGGCTGGTTTGTGTGTCAAGTTGACAGAAGCTATGAGTCATCAGACATGTAGGAGCCTCAGATAAGGAAATGCCTCTATGAGATCAAGGTGTAAGACATTTTCTCAAATAGTGACCAATGGGGGAGGATGGAGCTACCCCTGAGATGGTGGTCCTGGACTTTATAGAAAAGCAAACTGAGCAAGCTTGAAGAAGCATTCCTCTATGGCTTCTGCATCAGTTCTTGCCCTTTTTGAGTTCCTGCCCTGCTTTCTGTGATGATGAATGACAATGTGGAAGTAGAAGCCAAATAAACCCCTTCTTTTCCAACTTGCTTTTTGTTCATTGTGTGTTGTCATAGCAATAGAAACCTTAACCAAGACCCTGAGATAGAAAGATCTGCTCACTTGAGTTGCACCATTCTACAGACAAAGGATCATGGGGATGCAGTGTAGAGAATGAGAAGATTATGAGCGAGCAAGCACACATTGTTCTGCCCTGATCATTGATGTCGTGTGAGCAATTCTGTCAGACTTCTGCTATGGTGACTTCCCCAATATGATGGATGACAATCTGGAATTGTGAAGCCAACATCAAAGGTTTTCCCCATATATCCAGAGTAGTTATCATAGCAACAAGAAGGAAATCCGTGATTCTTTACCCTGGTCCTTCCTGCTGCTAAAGTAACTAACTTTAGATTATACAGATACTCAAGTCTGGGAAGCAAATGAGATCTTTCATATATTCCGTTGTCTCTCTTCACTTCTCATACCAATTTTAAAGAACCAGTCTTACCTCTGTTTCTTTTTTTTTCTTTTTTTTTTTTTTGAGACAGGGTTTCTCTGTGGCCTTGGAGCCTGTCCTGGAACTAGCTCTGTAGACCAGGCT
>NW_004949100.1:9134152-9146678 GCF_000317375.1 Microtus ochrogaster | reverse complement strand
GAGCTCCAGGATCAAAGAGAGAGAGAGAGAGAGAATATGTAGTGTTGCAGGATATTTAATCATACTGTGAAAACCCAAGATTGTTAATAAAGTCAATCTTGAATCGGGGATAGAACCAGCTACTAGTTGACAGGACTTAGCCATAGAGAGGATGGAGGAGCTAGGAAGAGATGCACAGGAAGGAGTAGAGACAGATTTAGATATTCATGGGTGTTTTTTTTTGGGGGGGGGGGATGACTTGGCCACTGGCCAAAAAGGAAGGTCAACTGGTTGCTTCTTGGGCTCTCTAATCTAATAGGTTTTTATTATAACATCTGAGTCCTGAGTCTTTATTGGCAAATAGAGCAACTTAGTTAAAGATGATAATGTAATCCAACACGAAGAACAGGTTTCCCAAATCCAGCTAAGCCCCATGGAAAGGTTCTGCTCTCATTGTTAGAAGCCCGTACTAAGACACCAAGATGCAGGATTGTCACACCCAGGTAGGGGCTAGGTTGGACCCATTCAAGCTCCCTGGCTGCTGTTCCAGCTTCCGTGAGCTCCTGGGAACTCAGGTTAGCTGTCTCTGTGAATTCCCCCATGATGAACCCCTGGCTGGTTAAATCCCTCTTTTTCTTCCACAAGATTCTCAGGGAGCTCAGCACAGTGCTTGTCTGTGGATCTCTGCATCTGCTTCCATTGTTACTGGGCAGAATAGCTCAGATGGCAATTAGGGAAGTCACCAGTTTCTTTCCAGAAGATGTCCAGTTTGCCTCACATAAGGGGAGGAGCTCGGTCCTGCTTCAACTTGGTGCATCACAGTCTGGGCAAGCCCATAGGAGGCCTGTCCCTTTCTGAATGGAGATGGAGGAGGAGTGGATGCAGAGGAAAAGGGGAGGGGATGGGAGGAGAGGAGGAAAGGGAAACCAGTTGGTATGTAAAAATGGACAATAGAAATAAAATAAAACATAAACATAAAAATGAACAACTTAAGTAAAATAAAACAATCTTTTATAAAAAGGGGTGGGGTGAGTGGGTGAAGTTGGGGGAGCAGGAGGATGTGAGTGAGGGAATTAGGAATGGGTATGTAAAATAAGATTGTTTTTAAAAAAGGAAAAAACACAGAAAAAGTAGTGTAGTGTGTGTGTGTGTGTGTGTGTGTGTGTGCGTATGTGTATGTATGTGTGTGATGTGTGGACATGCTTACAGAGGCTACAAGACAGTGTTGAATCTCCCAGAACTGGGGTTTCAGGCAGTTGTAAGCTATTTGATATGAGTGCTGGGAATTGCACTCTGGTTCTCTGAATAAAAAGCACCCATCCTTAACTACTAAGCCAGTCCCTCAAATCCCAATTTTTAAACATGAACTTAACAATAGTCATTATTATCATACCATTACTAAATTTGTAAACAGTTATTTACATTTTAAAGCAACCTATGTTCTCCTTTTTACTATTTATTTAGTAACGGTCTCACTAGTGGGCACAGAGTAGTTATTTAAAATGGCAGAATGGATAATCAGAGCAACTTTTGTTTGTCTTGATAACCCAGTGTCCCTTAGCCTGGATAACAGGGTGATATTAACGTGCACATGCTGACAGTTATTGTGGGGGATGAGGTAATAAGAGGTGGGAAGCCTGTATGTGACAAGCATACTACAGTGTTCTCTCTGCTTATGTACCTGCTTTCCACACCAGGATTAATATTTTCATTCACATACAGTTACAAATCCTTATCTAAGTCAGTCTTTGTTAGCTGTCTTTACAGGCAATTGCAAAAATTTATGAGTTCTAGCTTAGTTTATTTCTCATTTCTGATATTCCAGCAGACATATGGCTCAGAGTATTCAGTTATTTGAATTAATAGAACTTTCTTTGTTTGCTAATGGCTTTATAGACACCAGAGCAAACATTCATAAAATAACATTTACTGATAAAGTCGACCTCAATTTAAGAAAGTCTCTCTCTCTCTCTCTCTCTCTCTCTCTCTCTCTCTCTCTCTCTCACACACACACACACACACACACACACACACTATATTTGCTAGTAGTTTCCTTTTTTTTTGGAAAAAGGCACAAATGAGTTTTAAGCATTTTCCATAAAATAATTTTTAAAAATAAAAATGGATTAAATAAAACTAAAGAAAGTTTACTCAGCAAGAAAGATTGATGAACAATTGCAAAGGAAAATATATATCTAATCCTGATCTGGCCAAAGGGAACCCAAAGTGCTCAGAGAATGGGATTGGCATAATGGCACAATATATTTTAAAGCCTATAAAAGTCTTAAGGAAGGGTCGGCACACTAAGCAATGTACTGTGATCTACAGGATTTTGTTATGATGAAAATGTATGGTGCTTTGCTCAAGTCTTTAAATTTTTATGTCAATTTTTTAAATTATCTGTAGACAGTCATATTTAAAATGTAATAGGTCATTGCTGTGACACTCTAGAATCAATTAAGGTGTGTGTGTGTGTATATGTGTGTGTGTCTGTGTGTGTGTGTTTGTGTGTGTTATGAGTTGAATTGTGTCTTGATATACTGGCATATTGAAGTCTAAATTCTCTAAGCTCATAATATGAAATCTGGGTGAGGAAAATGCAGGTGAATTTATGAATAATGAGGTCATTCTGCTGTAGGATGAACTCCTAATCTCTTTACTTCTAGAAAATACTGAAATCGACTCCAACATGGTGGGGACACCAGATGCAAACAGCAGCAAAGCCCTAGCACACAGTGTATTGGCAGTACATCAGCAGAAACTGGGGCAGAGGCACGGAGAGATGTTTCTATCTTAGGCTCCAGAAAGAATCAAACCTATGGGCATCTTGCTCCAGAGCTTCTGGCCTCCACACCTACACATGAGTTCTGTCATTTAAGTCACCAAGTTTCTACTTGTTAAAGTTGTTAAAGTTTTCCTTGAAAACTAATATAATGTCACCTACTCCATGTCTGAGAATGTATTTAAGATGAATCACCCCTTGCCATAAGTTATAGGAAAAGAAAAAGAAAGTTCTTGGAAAAAATTAAGTATTGCATCATTGAAGTAAAATATTGTAAATTTAAAAAAAATATATTTGGGGCAATGTTGGTTGACACAGGCAAAAACCCATTTTGTAATGTTAGGTTTTAAAAGATAGATGCCCATTTTTGGTTAAGAAGGAGAAAGTACACAGTCTGAATTTACTTCCATGCTATACAAGCTGAGACACTGAACAAAGCAATGATGGCCAATGAAGGGCAGGCAGCAATGCAAAGTAGAGATCTTTGAGGACTGGGGGGTCAAGGAGGCAAATTGAAGATTTCTCCAACTTGCTGCCTGGAGAAAGTTTCAGGGTTTGGCCAAGGAAAAGAATTTCAGGCAGAACCTGAATGTTTTCCTAGGCTGAGGAAACTAAGCAGGGAGTTCCCAGAAGTCAAGGCAGAGTTCACAGAACAGAATGCCATGAAAGCAAAGCCACACTAGAGTTAATTCTGGGGAAACTTTAGTTGCCTTTGCTCAGTATTCAGTTTGGTTCTGTTTAACTCTCTTTCTCTGAGCGAAGGGACTCTCTGAAAGGACTGAAAGATAGAATGAAGATACAACGGGTAAGATCCGGATTACTGACAGTTCCCAGAACGATTTGAGACATTTACTATCTATGGGCCCTCAGCTCCAGTAATAAGAGAAATTCTGCCTTAGTAATGGGAAAAAAATAAACAGAATAAATGCTGCACCGGACTAAGATGGGATCAAAAGGTGTTCAGGTGTTGTTTCAATTACAAAAAAATAAAGCACCCAACAAGAATTAAACCACAATGTCTGGTATCTCATCATAAGTTAACAGGCATGCAAATGAACAGAAATTGTCACTTTCTGACTGCAAATGACTCCGCAGTGATACAGATCACAGAAGCAGCAAGTACAGATATTAAGACAGTTATATTTATCCATCCAGAAAGCTCAACCAAAAACTAAACTTCTTACATAGAGACATGTGTGGTGGTTAATAGTAATTGTCAACCTGAGAAAATGGAATCATGTAGATGGTAAGTCTCTGGTGAGTCACTAGAATGGACTAATTGAAATGATAAGATCCACCTAAATTCTGGAGAACAGTTCCCCAGGCTGAGGTGCCACACTAAATTAAAAGGACAATGTTATCTGAGCTCTTTTTCTCCATCTTACATTGCTTCCTGATTGTGGATACAGAGCGAACAGTCTCTTTAGACTTCTGCTGTCTCCATGACTCCCCACCATGATGGATTACACCCTCAAACTGTTATCGAAAGTTTGAGCTTATATTGTTTTTCGAATATGTTATCTTAGAAACAGGTAAGGTAACTAATACAACATGGAAGATAATTATGCAAATATGAACTAACTAAAGCTTCAGATATATGATGCATAGCATTAAAAATTCTTGCTAAGAAAAATAACAGATTTATTGCAATAAAATTTATAGAGTAAAACACTAGTCAAATTAAAACCGAGAAGCCATAAATATCAAATCATGAAGAAAAATATTATGAAGAACAAAGTAGACTAAAACTCATCTTTTCAATATATCATCTTTTAAAATATTTTGAATTTTATATTTTCAAGAGAAAACTAGAAATAGTTGACACTTTTAATTATATAAAAATGATATTCATATTCATATCTAGCCAAGAATTTGTGTAAAAGAATTATAGGTGATTCTGTTATTTTTTAAAAATTATTTTAAAAGAATGTGTGTACTTTTTATGTTTACAAAGAAAAGTAAAGAAACATTTTTATTGATAAAATGGGAAAAGTTTCATTTTCCCTTAAGTTTAAAGGATAGCTAACTTTTCTATCAGCTGTTAAACAAACTGTCCTTTCTTTTTTATTCTTCTCGTGTTTTATAATAGAAAATCAATAGCAATGTTGTTATCCAAGAGTAAGACCCTTGCAAAGTGACTCACAGAATGCTGAAACTATACTTTTTCTGTGAGGCACAAAGAAACAGAAACTCCAAACATGGGCAGACTCAAGACAATAACTCAACAGACTTAAGATCATTCCTGATCCAATAAAGGGAGGAAAAATGCTCTTCTGTGGGCCTAGAAGAACTTTAAAATATCTATGTTCTTCCTGTGAAGGTAGATTGACAAGGAGAAAAAAATGTTAAAGTAATTATGTAGATAGATATTATAAGGAAATGGATCCACCCAACCAAAACACAACCATAAAAACATACAAGAAACAGTAGAAGAGAAGTTCATTGAGGGAATAATTGTGTTTGGAGTTCTTTCCTTTGGTCACAGAAATACATATTGTAACATGGGGGCCTGCTTGTTGCCCCAGCTGCCTGGCTAGCTTAGCCCAAAATAATCATACAGAAAGTCTGCATTAATTATAAACTGATTGGCCCATTATCCCAGGCTTCTTATTAGCTCTTGTAGCTTATATTAACCTATTATTCTAATTTATGTTAGCCACATGGCTCAGTACCTCTTTCAGCAGAACAGATCACATCCTGCTTCTTCTGTGATCTGGGCAGGACAGCCGAGGGAGCTTCCTGCTTCCCAGAATTCTACTATTCTCCTTGCCCCACTTCTACTTCCTGTCTGGTTATCCCAACTATACATCCTGCCTGGCTAATGGCCAATCAGCATTTATTTAAAACATAATTGACAGAATATAGAATTGTCCTACACCAACCTATGGAACCCAGCTAGTCAATATTTGTAGGTTAGTTTCAACAAGTTTCTATGAACGGGCCTATCTTAAAGGAAGAATGAATAAGCCCCAGTACATCTATATATTTTTATTAACATTGATCTTGGCTCCTATAGTCTATGTGTGGATTTTTAGGAAAGTGCTTATCAAATGGTTATGCTAATTAAAAATATATACAGAGAGTCCACTGTCAAGATACATTTTCTCTAAGTTTTGTCAAATGGCTTCAATTACTCTACATAAACTGAATCTCAGAGACTCCACTCTAGATAGCAAGACAAATAAACACAACATTCAATGTTTGTTTGCTTCTAAGGATTTTGTAATCATTACATTCCTGGAGTCAAAATGATATTCTCCATGCAAAGTTAAAAAAATATTGATGAGCATGTGCCATAGAAGGCAGATTGAGTAAAGACATGGAGTAGAGAATTTATCGTGTGAAATAATCCTTAGATGAGTTAACATAAGCTAGAAGCATTGATACTGAGGGGAAAACAAAATATGTGCTTCTGATAAGCTTGGAAAACAATGAACTGATTGTTGAATTCAATCAGAAAGATGGTCTGTTCTTTTTTACTCTTCAATGCTAGTGCATCACCCTTGTTCCATGTTAGATTCTGTTGTCTCTGTGCTTCTCTTGTTCTTGAGAACTATTTCATGAGTCTGTCAATGAGTAAGCTTGAGAAAAATGGCATCTGTGTTTTATCAATGAAGACATTTGGATGGAGGTCATGTGACTCATGACTCGAACAGTTAAAGCAGAACAAGACACCTAATTAGGTCAAAAGTTACATGTTCATAACATTGGTAGAATTTTTGTTTTGTGCTCTGGGTAAAATATAAGACACTCTTATTACCAGATAAATATTCTCTTTAGTTAGCCAGTCATGTGGCTAGAGACATAAGCAAGAAGATAAATCCAGAAAACCAATCTTAACTCTTGGGAAGTAGTTTTTAATCCTCGTATGACTGACCTTTGAAACACAGCAATGTCAGCCCAACGGTTATTCAGAGATTTTGTTTCTGTGGTATTATGAAAATTACCCACAAAACAGAATGATTCATTTAAATTATTAATAGCAGTGGAAGATATATTGGTAAACATTTAAATTCATTTGTTCCACTAAAAGCTGAAGCATAAATAAGCTGTGAGTCTCTAGGGTCATTGAGGAATGCTGCTCAGCAACTCTATGATGACACATGGTGAAGGTATCCTTATGACATTTGCTGGATTACGTGGAAGATCAAGTTGCCAATAGCAACAACAGCCTGTAATGATTAGAAGATCGCTGGCATGAGTAGATGCCTTCCATTAGGTGATACCAACCTCTGCTGATATTCTAAGGAAAGATAAGAATGAAGCAAGAACAAATGGGAGTCACAAACAATAAATTAGTGCACAATGAAAAATGTGGAGGAGTCAGAGATCAAATGGTCTAACAGGGAATAGCTTCTAACAGTACTAGTACTCAATATTTGCTCAATGTTTGCCTTAGTTAGGGTTTCTTGCTGTGAACAGACAACATGACCATGGCAACTCTTATAAGGAAAACATTCAATTGGGGTGGCTCCCTTAGAGTTTTAAAGATTCCGTCCATTATTATAACATGATGTTGGGTACAGGTTGATTAGAATACAATAGGAAGTGGACTGTGACAACAACAGTATCTTGAGCATATATGAGACCTCAAAGCCCACTTCCACAGTGACATACTTTCTCCAACATGATCACACCTACTCCAACAAGGCAATACCTACTATTAGTGCCATTCCCTTTGGGGGTCATTTCTTTCTAACCACTTCAATATCCAATGTTCAAATACCAGAATATGTCACTTCAATTATTTTATTAAACAGTGTATAATTTGTT
Organism: Microtus ochrogaster; assembly: GCF_000317375.1. Classification (NCBI taxonomy): domain Eukaryota; kingdom Metazoa; phylum Chordata; class Mammalia; order Rodentia; family Cricetidae; genus Microtus; species Microtus ochrogaster. The sequence goes on along the minus strand of NW_004949100.1, from coordinate 9,139,144 downwards.
AACAATGTGAACCTCAATAAAAAGAACAATTTTGGTGAAGACACATAGTAAGAAAATTTAAAGACAAAAAAAGGGAGGAAATACACCCATTTCACTTAAAAAAAACTGGTTAAGCACATTGAAGTTTATTGAATTCTAAGTATGGTCTTCATTAAAATCCACATGACAATATGTATATTTGCATCACACAGTAAACTATAAATTTATTAGTAGTAAGAAATATGTTTGGGTCATTAAAATTTGTCAGGCATTCACATGATAATTTCTCCCTACTCTCCCCATTTTCTCATAATTACATCGGACCTCCTGATCCACTTAACTTCATGCTCTTTCTTTCTCTCTCAAAAGCCCCAGAAAATGAAAATCAAAGCAAACTAAAGAAACAAGTAAGACAAAAGATACCAAAACAAAACAAAATCACACAAAACATACACATACACACATTCAAAAGAATGAAAAGAAGAGAAAGGAAGGAAGGAAGAAAAAAGAAAGGAAGGAGAAAGGGAGGGAGGGAGAGAGGGAAGGAAGGAAGGAAGTGAGGAAGAAAAGAAGGACAAATAAACCACTGAATCCATTTTCTGATGGTCAGTTATATCTGGGTGTGGGGGCTGTACTGGAGTGTGGTTACTATACACAGTGACACTCCACTGGAGTAAACTGATTTTTCCTTTCCTAGCAGGTATCCCTCACAAAGAGCCTCTTGGTTAGGAATGGGACCTTGTTTCTACTTTCTCTTCTCAGGGCTGGGATTTTGTTTGGCATCAACCTATGCAGATTTGCATGAAGTTCATGTGTGTATCAGTCCTGCTTTATATAGAAGATACTGTTTCCTTGGAGTTATTCACCATCCCAAGTTCTTACAGCTTTCCCATCTCCACTTCCTCTTAGATCCCTGAGCCTACAAGTGATGGGTTTGATAAAGATGTCCCATTCAGGACAGAGTGCTATGAAGTCTGCCACTCTCTACACATTGTTGTGGATCTCTGTCTTAATTATCATTTATTGTGAGAAGATGCTTCTCTGATGATGGTTGGGAGAAGCACTAATGCAGGGGTAGAGCAATGTATCATTAGGAGTCATTTTATTTCTATGCTAAATTTGGGTTATTTTACATCCCTCATTGTTTTCTGAAATTATATGGGATGGAGAGACGCCAGCCCACTGAGTCACAAAGAAAGTTTCTCTGAGCACTTGCCCTGAACAGCTAACTGTCAACAGGTGAGAAATATAACAATTTCACAAAATCTATTTTCTTTAAAATTGCCACAAACTTTGCATTAGTGAATTCTAAACAATTGCCACTAAGAAATACAAAGTTTGTTTTCTGTGAGCCTCTGGCTACATCTGAATTGGCTGGTCGAGAATGACTGTTTGTGTATATATTGCTGTTTTAGAACACATTATTTAATGATGCATTAACATTTTTCTCACAACAAAAAGTTGTGTTGCTCATATTTACATGTATCTTATCTGTTGTGGTCTGAGTTTAAAATGGTCCCCACAAGCTCATGTTTCAAAATCCACACATAGTTCTTTTTAAAATCGTTATCCAGTTGCTTTATTCCATATTAGTTCTTTTCTATCTGCAATTTTAACATTTTTCTAAGTAGTTCTATGTGGAAAATTATTTTTCTTCTTTTATTCTCTTCCAGAAACGTTTTATTTTTAATCTAGTAAGACAATCTTTCTCTGAAAGTTCCAGCATATTTTATTGAGAACTTGGCTGCATATTCTAACCTTAAACAAGTTAAAAGAAAAATATGACAACACCAATCTTTTCTACTTAGCAATTTCAATGGCCTCTGACATTTTTCCTAAATAGTCCCAATGCCCTTATTATTTCAAAAAATGAACTCATTATCTTATAAGACAAATCCTATTTAATGACTATGATTCTATGATTTCTGCATATGCTCACTAGCTAAGGTAAGGCACGTTCTTCATCACCCATGTTAGGTACAAAATAAGAAGATCCTATGTCATTAATACTTATTCATTTCATCCCAGCACATATTTTTCATCTATGCACTATTATCTCATTTAGGGTAAGTCATATCTTTTGGTTGGGATACCATCTTGGACTAAATTGATATCTTCCGATTCATCTTGTCTTTTCTTAAGTATTTCCCACTTTCCAGGAAGGAAGTTTTTCTGAAAGTGAAAGGGATCATGTCATAGTCTTCTGCATCTCTGGTTCCCTTCATTATTTCTCTCCAGGGATGGTCTCTTCTCTATTAACTAAGAAGACGGAGGGACACCAGCTAGTGGGAAAGAGAGGAGAGGCTGGTGCTATCTACTGCATGTCAGTCCCCGGGCTCAGATATTTCTATACGATGACTAAGTCAGCCCTTGCACACTTGTCTCCTGCATGTCACAATAATTTCAGGTAAGAATTTGCCTCTTCGGACAGAAGTTTTTGTGACCTTTTTATGAATTAACTAATTTATTTTTTAAAACAATCTTTCCTCATTTTACATAACAATCCCAGTCCTAATCCCCCCCCCTTCTCCCACTCCCCCAACTTTCCCCATGCTTCACCCCTATCCACTCCTTAGTGAGGGTAGGGCTTCCCATTGGGAGTCACCAAAGTCTGACATATCATTTTGAGGCAGGATCAAGGCCCGCCCTTCTATATTCAGACTGAGCAAGATATCCCTCCAAAAACAATGAACTCCAAAAGACCAGTTCAAGCACTAGTGATAAATTCTGGTCCCACTGCCAGCGATGGCAAAGACTGCCCCAACTACACATCTCTCACCCACATTCAAAGGGCCTCCTTTGGTCCTATGCACATTCCCCTGCTGTCAATCCAGAGTCAGTGAGCTCCCACTAGCTCAGGTCAGCTGTTTCTATGGCTACCCCCTCATGATCTTGACCCCTTTGCTCATATTATCGCCCCTCCCTCTCTTCGACTGGTCTTCAGAAACGAGGCCCAGTGCTTAGCTATGAATTTCTACATCTGCTTCCATCAGTGCTGGTTTCGAATTACAGCTTCCATACTGAAAGATTTTTGGTTTTGGCATGTTTGCTCATATTTTTGTTTTCTGCTTTTGTTTTTCTTTTTAAATGTTATTTTACTTTAGGGGATATTGCAAGGGTACAGGGTGGATATGAAGAAATGGGGAGATGAACGGGATCAGGGAGGATGATGTGAAATCTACAAAGAATCAATACAAAAAAATTTAAACATTAGATAAAATTTCAAAGATAAATTGTTTGGTTAAATGCCAGGGTGTATTGGGAACAAAATTGTCTTTGTGAATATCATACAGAAGAAGAGAAGAAACAAGAAAGGAAAAAATAGGGATGAGAGAGGTAGTTACCCCTTCCCTCTATGACAAGGTACTGTGGACTGCAATGCTAAAGTAGCCAGATTAATCAAGAACTCCATCTTGTATTTCCTGTATAGTGGTATATCACTTTTTCTACTATAGTTTAGGTTTTCCTTGCCAAATTGATAGTGAGTTTATTCTATTGAGATTTGCAAATTCTAATCAATTTCTAAATGATTATAAATATCTCTAGGCCAGGCAAGGCTCATTGCTACTTCCTTACTATGATACGTATAATTTATCTAAAGAATACTGACTGCAATTAATTAGTTGAAAAAAATTATTCTGAGATCATAGTTATTTTTCCTTTTCTCCTTCCAAACCCTCCAGTACACCCCTCCTTTTGCTTTCTTTAAAATTTATTGGCTCTTTTTCCTTAACTGTTACACACATTTTCAGTTTTTTAATGTTGTGACATTAAAAAACTGAAAGATACTTTCATGTGACAGCAATGATGTGCATTTTCAGAAAACACTATTGATTTGCTTAAAAATAGAAAGTATACTTAATATTAACAAGAAATTGGTCAAGTAGGTATGCCAGCCATTTTAAAATACTTCAAAAGAAAATATATGAGCAGGATAGTGAATCAGAAGATTACTGGGTAAAATAACAAAATTATTTTTAAGGGTTAGGAGAGATGGCTCCAGTGAGTATAGATCCATAGCACCCAGCATTCAAACATGAGGTCCTGAGCTTATATCCCCATGGAAAGCCAGAAACAGTAGCATGTCTGTAGAGTCGGCACTTGTATGGTGAGCTGAGAGCAGAAGACAGAATTCCCAGATGCTTACAGGACAGCTAGCCTGTTATGGGCAGTGGTGACAGATGAATCCCCTGTCAAACCTCTGTGGGAAAAAGCAAAGATGGACACTGGAGGCTGTCTCTCTGACGTAAACACACACAAACTGTGTGGTGCAGTTACATAAACTTATGGGAAAGGGAAGACAAAGAAAGAGATTAGTTTAAGAATTATTTTTAAAATCAAAGAGCCAGAGGAATGGGGAGTTTGCTGTGAGTCTCTTTCTTCGCTGCCTAAACATTAGCTGAACAGCAATAGATATGCTAAAGTGAACAGGGTCAGAGTGGCACAGGGGAGCTCATGAGGCCTCAATCCGACAAAGAACCACAGGCAACTAAGGAATGTTGAAAGCAGGCGAAACAGTCTTCCTAAGGGAAGAACATTCCATCTGGTTATCCAATACCAAATGGTCATTCCTAAAATCATACATACAAAGTAGTATCATAGAGACTGAGCATAAGTTATTTATGTATTTAGGAATACATATACATATATGTATGCAATAATGATGAAAAAGAGGCCATGCATTTGGAAAATAGAAAGGAAGGCTTGGAGGGAGAAAAGGGAAGAGGAAAATGATGTAATCATATCATAATCTCAAAAATAAATAAAATATTTTTAAAGATGTGATATTTCATGCACATAGAATCAGAATAGAATCTTGATGATTGCTGTCCACAAGAAATTAATGAATCTCATGGAAATTCTTCCAGAAAAATTTTTCATGTAGAACAGCTGGAATACAAAAGGAAAACATCTACAAAACAGGAAATATTGATTTTGTCCAGACTAGAGCATCATGAACTTTGTTATTCAATGAGGTAAGGGAAACCCTGGCTGTTTTTTTTTTTCTTTTTT
>NW_004949100.1:9126679-9133432 GCF_000317375.1 Microtus ochrogaster | reverse complement strand
TGAGACAGTGGATCTGATCTACTGGGAGCTCACCAGGGCCAGCTGGACTGTGACTGAAAAAACCCTGGCTGTTTTGCGATTAAAAGTTTCAAGAAAAGTAATTTCGCAAAATGCTTTGTAATGATCCTGTGCCTGGACTTTATTCTTTCAACAGGGCAAACGCCTCTGACATGACACCTGGTGATGTTCTGACAGCTGGCAAGAGAGGCGTCACGTACGCTAAGGGCTTTCTTCTTTGTTGAGGTTGTTCCTGGATTCTGATTAAATGCTAGTTTCCATGGCTTTCTTTTGTAAAATGGGTACAGCTTGCTTTTTCTTATGATTCAGAAACCCATTACCTATACAAAGAAAGCTTGGGGATTTTCTGATCTGTCTTTCTAAACAAGCCATGAGATGCTTTTATGGAATATTCAACAACATGACATCTGACCATGAATCAGACATGTGTCACAGTGGAAACTGAAACAATGATGAGCATTTAATGAATAGGGAAGAAACACTGAATATGAAAATGGTGAGCATTTTGATCATAGCAACAGCCCGTGTCTGTCATTCAGCTGTCTGCAGAGATAACTCTATGCCTTCTGTTGCCTAATGAAGTGAATATACCACCTCACTTATCTAACTTTCTCCTCTGCCATGTCTCGTTCTTAAAGCTGGAAAACGGTCTGCCTCTTTTCTTAACTGGGATCTACAGGGCACCCCTATAGCCCTGGCCAGTCTGTCTACCCCTTTGCTCTATGTGGAGGTTCGATATTGAAGTATAAAAGGGTCTTTCATCAATGCAAACAGGACCAATGATGTCTTTGTTCCATATATCAGTAATTAATCTCATGCAGACTCTGGAGTGGCATTGAAATTTTGATAAATTAATAAATAGAAAGCCAAACATTGCTTTAAAATTACAAAAATCTAATCTTAAAAGCAGACCTAACCATCCATCAAACAATCAGTAATAACCATAATGAGAATTATTGCTACATTCACACACAAATATTCCTATTAATTTCATGTTCTTTTTATATTACTTTGACTAATTAGTCTACAGTGGCATTTATCTCCGCAGTTTAATGCTGTTGAATGCATAACCTCTTTCACCTTTGCGGTGAGGCATTGCTAATCCTTTCCTGTTTGTCTAGGTTTAACCTGAGCAATTCTAAAGTTCTGGATAATTGCTCTCTCTCTCTCTGTCTCTGAATCTGCAGCAGATTCACAGGACTCAACTCAGACACATGCCAATCTATTTCTATCTTTTGCCACTGTAGGTTTTGTTTGCTGGTTGATCAGCCAGTGCAGAGAGCTGTGGTTGTACTCTGTAATACTTTATCTCCCTTAAGTGATCAGTTCCAGATCATTTATGTCTGCTTAAACTTTTGCTTGTCTTCTGTATTCAGTAATTGACTGCAAGAGGAATATCAAGGAAATGTTCAGAGTGTTACTTATCAACCTGGTTGTTTTCTGCCCCTCATTCTGGAGCTTCTGTTTTTGTGACCAAAAAAATATGTATAGCAAAAGTAATTGATAAAGTATTAAAGTTTAGAGAATCACATTTTCTTACTCACCATTTTGTCTTCATTTTCTTTTATACACCCACTCTTTACTCTCAGTTTCAGAGAAGAACCTGATACAAATTCTAACATTATTAGTAAATATTTTACCTCCAGCTTTATATTATATGATCTTCATGAGTAATGAGCATGAAGATTCACTTTTTGTACCTCCAAAAGTCTAGAACAGTTTTTATCCAGGAAAGTCAAATAACTATTCCTCGGTGTTAGGAATTCTTACTGAGTAGAATAGTGAACTTCTTTAAATACACACATTTCCCCAGGAAGAGAGCTATGTTTGGCAAGGGTGACTACATATTTATAATGCTGTGACTGTGTGCTAAATATAGAAATGCTACATTAGTCTTAGATACTGTAATTCAGGTTCTAATTAATACCGTTACATGTGCCATGGCTGCAGATCAATAACTCATCTTTGCTAAAATGTATTATTATTATTTGTTATAGCCACAATTTTATAACTTTAGAGAAAAATTGAAGGGAGAACAGATGAGGAGCTTTCCTCCTTTATAATTGAATCCTGTGATTCTTTGCAAATTTATCTTCTATATACATACCAAATAGACTCTTTTTTGATCAAATAATGAAGGCCAGAGTATAATGTACAGGATAGAGTATCCAATGCCCTAAACTTAGGGTAAATGACTAGATTTGCAACATTTACAATCTGTGAACCCTGATGATAGGGTACCTTTGCTTCTTGTTAATGAGTAAGGTATTTTATTTGCAATTTGATGTAAAAAAGAAAGGAAGAGTTTACTGTTGTCACCTGTACCCCTGACTTACACAAAGAATTTGTCTTAATTCAGCTTTGTTCTAAACAATTTTGGACACATCCACCTTAGAGTAGTTAGAGTAGCTTTGAATTATTTCCTATCAACACTCATATAGTATTTAAGAACTCCAGTAAGGTTGGCTTCATAAGCTTCCCAAGGACGATAAAACATGGTGATACTTTTAATAGAAAATCGTAAGGTAGTGTTAACTCTATGGTTGGCTATTGGCTAGAAATCCTGAGTTGTTAACTGTACATATTTATAGTTTGTAAAGAGAACAAAACAACCCAGGCAGATTCTTGGTGCTCCTTGTTTGGCTTGGAGGCTGTGAGGGAAGATGCCTTTTGGAGGGGGCCATAGCTCAGGGCAGGCACTGTGAGGCTGGACCTGTTGATACTGCGGTGGGCATCCATTTAGCTTCAGGTTGTCTTGTTTTTGTATATAGTGGCATAGCATTCTGCTGACATTCTTAGTTGTGGAAAGGAGGGAGGGGTCAGATGGCATTAGGAAGTGTTTGAATTTTTTCTTTAGTTAAGTGCTGTAGATTTTCAGCTGTTTGTAAACTGTAGAGCTCATCATTGTCAGCGAAGCAAAGAACTACTGCATCAACGAAAGTTCAAGAACCCTCTGCACCTAAACGCGATTTGCAACATTCTGTTATTTTTTTGTATGTTTAGAATGCTGAAATGTTTTTGAAGTTAAATAAACAGTATTACATTTTAAAAAAAAAGAAAATCGAACTCAGAGAATTAAAATGGATCTGTTCACAAGCATGTATGTTCCACCATCTTCTGGTTATGCAAATGTTTTTTAGACAAATTTGAAGGCAGACTTTAAAATCATGTTGCAGAAAGAAGCCATTAAATGATGATATTAAAGGATTAAGTCCTTTGAATTTAAAGGACTGAGCTTGAGACAGATAAGAATCTTACCTCCAACAGAGAGTTAAGCACTACTGACAATGTTAATTTCATGATAGATCTTTATTGTAAGTGTTTTAATGTTTTCCTTCCTTCTTTCTTCCTTTCTCCCTACCTCTCTCTCTCCCTCCCTCCATTTCTCTCTCCCTGTCTCTCTCTTTCTTTCTTTCTTTCTTTCTTTCTTTCTTTCTTTCTTTCTTTCTTTCTTTCTTTCTTTCTTTCTTTCAATGAGTGAAACAGGAGTAAGCCTTTTGCTGCTTGACTGTCAGCTATCAAAATCTTCCCAGGCATCCAACTCAAAGGCAGGTAACTTGGAAAGGAATCACATGATTGCCTTGAAGAAAAGTGGACAGAGTTGGAGCTGCCACAGTTGTCTCTGTGGTCAAAGAATACCGCAAGGCTATGAAGAATGTTGATGCCACTCATGAGATCCCATCCAGAAAGCTGAAGCCATAACTTTAGTACCCTCCACTTCTGCAGAGAGAATGAGGCCTGTTAGTAATGAGGTCAATTTTTCAGGACTTCCTTGATTTGTCCTCAAATAAGGTAGACTCTTTAAACTTTGGGTGTCTACCAGCAGACACTGAGATCAGTCATTGTTTTTAAGGTGAGAGTTCAGAAGAACCATGATGACCAGAAGAGACTTCATTCCTTGAAGGAAACTAGGTTTTCACCCATTCAATTGAGCTTTGCCTTCAGAGACTCTGCTTTGCCCATGACAGCTTCATACTTCAATGACCTGGCCAAAGCCACAACAGAAAACCCAACCTGCATCTGCGCTAGGCCATGTCACAACAATTCTCATGCTTGTTACCATTTTCCCTTCTCATAATAGCCACCGGTGCATAACTCCTACCCTAGGCCAGCATTACTGGAGACAGTGACTTAATTATTAATTTCAGTCTTTTGTCAAGGATAGATTGGGCTGAGGTAGTTGGGCAAAGAATACATGACTGCTAAGTTTGCTAACCCCATGCTCACCCAGCAGCAATGGTTCCAGGCTGACAAAGGAGTTACAGAGAGCAGCTGGGAGCAGCAAATGCAGAAATCAAAGATGAGAAGACCAGGAATGCACTAAGGGGGTGAGGGATGGTGGAGAGGAGAGACTGCAGAAAGCTATGAACCAGCAGCAAGAAGAGGTCAGAAGCTGATGAGAGAAGCACCATCGGAACTCAGAACTGCAGTGTTATGAGTTGGGGGAGGGTAAAGAATCATTTTAAAGCCAGAGATTAGGATCCCCTAATCCTACAGTTAGAACTCTAACATCAGCTTTGGGGAGTTTAGGCCACAAACGTAGCAAAGCTCAAAGCTTTAACACTAAGAGCACAAGCACCTTCCTAGCTCTCCAAGTTCAGAGATGTTGACGCAGAGGGAGCTACACTTCAGCTGTTCACAATGTACATCAGGAGAGAGCAGAAGAGGAACCACCAGTTAGTTGCTGACTGGCTGAGAACTTTGAAGCTATCATCTGAGCTCCATTTTGCTGATTCAGTCTCCAAAGTGGTCAAGGAAGACAGGTGACAGGCAGGTATTAGCAGGAAAACAGAATGATACAGCGTTCTTAGGCTTATCATGGCAGTGTGGGATAACTCGTATTCATTCCAGTGTGGAGCAGTTGTCATATGACTCACTGTTAAACACACATGCAGCTATACCAATGGGCGAAATACAGTTCTGAAAAAGAATCCAGGTAGAACAGTCACTGAGGAAATCAGAAGCGGCAGATCATCTCCATCGATACCAACAGGAAATCACCTTTGTGTTTCTGCATTATAGATAATATTGGTTTTAAAAGTATTTATGTTATCAAGGGTAGACTGATCTGAACTCTTGCACACAGAACAGTTGACTGCTAAGGCTACCTGCATAACACTGCTTATGGACTAACCGTGTTTCAGGGGACAAAGCCAACAAAAGGCTTGCTTATATGAAGTCTTCCTTCTAACAGGGGATAATAATGAGATGATAAGTAACACATTTAAAAGAGATGTAAACTACGTATCATTGAAAAGGTGAAGATTTACGGAAAAGTGGGCATTGGATAAGGATGATCAGTTTTACTCTGTGCCTCTCTGAGGTATTTACCAATGAATTGGAGATAATTTGGGGCTTCACATTCAACTAACTTAAATTAAGCTCCAGCGATAATATATGGTGTACTTTCAGGAGAAGATCTTCATACTCTAATCTGCAAGTCTTATCATGCTATTATGTAAATACCATACTTAAAGAGCAAATTAAGTTCTTTCCATCACTTATCCTTTGGAAATTTCTGGTTTAGTGATAACTGCTTGACACCAAGCAAAGAAAGTGGTTTGTCTTGATTCTCTGAGACATTCCAGGTTAATGTAAACTATTCCACAAAAGTATGAGATATTATGACACCAGTTTTTTAAAGATAGATTTTAGTCAAGACTGGGTGGGATGAAAATAAAATAATGTTTCAAAGAGCAAACATTAAATATTAAAATCAGAGCACGTGCAATAAAGATGTAGTGCCCAATAATGCTGAAAATAATGATAAATATCATTTTTCCTTTAAAGGAAAAGTGGATGAATGTATTTCAGGTAAACAAGACAAATTGTACAGGTCTTAAGGATTTCAAGCTAATTTATCTTTCATTAATATCCCCTGTGCTATTTCTTCTGATGCCCAGAATTGACATTATCCATTGTCTGGGCCATTGGGAAATATTATCCCATTGTGAGATGTATGGCAAGAAGTCACTTTAGAGTTAATAGTTTTGATGTCTGACTTCCTTAAAATTGCCTCAAGCTCCCATTCACATTATGGTTGTAATTTTTATTTATTCTTTTCTCATACAATTCATTCCGACAACAGTTTCCCCTTCCTCTGACACTTTATGAATTTTAAAGGATCTTGTTGGATCCTCAGACATTTCCTCTTAAATATTACAAATAATTCATAATGGACCATTTCTCAGTTTTCCACAAGTGAAGGTAATAATGTTATGATACTCAGGTAACTCTTCAGCATATGGGCTGTCAAACAGAAATAGCAAAATAGGCATGTGGAAACCAGTCTTCCTCACACAGACTAGTAATTCATAGTTTGTCTCAGCAGAGAAACAGAGTTTTAAAGATGGCTGTTTCCAAAGCAACCACAGGAGAATTAAATTTTGATAGAGAGAGAGAGAGAGAGAGAGAGAGAGAGAGAGAGAGAGAGAGAGAGAAACCCTTTTGAAGATAAGTGAAAATTGAACTGGTTCATAAACCAGTGGTCATGAGAATTTCTGCCCTGCCACTCCCCCAATGGTGTTTAAATTGCCAGCATGTTCTGAGGTCAGTCAACAGCTAATCATTTTTTAATATATAGTGAATATATCATCGCCAGGACACCATTTAAGACCTTAAAATATCCTTAGATAAAGCTGGAACAACAGAGTAAAACACCTTTCTAAAGATTTTGTTGCTTTCTGGGACTTAGATTCAGTTTTAGAAGAGGCTTCTTTGAATCCAAGAGCGTGG
>NW_004949100.1:9119398-9126309 GCF_000317375.1 Microtus ochrogaster | reverse complement strand
AACTTCAAGCAATATGTTAAAGAGATATGGAGAGAGTGGACAGCCTTGTCTTGTTCCTGATTTTAATGGAATAGCTTTGAGTTTCTCTCCATTTAATTTGATGTTAGCTGTCAGCTTGATGTATATTGCTTTTATTATATTTAGATATGATCCTTGTATCCCTAATCTCTCCAGTACCTTTATCATAAAGGGGTGTTGAATTTTATCAAATGCTTTTTTGGCATCTAATGAAATGTTCATATTTTTTTTCTTTCAGTTTATTTATATGATAGATTTACATTGATAGATTTTTATATGCTGAATCAGCCTTGCATCTCTGGGATGAAGCCTACTTGGTCATAATGGAAGATTTTTTGATATGTTCTTGGATTCGGTTTGCCAGTATTTTATTGAGAATTTTTACATCCATGTTCATGCGTGAGATTGTTCTGCAATTCTCTTTCTTGGTTGAGTCTTCGTGTGGTTTCTGTAGCTTCTTAAAAAGAGCTTCACAATGACCCTTCTGTTTTTATTATGTGGAACACTTTGAGGGTATAGGTATTAGCTTTTCTTGGAAGTTCTGGTAGAATTCTGTACTAAAACCATCCAGCCCTGGGCTTTTGGGGTTGGGAGGTTTTTGATGACAGCTTCTATTTCCTTGCGACTTATAGGTCTATGTAAACTGCTCACCTGGTCTTGATTTAATTTTGGTATATGGTATGTATCTAAAAAATTGTCCATTTCTTTTACATTTTCCAAATTTGCAGAGTACAGGCTTTTGTAGTAAGACCTAATGATTCTCCGAATTTCCTCAGTGTCTGTTGTTATGTTCCCCTTTTTATTTCTGATTCTGTTCATTTGGGTGTTCTCTCTCTCTGCCTTTTGATTAGTTTGGATATGGGTCTGTCAATCTTGTTGATTTTCTCAAAGAACCAACTCTTTGTTTCATTAATTCTTTGAATTGTTTTCTGTGTTTTTATTTTGTTGATTTCAGCTCTCAGTTTGATAATTTCCTGTCTTCTGGTGAGTCTGCTTTTATTTTTCTAGAGCTTTCAGGTGTGCTGTTAAGTCTCTAATGTGAGTTTTTTCCATTTGTGTGGGGGAGCGGGAGGGAAGGGGGAGGAGGGGAGGAAGTGGGAATTTTGATTGGTATTATTTATAAAGTAATAAAAAAAGGGAAAAAAAGAAGAGGCTTCTATTATCTAGTTGCTCTAACACTGACATTCAAACATTTTTTTCCTTATTCACCTGCCCCAGGCTATGTCACTTCAAAGATATCAAAAATCTGACACGAGGGATTTAATATGATATTATTATTCGCATTTATTATACTTTTAGAGTGTGCTGCTTTTCAAGCAAACATCAGATGAGAGGGCAAGCAGGCATAAGACACAGGCACATCAGAAACTGAACACCAAGTACCATCCCTTAGTGATACATGACACATGTTAAAGCCAGTACCCGCTCCAGCCAGAATTCATCAGGAAAAGCTATCATATTCATGATATGATGAATTTCAAAAAAGGAATAAATTAAATACAGAAATTTCTCTGTTACAAACTTTGAAATTCAATAGGTTACCTTGTGACTGTGTACTTTCCACAATAAGGGAAGTAAATTGAAAATATGAAATTAGGATATTATACTCATCTCATTCTAACTCTGATGCTAAAATTTATATGATCTCAGTATTTAATTATTTCTGTCTTTTAATTATAAATAATTTCCAAGCATTAAAAATTAAAGAAATTTGGGTGACTCTCCAGGTGTCTGCTGCCATAGCTCAATAACTCACATCTGCTCTTGCCTCATCTCTGTCTCTACTCACTCATTGTGATGCAAACAATCTTAAATTAACTATGAGCAACCTATAATTCTGCCATAAACATGTTGATGCATCTCATTCTGCTAAAGACTTCTTAAAAACATAACCATAACATTATCAGTGTATTTATAAACAAATTTCAACAAAATTACCAACCAAATACAGAGTTTTGATTATGGCATCATAAACAGGTCGAGGAATCCTTCTTTGCAAAAACAAACAAACAAGCAAAAAAGGAGAAAATGGAACAATATTGTTGAAAACAGCAATTTCAGTCTTTGGAACTTGACCAAGCAGACAAAACACTGAGAAGTATCATTTATTTAAAAACTGCCATAGCTTCAGATCAGAACAGCAGGTGTCTGTGTTCCTGCCTGGGGCGGCTCTTCCCTCTTCTCTCCAGCCCTGTGTCAGAGCTGTAGATTTCCTGCTTGGGTCTGATCACAAAAGAGCAGCAGACTTGACAGGAGGGAGAGGACAGCTAGGTTAGGAGCTAAATGTACACATTCAGTAGAAAAGGAAAGGGGAAACTTACAGCTTTTCGAGGGCTCAGTAAACCCCGAAAATGACAAATGGAGAGACAGATTGCACCTGTCTTGTCAGAAATTAAGATATCCTAAAAAGTTATGTGTGCCCTTCTCTCTATTTAAAAATTAAAATAACAGAACTTGAAAAATCAAAATTTCCCCAAGAGTCCCCTGATGGAGAAAGGAAAGGGATGGGTCCTGGTGTCCTCCAGAGGGAGAACGTGTCTCCCTGAAAGAGATTTTACACTGTTTACAGGGTTTGTCAGACAACTATGCTTGAGAGGCCAAATCCTAATCAGTGATGCTGGGCAAGATGATGCTTCATAGGACTGGTTAGCTGGGCATACTTTGCGTCCTTTGTCTGAATCTATTCTTCATGTCAGCACCCTGCCAGATGAAATGGGAGGCTGCTGTAACTCCTTCCTCTTTCCAATGCAGCCACACCGAGTGAATCTCCTCCTTATGCTTTTCATGATGACATGTTTATTTAATTGGCCTATCATGGACATGTGGTACAGCTTAGCTTGTTGTGGCTACCAGGATACCAGGGTTCACCTTAAGAAGCATTGTACCAAAATGATATCTTCACAGCTTTTTAGAAGAAAGGAAAGCTATACCTTCACCAGCAGAAGGTCCAAGATAGGTCAAGGAAAAGTAAAAAAGCGTCTATAAACTGAGGAAAAGTTTAGCTGACTTGCTAGCGTCTACACAGGTTCCCTTACAAGGACTGAAAGGTTGAATGCCACAAGGTCTACCCAAGTTGGCTACTGAGCTCTACAAACAGAAGGGCGGACCCCAGGAAGTCGGGCTAAACAAATATAAAGAAGATTTATTTTATAAACTGGCAGTGACATTTCTGAGTAAATATTGCAATTCCAAACATTAAATCTTGGCAAGTTATAAATGAAATAAAAAATAAAAACAAAATAAATATAAACTGTAGTGGCATTTCAATCATATTTTAGTAAGTAAAGACTTCCTAACAATCTGAGAGTAAAACAGTCCACTGGTCAGCCTTACAGACCAGGTTAAGGTAACACACACCTTTAATCCCAGTAACCACAGGAGTTGTCATAGAAGTTGGGTGGTACATACCTTTAATCCCAGTGATACGTGCCTTTAATCCCAGCCCTAGAAAAAAAATATAAAATGGGGGGAGACAGCTCTCAGACACAGTCTTATTCTGAGATTCCAGGAAGCAGGATCTTCATTTCAGACTGAGGTTTTTAGGAAGGATTTTAAAATATTTCTTGAGATTTGGGCATTTTTGGAAAATAATAAAGTGGCAATTATTAGCCTACTTTGATTGAAAAAATATATTGCAATGGCCTTCTCATTTTCAAAAGGAGGAGAAAGCAGGAATCTTTCTATATGTTAGGTTCAGATACTAATACCATCTGGTCTTAATACAGATATGAGCTAAAAAGCTCTTTCAACATAGCTTTGATTAGTAAACCTTGGGTTTCTAGAGTTTCTTTTGCATTCAAATGAAGTGAAATCCTAGAAGTCAGTAAACTTAAATATTTCTCTGTGGACCAGGAGTTCAGAGGAAGCTAAGTCTCTGGTAGTTAGAGGAGATTTTGAGAACATAGGATACAGTTTTCTAACATTGTCAACTCAACAGTATCTAGAATCACCAAAAGAAAAAATAAAAACCTCTGGGAGTATCTATGAGAAATCTTTATCTTGAATTAATTGAGATTGGAAGAGTTACACTAAGTGTGGATAACATCATTCCATGTAGTAGGGCACTGGACTAACTAAATTGATAAAGCCAGTTCAGCTGCCTATCAGTAGCTCTCTGTTGACTGCAGACATGATGTGACCAGCTGCCTCAATCTCCAACTCTCACTGATGTACCCTCAACTGCACTCCCTGATGTCCCCTCAAGCTGTAAGGCAGAATAAATGTTCCCTTCAAGCAATTGCTTCTTATTATGTATTTTGTCATGACACTGAGAAACATTTTCCTTCTACAGAGAAAAATAGGAAGCAAGCCCTATGTGCCCACACTTGGTCGACAGAAGTTACATGGACATTGTCTCAGATATTGTAGCGCTTACGTTTGTATCAGCTCTTCCAGGGTGATATCCTGACAGCAGTGCTTCTCTTCCAGCACCTTCCCAGCCTTTAGATGTTTTGGAGGAATCCTACTACCTACCTACCTACCTACATGTGCACGCGCGCACGCGCGTGCGCACACATACACACACACACTCATACACACACATGCCTGGAAGATCAAAGTATTTGTTTTTCTGTGTCTGTCAAATGTCACTTATTCTAACGTACTCTGTATTGTTGCAAACACATTTCATTCCGGCCTTATATTATTGAAAATAAAAGGGTACCCTTAATATTTGAGTCTGAATAATATTTCTTATGTGTACCACACCACTGAGAAACCAAATCTCCAACGTTAATTTTTTAGAAAGGAGAATCAAAGAAGCATTTTACTTCTGCTTGTCAAGTTGTTTTAAGATATTCACTATAGACACTGAACTGCTGCGTAATTATTTCTATTTTAAAGAAAAGCCATATAGTGTCATCTTAGCTTTCTTCAAAATGAAGGCTCCTGATACTTAGACTTAACTTGTGCTTAACTGTTTCATAGACATAATCTTTTTTTTTTTTTTTTTTTTTTGGTTTTTCGAGACAGGGTTTCTCTGTGGCTTTGGAGCCTGTCCTGGAACTAACTCTGTAGAACCAGGCTGGTCTCAAACTCACAAAGATCAGCCTGCCTCTGCCTCCCGAGTGCTGGGATTAAAGGCGTGTGCCACCATTGCCCGGCCAACATAATCATTTTTAACACCAAAGTTAAGTTTATAAATTCATGGATTTACCAACCACCACATACCTGAAATAATCACTTAACATCACTTTCAATGTTTCAAGGTTACAGAATCTCTACTAATGTGCTTTCTTACCTATTCATTCAGCACTGTAGTCCTTAATATCATACATACTATTTGTCTTTCTTATTAACCTATCAAACACATTCTTAGCAATTCTGAAGGAAGCTGAACATTCTGTAATGAATTACCACAACTCAGATATACTTAAAACTTTTCTATTTTCCAGCAGAACTTTATTCTCCACAACTCTGAATACTGACTTTGGCATTATATTTGTAAATGGTTTTCATTCTGCCTTTGTAGAAACTACTAAACACTCCACCCATATAGCAATCATATTTCCTACCACTCAATAATATGAAAATTAAGCCTGATCTGCTGTAAGATAAATTTTCATAACACTGTTGTCATCTCTTACTATAATGGAAATGAGGAGAGTCTTCTTGATGAAGGCAGCTCTGATGTTTTGTGAGAGCATGTTCCTCAAATGGACAGCCAGACACTGCTGCTCCAGTGACTATGGCATCACACTTTGTAGAATTAATGAAAGCAATGCATCACAGATTCTGTGCAGTTCCCTGCGTTATGAGCTACATGTTTTTGCTTTTCTTCCTGAAGAATTGTTCAAATCAATCTGTGAACTCACAGAAGAAAACATTTCTTTTTATAGCTCCGATCTAACAACTAAAAAAAAATTACCTTTCTTCACAAGTGAAATAGAATCATCTTACTGTACCTTTTACATAAACATCATTTCTCAACATATAAATATTGTCAACTTTGAATTTTAGATTTCTTTCCATTCCTACAGCATTTTTGCATGTGTAAGACAATTTATCTGTAACAGTTCTATCACAAAAAAATTCAGATTTACCCAAAAGGCAACAAATTAAAATGTGCATTCCATTCCTCTTTCATGTATCTTAAGTTTCTAGAGGCATTTTAATCAGAAGTTTTTGGGTTCTTTTTATAATTAAAAACTAAAAAAACTATATCACAATTAAAAACAAACTAAACAAAGTCTAAATATTTAAAGAGTACAGACAAAAACAAAGTGTTACCAAGAACTGAGAAGCTGACCTAAACAAATAGGTTTATGTGATGAGGTGATTCAACCTAAAAAGTCATTGATGGTTACATAAATCACTTATTTTCTGGTTTTTTGTTTGTTTGTTTGTGATGTTCTGTTTGATGGAAATGTATTTTTAGCACCACCACAGAACTTCAGTGACAAATAACTGCTATATGTCCTTGTGTAACTTTAATTCGTAAGTGTGTGTGTGTGTGTGTGTGTGTGTGTGTGTGTGTGTGTGTACTATTATAGCAAGGTATGACCTTGCCAATGTGAGACAGGTTAGGGTTTTGAGTAGCAAGTCATTCTTTTCTTGGTAAGAACACAAAGAAATTCACTGGGCTCCAGGAACTCTGTGGTGTCATACTTGACTCAGGCCACCATTAGAAGTCCACATTTTCTCCAAACCTCATTGGTGGTACCTTTTTCCAAATAGTCAGTAGCTGCTTTCATTTGATCCTAGTCATCAAGCCCTCCACAGTACTGTCAATCCAAATGTGCAGCCTGTAAGGGAAAAAAAAATCAACCTTTTCAAAATTGAAAGGAAAAAAAACTAGTGCTATTCTCTGTACCCTACAGTCTCATCCCAACCTCTACTTTTCTTGTTTCAATATATTAAAATAAAATTAAAGAAAAAAAATCAGCAAAACATTC
>NW_004949100.1:9101480-9117283 GCF_000317375.1 Microtus ochrogaster | reverse complement strand
GCCTACAGCAAGCAAAGCCCATCTGGGAAAAAATGCTGCTAAACTTTGTTTTTTTTAGTGTCTAGAATTCATTTCCAAGCCCTCTCAGGTTTTACATGGATTTAGTCCACCACTTTGGCACTCCAATTTGTTGGAGGCAGGCCGCTTGTTCATCCTAGATGCTCAGCCCCAAAATAAGCACACAGAAATTATATTATTTAAAACACTGCTTGGCCCATTAGCTCTAGCTTCTTATGAGATAACACATCTTAATTTAACTCATTTTTATTAATCTGTGTATCACCATGTAGCTGTGGCTTACGGGGTAAGGTTCCATCTGGCTCCATCTCTCTCTGACTCTGCCTCATTTCTCCCAGCATTCTGTTTGGTTTTCCCCACCTAGCTCTGTTCCCCTATAGCTCTACTATAGGTCCAAAGTAATTCCTTTACTAATCAATGATATTCACAGCCTACAGAGGGGAATCCTAAATCCTTAGATTCCTTAGATTCTTTAGAGATGAGACAAAATTGAATTGTTCCAGTAACTGTACTGACTATTCCCTTAAAAGAATTGCTAGGTTTCCATATCCAGATGGGAAGCTCAGATATAGCCTAGGAACTCATATATGCATAGCCTGATTCTGTTCAGTCATGTCCCAGGAAAACTATTTAATTAGCTAAAAAGTGTTAGAAAAAAAGCCAAAAATTCTCAAGACTCCTCATCATATTGATCTAAATGTCTTCTGATCTTTCTTAGGATGCACTGACTGTTCTAGCATTAGTACTCCAAAGATATAAATATAATCTGTCAGTTTTTATTGTGCTCTTTCATATATGAGAGCCCATAATACTACAAAGTATAGTAGAAATTAGATTAACAAAAACCTAGAAAAAAATAAAATAAAAGCTGTCATTCTGATACATCCATTATTCATTCTTAATCTAAAAGCTATAACATATTGAATGGTCCAGAACAATTTGGTCATATGATTTTGATTTTTTGGTATATCAAAATACACCATAGAATACCCTGAAGGAAGAGAGATGCCTATCTACTACCAGAAACTATGATATTTGATATCATCTCATGTGGTTTTGAAGAGGCCTTATTTTGGAACTTGCCAGGCAGTTGAGACTCTTCTGCAATTAAAGATTGACTTCTACTGAAACAAACATGTCTTCTTGAGTAAAAGATTCTAAATGTATTGACTTAGCATTAAGACAGATATGTGAGCTCCATTATCATCAGATCCTAGGTAAGCAACCAGAAAAAAGGCCATCTGGATATTTTGTGAGGCAAATATTGTTACATATGGTACAAAAGACCCAGGAAAGAGAAAGCCGAAACTGGTGTTGTAATTGGGAACCTCAGGTAAGTCCTGTAGAAGTGAAAAAGAAATATTTTGTCCTGATAAAGTATAAAGTCACTGGATGAAATAAGACATGTTAAAAAGAAGCAAGAATAGCATAGCAAAGTATGGGCAGAATCCTAGCTTAAGTATTAGCAAATGCCTGTCTTCTGTAACAATCTTTGTTTAACATATGCTTATCATATATTTAAGAATCTACATTTAAAATGGTGAATGGAAAGTAGGAAATGATAAAAGAATAAATTAGGTGGTACCCTAAAGAAGCATCACCTAAGTCTAGAGTCTGAATTAAAAAAAAAACATTAATTCTTCTAATTACCAATGACATGAAATCAAACGGAAGGAGGGCTTCTGGAGAACAAAAGAGCTACAACAAATAAATGTACCAGGTGGTCCTTGTTTTCATGTGAGTTCAAACAAATCAAATGAACAAAACTAGTGCTGATATGAGTCACATTGTGAATAGCAATAAGAATGTTTTAATGAGTTATTTATGATCTAGGATTGGTAATTAGAGGAAAATTTTGCAACTTACAATGTGTACTAAGAATTTATATGTAAAGTGCAGTTATGGCTGGGGATATCTTTAACACAGGGTGACTAAAGATGAGATGGAGTGATTAAAATAGCTGGGAAAGTGTCCAAAATCTTGATAATGTAGCATTTTCTTACTCTATATGCTTACCATTTTCCATAAGGAAAAGAAATATTTTAAAAAAATATATGACTACTCAAATAATGTACCATTGTTACCCGCTAAAGCCAGGCCCTCAAGAACCTGTGAATTTAAGTAAATTTTTTATGTCCTTTGGACTTGATTTTCACATTGGAGTTTTGAAATCAGTGGTGCTCCTTTATCTAAAAATGGATGCAATATCAACTTGATTGTTGAAAACACAGGCTGTGATGTGTTCAGTCAGTGACAGATATCATCCTTCATGATTCGTTTGGTAAGAGTTCTGGACTTGGTTTCATACTGGGCACTTTTTGTCAAACACAGCGTTTGATGCACAGGTTTGGTAAGTAAAAAATTAACATTTATTTGGATTAATAGAACTCCAGGAACCTTGGGTCGAGAGACCACCAGTGTAGGTGTGGGGGGAATGCTTTTCCTGCTCACTTGGCCTCTGGTTCTCACTATGGCCCTCTCCCAGATATGTTGGTTTCTTGGTGGAGTAGGGAAGTATGGAAATTAGAGTTTCAGGCATTCTAAATAGGCCCTGTGGTGAAGAATTTTTAGCTACAACCTTTCAGATGATCTCAGAAGTGGGGAAAAACACTGAATTGTGTATAATATTCTCTACCAAAAAAACACTAAAACACATCCACAGGAAACCCAGAGGGAAATCAAAAGCATAATCCAGATAGAAACTGTACCTTAGAACAAGCATCATTTTGTTCCCACAGTAACTGAGGACGACATAAAGTTCATCTTCTTACAAGATTATGTGGACTCATTCCCAAGAAATCCAAAAGTGCCAGGAACAAGAAGAACCCAGTAATATTAGAAAGCCTCAAGACTGTTATCAAGCTTCTCTGTGCATAGAAATGACTTTAATGACAGTCACAATATGTCATGGACCCTAGGGCAAACACAGCATTGGAAACGAGATTGCCATAAAATTCCTTCCTCAAGGGACTAAAAATGATTCAAGTTGTCATTAGTTCTCAAAGTAACAAGCTAATGCAAACAGTGCTGAAAACTACATTTTAGTTCTGCAAATAAAGTAAAATAAAACAAAACAAAAAAACAGGTCAAGTGTAAATACAGTTAATGGTTAAAAGCAAAGTGCAGGCACCAGTGTCAGTCTCAACAGTATCTGTGATGGCAAAGAGTAGCTACATGCTACAAAGCTCAGATTAGGCTTTCATCCCAAATGGGTTCTGTATCACAAGATAGCAAATCTATCAATGTGGAAGACCGTCTAGGAATGGTACGGATTTAGGTATGAGAATTTTTACTTCTTTACTAACCCATTTTTATTACTCAGCTCCTGAATAAAGTAGAAAATTTCAACATCTTCAACAGGTGGAGTTTGGAAATCAGGAATGAAGAATTCAGGTCTTTTGAGGGGTGCTGAACTGTTGTATACTCAGACACTATATTTACACAAACCATACACATGTCTCAGATGGAAGAAGCAAACACCACCAGGATGGTACAGATTAAGAAAAGTATTCTCAAGACTGGAAAGTTTAAGCTTAGCCCTATCTAACCTTAAGTCAACCTCAGTTGGCTTAACTAGTTCAACCTCAGTTTCCCTGTGAGTTTAATGAGACTAGGCAAGTCATCATTACAGAAGAAGGTCCTGTATTGTGTGAGGCCAGTGACCTTTCCGATAAAGGACCTTCTGTTGGCGGAGGTTTCTGTCCTTTCTCATACTGTAATAAGCACACAGAAACTTTATTATTTTCAATATTGTTTGACCAACATCTTAAGCCTATTGCTAGCAAGCTCTTACATCTAAGATTAACCCATTTCTTCTAATCTGTATATTGCCACGTGGCTGTGAGGTTACAGAGCATCTGTCTGTGGTGGTGGACTACATGGCTTCTCCCTGACTCCCTCTTTTTTCTCCCAGCATTCAGTTTAGTTCAACACTCCATCCCCCTGCCTAGCTCTACTCTGCCTATCACAGGCCAAGGCAGTTTCTTTATTCATTAACCAATAAAAGCAACACATATATAGAACATCAATCTTTTGTTTTTACTATTATTTCTATTAGTACTTTATTTTATAAGTTATGATAACAAATATGATCATACATTTTTAAAAAGAGTTATTACAGTGATACATGATATCTTCAATTAAGGACACATCTATCTTTATATTGCCTCCACTCTATACAGTGCACAATGATAGCTAACCACAGTATACACTATGGTATACAAGCTAGGACCGCATAATATTTTAGTTATTATTACATACTAACACATATTTATAATGTACCAGGACAAAACTAACAACATCATTCCATTAAAAAAAGCCATTTCAATTAATTAACTGACTGAAATGTCTATTTAATTTTAAAAATCCCTTAATAACTTTGTGCTTAAGGCATATAAAGCATTAATGTTGATTTAAATTATAATTTTAGTTGCAATGATTTAGATACCCATATCTAAATTATTCCTGTGCAAAATGATTCAATTCATTCCCCAATGATTTTTCTAGAAATCTTTTATCATGCAAAAACCTAAGTTGGTTTTTTTTTTCTTTGAAATCACTAATCAGTTCCCACAAACATTAGTAAGTGAATGGTAGGGAGAATTTATTTCTGTGCAGTGCTTGGTTTCTATGGGTACACAGTTTTCAAACGTCTATCTTTGCCTGCTGGGTGGTCTGGTTAAGTTTAAACACTTAAGATGAAGTTCTGAATTTATATAACTTATACATACATAATTCCAACTCTGGAGTCAAGTTGAGAATAAGGAATTTAAGAATTTAGTTGCATAAATCTGGGCTCTGTTCTTTGTAGACTTTGGGATTTGTTTTCTTTTGTATTGTCTTGTCTTTGACACAAAATCTTACCAAGATCCTCCTTCCTCAGGCTGTAGAACACCACATCGCCAAGTGTTATCATGTCGCTATTTTATTTTTTTCACTGGAAAATGGATGCTATTAACTCATTGATATGCAATATCATGAGAGTTATTCAACGTGAAATGTTAGAGTATCCCCTAAAATGTATCAGATATTCAATAAGTATTAGAAAAGTTCAGATAAGCCTGTAAATCTTATCTTTAAGTTTTATGACCTTTGAAATAAAGTCACTCTTATAACTGTCCCTTAATCATGTTCTTAGAGGTTCTACATAATGCTAATTATTTAAAGTTATCTTGATTATAGAGTTCCCTTGTCTGACTTATTCAATTTTATTCACTGCCAAATGTAAAGGCAGTATTTGTCAGATAAAATGAATTAGTATTTTATTTCTATGTAGCTAATTGCAAAAGCACAAAGCTACAAATAGCTAGGCATTTTAGTTTACAGTAACTAAAGTTTTCTATACTCAAGTTTTTACACTCTTTCCCTCACCTTAGTTTTGTGTCTATACACACACACACACACACACACACACACACACACACACACACACACATCCCACAAATTAAAACAAGTTAGATTGTAAGATTCAATCATTCTGGCACCCAATTTGTTATATCTGATTAAAACTATAAAGCATTGATGTTTTTTTTTTCCTCTTGAATCTTTCCCCATTATCTTTCCTGTCTCTGGGTTGTTTATGCAACACCTTAAAAACATCTAGAATTGAATCTTGGACAAATTTGCACAGCATGCACTATTTCCACGAGACGTGTTGCAGACCTCAGGGAGCCGCCGGTGTGTCTACCAAACAGCCCCACTCCCAGCGACCTTCAGGGCTGTTTTCCTTGCCTGCATGGACTGCCTTGGCTTCTGTCACATTGGGATCCAGACACTGTTTTTATTCCCAGAGCTCCAGCATGATCATGCTGCCTGCAGGAACTCAAACGGAGTGACAGATAGAACAAACTTTGTGGTGACATAAAGAAAAAAAAAAAGAGGAAGCAACTTCCTGCAGATACCAGCCAGATGTGCTGTAGCCACTTATTTATTCTCTCTCTTCTGTGTTTTGCCAAACAGTTTAAATTTAACAGATTCATTATATACCGCAAAACGTTGTTATGTGAGCCCATGATCTTCTTCTCCAATGGGGAAGAGGTTAGGCAATTGTTTGGATTTCATAAACAGAGCCAGATGTGTCTGTGGTTTCAGGCTAATGGCATTCAGACTGTGGGAGGGAACTGAAGCCTGTGTGAGCCCCGCTACGCTGCTGTTAGACATGGGTTTGGAGAGAGGGTCAATCCCCTTACCCACATTTCTTGTTTAAAAGACTGCAGAGAATTTGAAGCAAATCCATTACGCCAGTGGTTTTGTTTAGTTGGCAAATTCTATTTTGGGAATATTAGGTTAAGAAATCAAAGCCCATCATAATACAGGAGTTTGCGGAGATGAAGAGGGGAGGGAAATGATGTAAAATTTAGTACTCATGTATAAGATTCCCAAAAAAGATAAAAGCTTAAATGGAAAACTAAGTTGGGAAAGTTTTGTGAAGTCTCTTTGATTTTATTTGGTGTGCCAAGTAGTTGAATCTATTTATTCAATAAACACTAGACTATTTCAAGAATCACTATAGAAACTAGAATGTGTGAGGACAAATTCTACATAGTATATTGCATTTCATGTGATGTGTTATGATGTCCATCTTCACCAAATCCGCACATGTTCAAATATGCCTGTATACTAGTGACTTGAGCCATTTTTGCAGAAACTTTTATTCTTTGGAGCCTCATCAACATTTTGAAATCAGGATAACAAAAATCATCCAGAGACTGACTGGAAAGAAAAAAAATGAAATGTTTAAAAAGTCTTCAAAGTGGTTTTTCTTTTTTTTTATATGTTCAAACCAAGTAAGGAATGATTGATCCAGACAGCAAATGAGTCAATTATCTGATTATTGTATCAAGGCAAATCTTTATTGGATGCTTCACAGCAAAAAGCCGACCATTTGTTTCTAGGAGACTAGATTTTTGTTCTGAAGACAAAAATTGAATTTCAGTCTGCAGTACTGGCTGTAGGAGTGAGAGGCAAAGGCACGATCCAGCTCCAGAAAATCAGCTTAAGCATCTTCTGTGTTAGGATTGTGACGCCAAGAGAGACAAGGGTCTGTTTGAAATTAGCACATCTGGGCTTGATTTCAAAGGCACCACTTGGGTTACAGTAGTGGTCTCCAATGTCTCCTAGTGCTGCCAACTCTTATAATCACTAGCATGTGCTCTGAACTGTCTACCTACCTTCACAGAGAGTGACAAAAGTCCCACTGTTCTCTGACAGGCACCTCTTTCCCTCCACTCATCGTGTCCCTCCCTTCATGAGACACTCCCATCCAAAAGCTTCCAACTGTAAACAATTTCTTGCTTCTTTGAGAAGTAATTCATTTCAAAAGTGCTCTGCCAGTTTTACCACCTTGACCTCAAGGGCTTGGGAGTCATTCAATTGAGAGGCAATCAATAAGGAAGGCAGTGTGCTTATCTCTCAAGTTCTGGGAAGCAATAGGACCCTCCTTCAGCGGGGCCCTTGCTCCAAGATGTAAAAATGAATGCCTGACATGGTGGTACAGGAAGTACCTTTCCTTTGTGTGGAAATGATTAGTAAATGCAGACAAGCTGTAACTCTTCCTGCCCAGGCTCTTACAAAATGGTCAGCCCTTTGCTGAGCTCTAAGTAAACTCTGTTCTCTTATACTTCTTTTTTTTTTGAACGTGGTCTTTCTTTATTAGTTAACTTTGTCTAGAACAGTTTTTCTTTGACACAAGACACCAGGCTCTTTATTGTAGAATTCACTCCAATTCAATGAAAATAAACACTAGCCTCTTGTTACACTTGGTGTCTCTTTTAGAGAGAACAGAGATCTCAGCATGAGCTGTTTGTTCAACAGGGAGCTGAGCTTTATAACTTCATTTACTAAAGGCTTGCTGACAGTCAGTCCCCTTCTTGTCAAGGCAGACATCCTGTCAAGTAGCTGGATTAGAGCAACGGAGAAGCTAAGAGAACAGCACACCAGCAGTGCCTGCTGCAGAAGTGTGAACTTTCCACTCTGGCCAGATGAAGAATTCTCTAAAATTACTCTAGACTTCATTATCTTGCCCTGCACACCCATGTCGTAAGAACTGTGGCACGAATAAGTTCCTCATTAGTTTAGAATCTGGGAGGTAAAGATGCGGTGAAGAAACAAGATGGTTTTTTCCATGCTCCTCGTAAAGTCCAGAAAGTCACAGAAGAGGGTCTATTCAAGTTGGAAAGAACACCACTCACTGATCTCTCTTGTTCCAAAACATTGCATATCCATGATAATGATGATGTAGAAAACTTCATATCCTGGAGGAGGGATCAGACTTCCAGAGCTAAGGGCTACTCTAGAAACTTCTGACTAAGCCAGAGGTGGTGCCATGGTTCATATATTGAGACACACTTTGTGTATTATGAGGGAATCTGGGGAAAATATCACATATAAGGTAACTCGAAGAACAGAAGTCCATTTCAATGTTTTAGAAATGGGAAGATTGGCACCAAGGTGTTGGCATTTATGCTTCTTCCTGATGTCTATGAGATAGACAGTCTGTTCCATACTGTCCACTAGCTTATAGAGAGTGGACGGACAGCCTTTACTTATAGGAGCATCAGTGTTTTCTCTGCTTTTGTCTTAGATGGCATCTTCCCTGTGTATGTGTCTCTGTGTCATTTTTTGCTTTTTTTTTTATAAGGACATAGCATTATAACATGGTCTAGCCAAATGAGCACAAGAAACCCACACTGAAAGAGCAGACTATAGACTCAGGCAGAGCTGGTCTAGAGAGTTCCTTCACTAACCATGTGACCTTGGATAAGGTAGTCAACCACCCTCTGTCTTTGTCTTGAACTTTTAACTTATGAACAAGGGAATAATCTCCAATAGAGAATAGCAACTCACCGATATAACAAGTTCCTGAGATGAAGCAACTTGAAAGAGCAAAGTGTATTTTTATTCACAGTTTCAGAGGCTTCATTCCTTTGTTGCTTCAAGGTCTTGGCAAGAGGCAGGGCACAAAGGCAGATGTGTGTAGAATATTACCTGTTCACAACAAGACAACCAAGACTCAACTAGAGAGACAGGAAAGGACTGAATTCTTCATATTCTCTTCAAGAATGTATCTACATTGACTATAATTCCTTCTGGTTCCGTTCTGCTAAAGGTTCCAGTAATGTATCATTTACTGGTGGTACCACAGGATAGAGACCTAATCATTTGGTTTTCCAGGAAACTTCCAGCTTACTGCACTTAACAACGGGGAAGTCTGAAATGAAAATATTAAATAACAATGTTTTTTTTTTTTTTAAAAAAAACCTCCTCAAAAAGCCCCTAGCACATAAAAGGAAAAGCTAAATAATTTTCATTAATTAATAATATGCAGGTTTCTAAGTACCTTTTTACTCATGAAAATCTGCTAAACTCTGTGGTCAAGCCACTGAACAACATATTAGTGTGACACACATCTCCAGAAGTCATCAGAGCTTATAAAAAATAAACTATGTGTCGTGGCCTAGATTAACCATCTGAGGTAGAACGAATTTTGAGAAACAATGGATTTGGCATAGCAACCACATAAATGGAAGAGAAAGGGATATCGGAAAATAAATGTTAGCATCCAGAGTGTGAGTGGTGAGCAGGTGATGGTAGTTAGGAAATGAAAAAAGTGCAGTGAAAACCCAGAAATTTCAAATGCTCCTACTGAAGACATAGTCCTTGTGTTATAGATGATGAGTTCAGAGGGTCACTAGATGCTGAAGTGTAGCTCTTCATGTTTGATGGCTCTTGGTGTGGGGTAGAGGGCTCAGTTTACTTTAAAAGTCCAGCAACTGGGAATTTGACCATGCTTTAATAAGTATATGGGCAAAGAAAATTAAATTGGGCTTGATGCATTCTTTTGATTTTGGGGGGGATGGACACAAAGGTGGTAGAGTGGACCTGGGAGAAATGGGAAACAAGTGTGATCAGGGTGGATTGTATGAAATTCCAAACTAGCTAAAAAAAAAATTTTTTAGTGTAAATTAAATCTTATAAAAAGAACAACAAAACTAATTTAAAAAGGAAAGACGTGGGAATGAAGAAGGCTCCAGCAGTTTGATTTGCATGTGTATTTTTGTGTGTGAATGTATGTGTATATACCGGGTACGGAGCCCAGAGGAGCCTTGCACATGTTCAGAGTGTTCCCTTCCACTCAGTCATACCTCCATCCTCAGCCCTTCCCTCAACCTTGAACTGCAGTCTGCTATAGAGTACTGTGCCAATAGATCTTCAGCCCTCCCTTGCTGGCCAGTCAGTGGACATGCTGCCTCTTTAAGGCAATATTCCCGCAGATCTCAATGTCAAAGGTCAGCATGGGTAATATTTTTCACTGCAGAGCTGGGAGTAACCATGCATTGTGATTTGTATCTTGAAGAAAAACAGTAGGTTAAGGAGAGTTATAGATGTGTAAAAAGTAATGAAAACAGTAAATTTTTAATGTAAATAAAAGTGAGAGAAAGATAAAATTTTCAAACTTGAGAATTGAGAAATTTAAAAAATGCTCTATAAACAATATTTCTTTGAAGATATTAGGCATTAAATGTATCCCATACATGAGGAATTGTTTATAAGCAGGTTCCAGATGACTCTGAGCAAGAAGCACTAACATAGAATACTATGGTATTGTTTTCCTTTGGGTTCATATATCTTTGATTATGGAACTATATCTTTAACTATACCAAGAAATCACTTGGGAATTGGTGGGATGTCAGAGACTTCTGGAAACTAATCTTATATAGAAAATGGTTTCTGTCTCTTTATATATGAATGACACTCCATTTACATAAATGACACAGAATTGTAGCAATATGCTTTCTGGGAAGGACTAACTCCCGAGTCTCTTGGAGATAACTCAGGTACCTACTCAAATTTTTATAACTATTCTTCAAGTGGATTTAAGAAGTAGAATATTCTAGTTTCAACTCTAAAGATTTTATAAATGAATGAATTCAGAGTAAATTAACCCTGTCCTGTTTGTACTTCCTCCATATAGACTGTAAGTAGCTCAACCAGTCTGCAGACTCTCGAGGGAATAAAAAACCTAGGAGGCATCTCTGTCCTTGGGCTTTCTGCCAACAGTCTAACTTTTTGATGGACAGTTCTTGTTAAGAGTGTGAAAATCAGCAAGCGTGTCAACCTGAAAGGTTTTTTTTACTTCAATTGACACAATGCAGATCCACCACTGGCTTACAGAGATAAGGCCTTTTATCCTCTCAAAATAAGATGTGAAGCCTAGCTGTGGCAAAACTGCTCAAGAATGTCACTCACAAGGAAGCATCTCCTGTTCTTCTTCCTTCACTGCCGTCAGTGGGAGGCTCTCATCCTAATGTTTGCAGTATGCTTCCTGTCTCTCGAGGCTTGAATCAGCCTGCCAGATAAAAAACAGGAAAAAGGAGAAAGGAGTTCATGAATATAATATTGGAATTATCTGTTCCAATCAAAAAATTTCACCAAGACCTTAACCAATATTTGCTGTGTGTAATCTATAAACTAAAACTGCACAATTTGGCCATGTCTAGCTGCAAGAGAGTCTGTTAAGGAGAGTGTTTGGGATTTCTACACACCCTAATTAAACAGGAAAAAGATAACAAAATTATGGATGACAATTCTTTTATCATTTTAATTTACTCTTTACGTTTTATGCATTTATACAAGATATTTTTATCATATCCATCCAACTTCCCTCCAACTTCAATACGTACCACTCATATATCTTCTCCCGACTTCATGTTTTCATTGTTTTGTAGAGGTGGGTGGTTTTTCTCACAGACTAGCTAGAGCTGAATTATAAATTGCTTTGTTCTCATTTGTGTTCATACACAGGCATGCATGTACGTACATATATGTATGTATGTATGTATGAGGTATATATCACTGCATGTGTGTGGAAGTCGGAGGACAATTTGAGGACTCAGTTTTTTTTTCCATGTGGGTTTCAGGATTTATCTTAGGCTATCAGGCTTGGCAGCAAGCACCTTTTTCTACTTAGCCTTCTTAATGTTCTTCAGTTTTTAATTTTAAAATATTATAGTTTTATCCCAAAATGTTTTCTGATCTTTAATCCGTGTTCCATACTCTCTTGAGTAATTTGTTGTATGTTATTAATATATAAATTCAAAAAATTTAATAAAGAAGACCTTCCTAGTGATGATATATACATTGCTCAAAATCAAGGGGATTCTAAAAGGGACAAATTTGCATTAAGTTTAAATATCCAGTAGAGTTTATTTTACCTAGTCTCAGCAGGCAGGTAAACCTATGGATAAGAGAGTTATGAGTTCACTAAGTTCAGTCCAACATATATTTGAAAGTTATTTAAAATAGTGTGAAGTCTTCTTTTTTCTAAGTTGATTGTGTGGTTCTTGAATATGAACTTTGTAAATGTCATCATTTTATAGCACTGAAAGTGACATGCTTTGGTAGATGATGAAAACAGAGTAAGATGTTAAGAATTTTGTTGTTTTGTTTGGGTTGGGTTGGGTTGCTTTTGGGCTCACATTTGTTTTGACTTGGCTTTGTTTTGCAGAGAAGGACTGGGGAAGACACAGAATTAGAAGCACAGAGAATAAGCAGAATTCTTTACTGAAAAATCACTGATTTGGAAGCTGAAGCAATGACAGGGAAGCCTGAGAGTAAAGGTAAGTCCAAGGGAATACAATTCAGCCAAAGGCAAGGAGCAATCTGAGGCTCTGTATACACTGTCAGGAAGCTGACATTCACTGAGTGAGGCTTTGGCATTCAGCATGTAGGGCAGTGATTTAAGTGTGGATAACTCCCACTCACATCCTAAGCCACAGGAGTCTCTTGGCCTTGTCTCCCTTGAGTTCCAACTGGGGTCTGCTGTCCCATGACCTTACTTTTGCTTATGCAGGAGGGTAACTTTGACTCCCCTCTCCTAAACCAGTACCTCACATTTCTGACATTAATGAAAAAACGAGCACCTCCTAACAATCACCCAAGACAGAAACTACATTATTCACGTATACCTTAATCTCTTAAGTCTATGACCTGGAAATCTTTATAGATTCTACATCACTAGTATCATGTCTACCTGGATTTTTCTCTCCATTTTCACTATTATTGCCCCTGTTCAGATATTTATCATGTCTTGAAATGATTCCTTGGCAGTCTATTTGTCCTCCTAACTCACATGGCTCCTATCTACAATCCATCCTATCACCAAACTGACCTTCTAAACCTTAATATAACACACCTTCAAGGTAAAATTATCTATTGTATATTTATTCTGAATAAAGGTCATAATTCTTGGAATGAACCAGAGCTCCTTTGACTCTTGCCTGCTTTGCAATCTCACATTTTATCATGACTTGAAAATATTTTCCTTTCTAGACAAAACCAGGCTCCCTATTCATAGCTCTGTGCTCCTGCTCATTGTGCCTACAATACTCTCCTGCTTTCCTCTCATGGATGTAAGGATGGCTCTTACTGAAAGAGGACTAACTTCCCTTTGAGGATGAAGTTTTGTTGCTACAGATATGTTGCTAAGGCTATAGGGACACAGTTCTATTATACGGAGTTTTTGTTGTTGTTGTTTAATTCTGGAATGTTTTAACCTGTTATAATCAAGGTCAAATATGTATTAGTTGATCATGATCAAGTCACTCTCAAACTGATTTTGCAACCCTTATCTGGTCATTCGTGTAACTTCTCTTTTAATTAATTGATGGCTTTTTATTGAAATTTATTAGTTGCTATTTGTTGCAGAATTTCATTTGCCATATGAAAATTTTCTGATAATAATTTCTTTGAAGCATTCCTGGGTTTCAATATTGTTTTCATGGCTTAGTTATGTGATCATTGGAGAGTTTTTCTTCTCATATGCTCCAGAACAGGTAGAAATAGCATCTTGTTGAAGTATTATTTTGGGGTTACAGAGTTAATGACTGAAAATACCTTGAAATTATTAATTCTCCCATAGTTGTTCTTGAGGCACTGGACATCTAACATAACCTGCTATAAGGCATGGATTCTAGAATAATAAAACTTCTCAGCGTTCTTCATAAGGCTATCTAAAAGTATTGATGAGTTAATCTTTACATGGGTAATATGCTAGTTGCTTTTTGATCATTTTCAGTTGTGTTATGGTCCGGTGTGTGTGTGTGTGTGTGTGTGTGTGTGTGTGTGTGTGTGTGTTTGTATTTCAGGTATACAACGTAATGCTTCAGTATATATGTAAGCACTAGTAACTGAACATCAAACCCAACAATTCTGTACGTTTTGCACTGGCATTTTTGAAAGTTGTAGGCTAATGTTTCTGTTATATGCCCTTCACATTAAAACAACAATAAACAATTTTTGATGTGTACTGGTATAGCCATCAACTTCCCGTTACTGTAACACAATCATTGATTCAATCAATATAAACAGAGAGAAGATATTTTTATTTATAGTGATAGAGGTTTAAGAACATATCACTTGATCCAAGTGTTTTGGGGTCTCTGCAAAAGCACTTTGTCACAGCAAAAAGTGTGAAGTAGAAAAGGCCCATGGCTGAAAGCCATTGAGAGGACAAGGAAGAGCAGTGTTCCACAGTCCTCTTCAACAGCTCACTCCTGGTGACTTCAACTTCTCTACAGTTCCCACCTCAAAGGTTTCTGTCAAACCCCTATAGCACCAAGTTTAGGGGTGTGCATTAGCACCTTGGACCCCTGAAGGACACTCCAAATTCAAAGGAGAACAACTACTGGAAATTTGGATGGGTGTCTGCTTCACTTGTGCTGGATAGCCTCCGCATCCATGACCAGATGAGTCTTTAGGATCTGTTTTGGACTGGACACGTTTATGATGACTCAAGCTATATAAAAGGCTTGCGTGTCAACATTCCCTATTAGTGCTGACGTTAACGTGGATCATTTAGTTAAATTCAAAGAACTCCATTCAAATGCTATCTTCAGGCCCATTGCCTGAGAGTCTAGCTGCAATTCTGCTTTCCATGCCTTGCCTCTCCTGCATTTGACCTCTGTATGACCCCTGTATATGGCTCTTTCTACAGTTGATGCAATGCTGTATCTAATTGTTACTAATGTCCCTAAACTTATGTTCTGAAATACAGTTTCTGCATTTTTTACTCTTCATCATTCTCTTTTGCAGGGTTTAGCCAGCCCCTTTAGGGCGGGTTTGCCTGGGGCGGTTGTTTACGGAAAAATGGAGCGCACGGAGGCTGCGCGCTCTTTTGCTTTCCTACCTCCTGTGCTGCGCGGGAACTTCGGTTCTGTAAGTTTTATTTAATCATTAAAATTGTATATATTCTTTAATATTTGCCTGCATTTATTCACACCGGTACATTTGGCGCCCAATGTGGGGCCCTGCCGAAAACCAGCCCATTTCGGAGTCTTTTGGAGCCGCCGCTGCGGCTGGGACTCCCTGGCTGAGGCTTCGGGCTGCTGCACCGTTAGGATCTGAGCTGGGCGCGTAGACTGTGTACCCTTTCAGCCGGTCCGACCACTGTTGGGGACACAGCTGAGATTCTGAGCGACTGGATCTTTCCCAGTGCCTGCTAAAAGTCAAAAGGGACGGGAGTATTAACACTCCCTGGCCCCACCCTACCTGACAGTAGCACAACTGCCTCTGTAACAGTGTAATCAGTCTCTCTCCCCGCCCGTGCTTGGGTCACCTGAAGGCGGCCCTGCGAGCCGGCTCAAACACGGTCCCAAAGTGATAGTGATTTGGTCATTTTGGCGGCTGCATTTATTCACGCCGGTACACTCTTTCTTCTTCTTCTTCTTCTTCTTCTTCTTCTTCTTCTTCTTCTTCTTCTTCTTCTTCTTCTTCTTCTTCTTCTTCTT
>NW_004949100.1:9088319-9101380 GCF_000317375.1 Microtus ochrogaster | reverse complement strand
GGCTGTTCTTAGCACATACACTCTTTCTTCTTCTTCTTCTTCTTCTTCTTCTTCTTCTTCTTCTTCTTCTTCTTCTTCTTCTTCTTCTTCTTCTTCTTCTTTGTTTTAGGTGGCAGAAATAAGCAGAAAATGAAGCTGCCTTTAAAGAAACACAAAATTTCATAATTTAGTTTGGGTCAAAATATCCCATGTCATTATCTATAATATATTTAAATCAAAAAATAAAATAAATAAATTTGTAGTTTTAAAACAGAGGTCAAGCCAGGCATTGTGACTTGTCTATAATCCCAGCACTGTGGAGAAGAAGATTGCCTTGTGTTTAAAGGCAACCTGAGTTGCATAGTGAGCTCCAGGCAAGCCTGAGCTCCAGGGTGAGACTCTGTCTTGAAAAACAGAAAAAGCAGCGGTTCACAGAAATCAAGCCGAAATTGATTTTATTGCTGTAAAGAGACTATTCAGGCAATCATAATTTCTAAATTCCTCATTTAGAACTTGAAAATTGAATGGATATTTCATTTGCAGCTCTCAACAGCCTTGTGGAGTATCCTGATAATCCTGGAGAGGTTGCCATAGGTTGCCATGGTTCACACGCTGGATCTCTCCACCTTGATAAGCATGCCTGGATGGAATGCCTGCCAACAGGTTTCTCTGGCAGCAGGACTGTAGACAGATGTTTACCAGAAGATATTCTATGCTTTGGCAGATATTCTTTTGGGCTGCTTTGCTTTTTTTCTGCTGCTGATAATAATATTATAAAATTCATTTCCTATAAGAATATCACATCTTTAAGAAAAAATAAGCTAGAAAATCTTTCACTACATGGTATTGCCAACTGGGTCTTCATATAAACTATTTATATGGTTATTTGTCTTCTTGATTTCATGTGTGGAGATGAGGAGGAACGGGCAACGTGAGAGATTCCCTAGTGTCAACCACATGCCTTCACTAATAAGAGTGACCTTTATTCCCCTTAATGCCCATGTAAAAACTGGCATTAACCTTGAGTCAAATTTCTAGCTTTTGCAGATTCCCCAACTTTAAGCAAGTGGTTAGAGGTAAGTGAAACAGAAACACAGTTGTTGTTGTGCATTGTTAGTCTCCAGGGAGAGCTGCTTCCCAGAATCTGCTATCCTGTTCTTGGTAACCATGACAGGAATCCATACACACACCACAACACAAGTTTTTCATTGCCAGGTACTGTATATTATTTTATTTTTAAATCTCATAAAAAGGAAATAACCAAACGTGAACACAGCCGTTTGACGCAGGTTTTATTTTAACGATCTTTCTAACATTAAATTAGAAAAGCGCAGAAGAAGAGAAAGGCCAAAAGAAAGAAGGGGGAGCCTAATTTGAGCCACCAGATGTCCTTCCCTGTTGCTTTAAATTTTCCAGAGATTATTTATTTTATGTTTGGTCAGAAGTTGTAAAGATAAATCTTTTAACATAAAACCACACAGATGGTCTGGGGCCTGATTGTCTGACACGTGGACATCAGGTGTCGTCATTTTCAGCCTTCATATTTGAATTGAGAGATTGAATGAAGGATAGAAGGAAATAGAGATGTTTCCCAAAGTTGGCCTAGGGAGAAGACTGCAGTTTTCACAGTGCTTTTCAAAACTATCTTCCTCCAGGACACCTAGAAGATTTTTTGTTTTACTAAGAAATTAAGACAAAACAATCACAATAAATCCTAAGTTCTATTTACAGAGAAACTGAATTCTGAGATTTGAGTTGCAAACAAAAAAAAATCACAATATCAATCATTCTTCCCCATTTCAAGGGGAAAAGATACAGTGTTTCCTAACAATTGCAAGACAGAAACTTTGTGTTTGTTGATGATAGCTGCAGGCATATTTTACACATTGATAAATTGTTCTTCAACTCATCCATAGCTCAACCAATGATGAATTCCTGCATTCCGTAAGCTCTTTGGAGTCTAACATGTCCTAAGTGGGCCTGAATTTCTAAAAAATGTCACTTGCTATTTCATATCTAAACAGGAGTGATTTTCACTTTTCTGGATAAAATGGGGAACACAGTTGGGATTTGACATGGAAAATAAGAGAATGGGGACACTTATTAAATAGGGGGAGAAAGAGCTTTGCTCAAGGACCAGGCTGTGCTTCCCCTTGTATTTTATATGTAATTCTACGAGAAATATTAAGTTATATGTTCAAGGTTGTACATCAAAGACTCATCTATTTTCTGTAGGATTTTTTCCTCTTAATGGTAAAATATAGTAGACAGAGAAAAAAACTAGAGGAGGCTGATAATTGTATGTTAAGTTAATTAATTTCTGATTGTATGTTTTTCTATTGATTAGAAAAAGGAAGGACAAGGGCTGGATATGTAGCTCATTGGTAGAGGCCTTGAAAAGCATAGGCAAAAGCAGGGTTTCAATATCCAGCCTTATTAGAGAAATAAAGGATAAGTAAGATATGGTTAATGGACACAAATTAACTCCTGATAGAAGAAAAATGGGAAAAATTAGGTGGGTGACCTAAGTAGATTTTCTGAGGTTCTTTGGGTTTCAGAAAGCAATTTTATGAGGTGTAAGGAAGCATTTACTAGATATTGAAATCATCAAAGAAGAAATGGAATCTAGAATGTTGAGCAGAAGACATGAGCCAAGGCTTCGTTGTCTGCTGCACCTCATCATCTTTAATTGATGTTGATATTCCAACCCCTGGAGCCTCAACATATAACATGTAGCCGTATTTGGAGAGGACTTTAACTACATGATTAAGTTAGAAATGAGACTGAGTGGAATTTAATCCAATAGAATTGTGTCCTTATAAAAAGAAAGAGACACTAGGTATCCACAGACACACAGGAGAAAGGCCATGTGAGGCCCTAGCAAAGAGGAAATTGACAAACCAACCTCAGAGGTTTTGAGAGAAACCAAATCTTTCAACTCCTTAAAGTTGCTCTTCTAACTTCTGGACTGGAGGAAAAGTAAATATTTGTTGGTAATGACTCACAGTCTGTTATTTTGTTTTGCCAGAATGTGGTAAGGAGTATCAGCTCTTTCTTGTGTTCTTTACAGAGTGAATAATTTCAATATAATGACCTGTAATGCCTTTAAACTACAGCTGTAAAATAATTATCATTAAGATAACGGTGATGAAAGCAAATTGTCCTTCCTGTTAAACTATTATAAGCAAAACTTGCTGTTTAGCCTTGCTGTATATCTGAGAATTATATTCCTGTTGTTGGTTTTAGATTATTTTTACTAACTACAGTATAGCATATATTAAAGTTATTAATTTTCAATATTTGTACAGTGATATTTTTATATCTAACAGGATTGTGACTCATTTTTCACCCACATAGATCATCTAAGAAAGATCACAATTCTTTCCTTAAATTGCTTTCTGAGACAGAAGATTTCACTTCTCTTTTGATTATGAGTATTCTAAATCTAGGGCCTCAGTTTCTCATGGCTGAATTTCTAATTGTTTGTTTATATCCTCCATATTTCTAGTGGACACTGCTATGTTATTCTGCTTATATCATTATAGACTAAGTTACTTTTTATTAATTTTTTTGTAAAAAATAAATTTAAAAATCAAGCTAAGGAAGACAAAGGAGAAATCAGCTGTGCTAAAGAGATAAAAGTCACTTTGACAAACACAAGCAAAACAATGAGACTATTACCTTTGGCCATAATATTTAGCCTTGAATTTCCCCAGTGACATTGAAAAGACAGAATCACAAAAGGTGACTCAAACCCTGTAGGATAACAGGAGGCAAATTACATTTCTCAGCAAAGTCATATTTATCTTTACTTCAAACTCAAAGAAAATATCTCTCAGTGGGGAATTCATAAAGCGATCTGGGATACAGAATGGGTTTTGTTCTCAGACATCATTTTATAGCTAACAAAAGTAAATTCTTTCTGCATATCTCATAAATTTTTGCCTGCAAAGAAAATACATCAAATCTTTGCCTAACAAAAACATAAATTTCTCATTAGAAAATACAGTCATATATAGGAAGCCTTTAGAACAGATATTTTAGTGCCTGGAGATCTTTCTAGCTATGTCTTCATCACGACAAACTCCCCTCCAGCTTCCCTTCAAATGCCTGACCTCGGCATCATCACTCCAGCTAGTCAGGAAGGGTCTTGACGCAAATGAATTTGGCAATTTCATGGCCAAGTTAAAATACAAGATTGTTCTTTGTTTTCTGATTCCTTAGAGTATCTCTCAGACACTTAGGAAGTGGTAATAAATTATACTTTTGAATACTACACAGAGTGCATCAATGGTGAACCTATTAAGGTGTTGGTAAAAGTGCAGATGCTGTCCTACATTGGAAATGTTTCAAATTTAGTTCTTTGAAACACTTCATATTTTTGGAAGCTAACTAGTTGAGGACCTCCCCTTTTTGTTTGCTTAGTTTTGTGGAGAGTGACTCGTATAGTTTTACTCTGGCATTCTTACTACACTCATAGCACTTATGATATACAAATTACATATAATGGACAACATAAACAACCAGAGATGTGTGAACACTGCAATTTGGTCTAGCATATGGTCTAACCTCTAGGGACTCTGTATACCATTTCCTCATCTTTCATGTTTATGCAACAGATTGTCTCTAGTGTCCTTTTCTAAGTCATTTAATTAAGAAAGAAAATGGTGTGAAGCACAGCTATCTGTTTATACTATTAAAAGTAAGATGGCTTAAAAATTACCCGCTCCCAGGGCTTAGCAAGTACAACGTGCTCAAAGCTCTGGGCAA
The DNA here is from genome assembly GCF_000317375.1 of Microtus ochrogaster. Classification (NCBI taxonomy): domain Eukaryota; kingdom Metazoa; phylum Chordata; class Mammalia; order Rodentia; family Cricetidae; genus Microtus; species Microtus ochrogaster. The sequence continues at coordinate 9,096,631 of NW_004949100.1, read as the reverse complement.
TTCCTGAGAAACCGTCACACTGCTTTCCAAAGTGGTTGCACAATTTTGTACTCACTCATATTTGGTTTCTAGCCATAAACAAAGGACATTGAGCCTATAATTTGCGATCCTAGAGAAGCTAAATAAGAAGGTGAATCCAAAGACAAACATATACGCATCCTCCTGAATATTAACCTTCATCAGGCGATGAAAGGAGACAGAGACAGAGACCCACATTGGAGCACCGGACTGACATCTCAAGGTCCAAATCAGGAGCAGATGGAGGGGGAGTACGAGCAAGGAACTCAGGACCGCGAGGGGTGCACCCACACACTGAGACAATGGGGATGTTCTATTGGGAACTCACCAAGGCCAGCTGGCCTGGGTCTGAAAAAGCCTGGGATAAAACCGGACTTTCTGAACATAGTGGACAATGAGGACTACTGAGAACTCAAGAACAATGGCAATGGGTTTCTGATCCTACTGCACGTTCTGGCTTTGTGGGAGCCTAGGCAGTTTGGATGCTCACCTAACTAGACCTGGATGGAGGTGGGCGGTCCTTGGACTTCCCACAGGGCAGAGAACCCTGATTGCTCTTCGGGCTGACGAGGGAGGGGAACTTGATTGGGGGAGGGGGAGGGAAATGGGAGGCGGTGGCGGAGAAGAGACAGAAATCTTTAATAAATAAATAAATTTATATAAAAAAAAGAAAGCAGTGTTATATGCCAGAGAGAGCAAAACATTTGGCACAACTAAATCTCCAAATCCTTAGGTCCTCTTCCACTAACTGAGTAAGAGAAGACATCGTGGCACAAGATACTGAAACAAGAAGCAAGCAGAAGCTGACATGCAGATAGTCTGGTTGGTGGGTAGAAAAGCAACCTGGTAGGTTAAGATCACCTACTAACAAATCTCCCACCACCATGTTTTAAAAAGTCTTTTTGACTGATGGTTCTTTTTGTACCTATTCTGCAATATTTTCACTGTTTTTTCTTATTCTTCTAACTTACATATTTTCCTATCATGTATCATCCAACATCGCCTCACCTTTCATTTCATTAGTAATACACTTTGATTAAAAACAATGTTATATACATTTGCCCCAAGAGTATCCCTGCTCCTGATTTCTAGATTTTAAGGGTATAATTGAAGTACAGTGGTGCTTTTTACTGAATCTTATATTAATCATATCAATCTTGTCAAATCATTATTTTATTGCTGTTGCCTGTTTACCCTTCTGAATTACTAGGATGGATAATGAGTCCGCACAACCGCACAAAATCTACATACCAAGGAGTCTCACATAAAGTAAATAAACAAACAAAAGGAGTGGAAAAACTTGGACTTATCTATTCCAACAGATACACAAATCACAAAAGAATTCCAGGAAATGTGAGAAAATGACTCACTGTAATAGTTTTAAAAGCCCATAATGTCTCGATACATAAATTAGAAGAAAATACCATAAATGAAATGTAGGGAAAAATCAGAATTCTACACTTAAAAATATTCAGTTATCTGCTAGCAAGATGCTTCAGTGGGTAAAACATTTGTCATGCAAACATGAGAACTAGAGTTTGGATGCTTATGGTACCTGTCAAAAATTCCAGTACAGAAGAAGCGGAGACAGATCAGAGGATCAAGCTAACTTGCTAGACTCGTTGAATTGGAAGCCTTTTGGTTTAATAGAGAGACCTTGTCTTAATAAATCAACTGGAGAATCATACAGAAAAATGCAGGATAGATAGCAAACTCAGGCTTCAATCGTGTGTGCATGTGCATGCGCATACACACACACACACACACACACACACACACACAGTGCGATTAGTTTCATAGGGTAAAACAAAGGACTACTAGGAAAGAAACCATCAGTAAGCCATTGAGGATAACAATGAAGAAAAAGAGAGAGAAATATTTTAATTTAACTAGAAAAAATAGCCAGTGATCTTTGAGGGACTACTTCATCTCCATAATAACTTGAATGTAAATAGTATTGCCTCTGTAAGACAGAAATGTAGAAGGGGTGGTTAGATTTAAAAATAAGACACAAATATCTGTTGTTACTAAAAACACGCACGCACACACACACACTGGCAAATATATGTCTAGACTGAGGGTCAGAAAATGGAAGTCAATTTATCAGGCAAATTGAAGCTGATATGAGTCACCACAACTATTTCGGTGTTTGACAAAGTATATTTTAAGCCAAAATTGGTCAGAAAAGATAAAATGGCCACTATGTATCAATAAAGAAAACAATTTATCAAAACATTGTAAAGTATATTCATGGAATGTTAGGACTCCAAATTTCATAAAGCAAATACTAGAGGACATACAAAAGTCATCCAAGTCCTGGTAGGATAATAAAGGTTTATTTCAGTATTATACACTCATCTGTAAATAGATCACTCTAAAAATAAAAAATCAGATTGAAACTGCACAAATTGGCAGCATATAGACAAATACATGTGCATGTGTGACTGTGTGCACACACGTGTGATCACACACACACACACACACACACATAGGCATGCTTGTATGTGTGTGTCCATATAGTTCATAGAACCATCTCTAAAACATACCTCATTATAAGCCAGAAATGAATACTCACCAAATATAATTTTACAACAAATAATAAAGAATGAAGTAGAGAAGAATTTAATTAAATGAAGCAGAAGAAAGAACACTGCTGTTAACCTACGAGCAAGCATTTCATCTATATACAGGCAGTACTCAAAAGAAGAAATAACAATGTCTAATAAGTACTCATTTAAATTAGCCATGTGAGAAATGCAAATGAAAGAGCTTTGCAAGTTCATCTCACCCAAGTAAAAACAGCTATCATCAAGAAATGAAAGGCTGGAAAATGCAGACAAGGATGCTGGGAACCTAGACAGAAATAGTCACTATGGAAATCAACAGGAATGGCTCTTAAATGCTCAAAACTAGAGCTAGGTAATACTCAAAGGAGTCTAACTCTACAACAAAGAAAGCTGTACATTCATGCCTGCTTCTGTGATACTCCCAGTAGCCACAGGATTGATATAGATGGCCATCAAGAGAAAATATGGTATGTATACACAACAGAATCTTATTCAACCATATAAAAGAATGAAATCTTGTCATTTGCAGGAACCAGAGACTAAGCAGGCTTAGGATGACTGGATAGTGTGATCATGTCCCATCCTTTTGGAGAAGCAGAATTTGAATGTCAATTTCGGTTGCAGGTCACAATTACCAGTACATAATATGTTAAATTCAGAAGTAATTTTATAGCTAGTGATAGTAAGAAAATTGAAATTCCAAAAAGGTAAATGTAAAATAATTGTTTTATTTTAAGGGCTACACTAAAAGTCTTTAAATACAGAATTTTTCAAAATTATTTTCTTATTTTGCCAAGTAGTTCTTCATATACAAATACCATTTTTATTGTAATTTCTAATGAGCTATTATTTTCTTTAAAACTTTTAAGAACATTTTGACTCTTTTGGTCACTAGTTTTAAGAGTGGGTCTTATGTCATTTGAAGGTCCTGAGACATATTTTCTTTGAGTCCCTAGGACATATCTCTCTTCATAATCGTATAAAAATTGATTGGTATAGAGTGCTGACATTTGTGTTTATGGAACTATATGATGAAGAAAGAGTTTTGATGCCTTAGCACAAATCAAGACAATTATCACCTGTGCTTATTGTCATTGTAGTCTCAATGAACAGATTTTCTAGGAAACAAAAAACTGAGTTATATCTGTTCAGGTTAGTCTTTATCATCCTGTTACCAACCTAGACATACGTAGAAAGAGGGAACCTTGGTTGAGGAATTACCTCTATCAAATTGCCCTATGTACTTGTCTGTGGGACATTTTATTAATAAGTTAATTATTGGTGCAGGAAGGCACAGCAAACTAAGGGTAGTACCACACCTGGTCAAGCTCTTTTAGGTTATAGAAAGTAATAAACTAAAATGTATTAAGCAAAAGCTTTTAATAAGGCAATGAACACCATCAATAGGACAAAATAACAGCCTACAGAATGGGAAAAGATATTTTCCTACTCCACATCTGACAGAAGGCTATTATACAAAATATATAAGAAACTCAAGAAACTAGACATCAAAAATACATAAGCCAACTAAAATATGGGGTACAGATCTCAACAGAGAATTTTCAACAGAGGAAGCTTAACTGGCTGAGAATCACTTAAAGAAACATTCAACATCCTTAGCCATCAGGGAAATGTAAGTCAAAATGAGTCTGAGATACCATCAGATATACCTTCCAGAATTTCTAAGATCAAAAACACAAGTGATAGCTCATTCTGAAGAGGCTGTGGAACAAAGAGAACATTCCCCAATTGCTGATAAGAGTATAAACTTGTATACCCACTCTGTAAATCAATATTGTGGTTTCTCAGAAAATTGGAAATTGATCTACCCCAAGACTCAACTATACAACTCCTGGGCATATACCCATAGGACACTCCATCCTCCCACAAGGACACTTGCACAGCTGTGTTCATAAAAGCTTTATTTGTAATAGCAAGAACCTGGAAACAACCTAGATGTCCCTCAGTTGAAGAGTGGATAAAGAAAATGTGGTACATTTACACAATGTAGTATTACTCAACTGTTAAAAATGATGGCATCAGGAAATTTGCTAGCAAATGGATTGAACTAGAAAAGATCATCCTGAGTGAGACAACCCGAACTCAGATAGTCAAATATGGTATGTACCCACTCATAAGCGAATGTTAGCCATAAAGAAGAGCTGTGCTACAGCCAACAGAACCAACGAAGCTAAGTAACAAGAAGAGTGGTTCAAGGGGTGGATACACAGTCTCACTTTGGAGAAAAAGAATGGATATTGCCAGTATAAGGATGAAAGGTCTGGAAGAGGGAGAGAGGATGGGAACAGTGGGATCAGATGGGGAAGATGGAGGGAGAGAGTACTAAGAGAGATGACTGGAATCCGTGGGGCATTTCTTGGATGAACCTAGAGTGATGGAAAGTCCTAAGAATTTATGTGATCACCCTAATTAAGACTCCTAGCAATAGAGCATATGGAGCCTGAACTGGCCAGTTCCTGTATCCAGAGAAACTTCTAGGGGAGGGACTGGAACACAAACCTAATCACAAACCCTTTGATCTACAATTTGTTCTGTCTTCAAGATATGCTGGAGTTAAAGAAGACACAGAAATTGTGTGAGTAATCAGCTAATGCCTGGCCCAGCTAGAGACCCATACCTTGAAAGGGAAGCCACCCCTAGCACTTCCTGGAGGACCATTACCCAGAGTTGGGATAACCCAGAGACCTAGGACAGAACCAAACTGGACTGGAGAAAAAAAAAAGGAAAAAAAGAAAAGAAAAAAATCTATGCAATGATGCTTAATGGTATACTATAGATTAGTGCTTAGCTCAACTGTCTCTAGAGAGACTTCATTCAGCAACTGATAGAAATAGATGCAGAGACCCCCCCCCCCCAGCCAGACATTAGGAAGATCTTGGGGAATCCTGTGCAGGGGGCGGGGAGGAAGGATTGAAGGACTCAGTGATGTCAATGGCACCACAAATAAACCTACAGAATCAACTAACCTGGGCTCATAGGGTCTCACAGAGACTGAACAGAGAACCAAGGAACCTGAATGGGACTGACCTAGGCCCTCTGAACATATATGATTCAGTCGTGGAACTGGTCTTCCTGTGAGACTCCTAACAGCGAGGACAGGGACTGTATTGGATTCTGATGCCTGCTTTGGAGACTCTTTCCTCTTACTGTGTTGCCTAATTCAGCCTTAATAGTCAAGAAGGTACCTAGTCTCACTGCAACTTGATATGCCATGGCTGGTTGATATCCATGGGAGGACTGCCTGTATCTGAAGAGAAACAGTAGAGGAGTGGATAGGGAAAGGAGTGGGAAGGGAGTGGTTGAAGTAGTGGAGGGGGTGGGGGAAGAACTAGAAAGAGGGGGAGGGCAGACTTTGACTGAGATGTAAAAACAAAACAAAAAATAAACAATAAAAAATTGGAATTATCTAAACCAGGCCATATTAAATTTTCACCACGAAGAAAAGGAAACAGAATGAAACAGCAATCAACCCCATCGCATGCTTCTGTTGAATATCATTCTGCCTCTCATAATTGAATACAAGCAGTATGCTTCAACTTTTAAAACTGTTGTGTATTGTATTCACGTATCTTCGTGTGTGAACATATGTATGTATACATATATGCACGAAGGCTAGAGCTCTGCTGTTCAGGGGTGTGTTTTGCTCAGCTACTTTTCACCTTTTTTTGGGAGACAGGATCACTCACTGAACCTGAAAGTTACCAAGTGAGTTTGGTTAGGCACGCTAGCCTGTGGGCTCTTGGGAATCTACCGATTTCTGTCTCATAGGCATGTTCCACCACAAATGGAATTTCACTTGCATATGGGGTGTTTGAATCCAGATCCTCGTGCTTGTGTGGCAAGCACTTTGTAGACTGAGCCATATACCCAGCTTCCAACCTGAAAATGTAAAAATAAAAAGGAATGTTTTCGGTGAAGCAGAAAATACAATACATTTTATTAGATCTCAATGCTCTAACTCATTTATTAATAACCCATATGCTGAAAATATGTATGCAGCAGATCTGTTTTATAAACACAATGACCATAGTTATCTAAATGAAAACCATTGAGGACTTGTTTCAATTATGAGTTGAACTAACCGCACTTTTTTACAAAACTACTTTTGGTTTAATAAGCAACAACAAAACAAAAGTCATAAGGTCAGAAATTTGCATTTTTCTAAAAAGAAGACCTATGTGAAGAAAATAAGTCACATATTTTGCTGCTCATGATAAAATTTGAGCTTGCTAAAAAAAATCGTGTTAGAACATGTTCATATTATCATTATAAAAATTACCCAATATCTGTTATTTTATTTTTAAGATATTAGTAGCAGTAATTGCAAATGGGATGATTTTTACTTTGTAAAATGAAAGCTATGAACTAATTATCTGCAAATGGCCAATGCATAGCATCACACAATCATGGCAGGGTGAAAGACTTGAAGTGCAGACTGACCAATTAAATTTAATGTTACAGAGCAGGTAAAGTTCATTGATATCACTTCAGATTCCGCATTGCAATTAACCTTTAAGATATTCCTGCTTGTCAACCGTTATTACGGTATTAAGAAAAAATATTTATAATTATCCGGGAAAAGCTTTGAGAATAATCTCCATTTTAAAAATCTAAATGTGTATGTATGATTCTGTATTTCCAAATGGTAGAAATTAGTGAAGACTTATGAGGACATATGGTATTCCACTACGCCAGAAATGAAGATTTTCCTCAGAATGCAGCATGGTGTACATATTCTTAAATTTTTCATAGGAAAATGGAGCTATTTTTCACAGAAGCATATTACTTATGTTGCTATGCATGTAATGATGCATTATTTAATTTTAAATAAGTACACATTCAAAACACTTTAACTTAATGTCCAATATGTTAATTACACTAAGGAAAAGCTTTTGGAGTTCTCAACAGTTTCATGAGTATCAAGAGTTTTTAATATAAAGCATTTGGAAAACACTCATTTATACATCTTTCTTTGAGAGGCTTTGTTATCAATTCTTTTACCTTCTTTTCCTGAAACTGAATTTATAGTCCTATGTTCCCTTCATTACCTTCACAGAGTATGTGAACTTGTATACTACTATGAAATCATACTGTTTTGTTGGAGTTTGCAATGTATTTTCTCAGGGATATATCTGATGGTTTATTGTGTTGTGTTTGCGAGAGGGTTATTTGTTCACTAGTTTGAGATAGAATCTCATTATATATTCTAGATGACTCAAACGCATGCCCATTCTGCCCCACCTCTCAAGTGCATTAAACCATATTGTTGCTACACACACACACACACACACACACACACACACACACACACGGGATATTGAGCATGAGTAGGTATGCATGCATCTTGATTATGTTTATTTCTCTCTGCTCTTTCCTGTAAGTGTGATATGACTAGCTATTTTAAGTTCCTACCATGTTAACAGTCCTGTTACATGATACCTTGGGATTATGGGATGCATAAACTCCTTCCCCTAATTTCCTTTCTGTGCAAAGATTTTTATCACAACAGAAATGAAGTTAAAACAGAGTTTGGGGCAGCCATAGCATTAGTGACTTTAAAGTGCTTCCTTAATGTAGTCTGATATTGTGCTGTAGGGAAAAAAAATACAGCATAGGTCCAGCCTATGGGTCATATAGCTTGGCACCAAATCCGGGTAACCTGCCTAAAGCAACCTATTTTTCATCAACAGGGCAACAGCCACAGAG
>NW_004949100.1:9075721-9087639 GCF_000317375.1 Microtus ochrogaster | reverse complement strand
AGCACTGTAGGATCATGGTGACAAAGCCCGCTTGTGAGTTGATCAAGGAGCGCTGGTCGACCGATGTGGCCACAGAGACTTTTAACTGGGAATACTGACCAGGAAGCCCATAGTGTTGAATTGGCTTCTACTCAGTTCCTGACCTCTCTGACCTTGGAACATTGACTTTGGAAAACACGTTAACTCTGCCCCTTTTATTTCTTGACTCTGTAACAAAACTTCTGAGAGAACCAAATTAAGGGAAGAATGGTTTGTTTGACCTACTATCCACCCACTTCAGCCATAGGTTTCAGTGGAATCAGGTTCAAACTGAGAGGTGGCTTCTCCCTTTCCTATTGTACTGTCACTCTGAATGGTCCCCTTTTTCCTAATTTACTTTGCCAAGGCAAATTTTTCTTTGACAAAAATGTTTACTGTGCAAGACATTGATTTGGGGGAGGGTAAAACTCCTACCTTTCATGTTGAAATAGCTTATTTAAACACAGACACACACACATGTGGATGTATGTATATACAGCTACTTCCTACACTATCTGAGATTATTTTAGAATAGAAGGGAAAAGGTGTGAAGGAATGATATAGAGAGTATGAGAATTGGGTATAAGGACCAAAAGCAGGAGGGGACTTAATGGAAGAGTCCACTGTCTTCCCAGGAAGAAGCAGCAAATCTGGGTCAGAATTAATCTTGCTGCTGACAGCATAAAGGGAAAATGAGTACTACAGCAATCACTATCTACAGTTGGAAGAACACTTACATATTAGAGGATAGATTTATTTCCTAGTATTAAACATCAATAGGTAGAACTCTACATAGGGTCAACAGAAACAACATAAAGCTTCTGGAAATTTAGTAAAAATGTGAAAACAACCATGGATTTCTTTACCTACTGGAGAAAAGTCATGAGTATTTGTTATATGACAATTCAAGAAGACATTTCTGTAGGCACAGAAAAACAATAAAAGTTGGGTACCTGCACTGTTCTATTTCTAATTAATACAAAATCAAATGAAGAATCCAGAAGTAGCTTCTTTCACTAGGAGAGATAGTTCCTGTGCTGGTTTTCTATAGTAATAGGAACTCTTTGTTGATCATTTATTTACACATGCCTGGTAAAACCATTGTATTCAATGCATATCATCTCCTTTCTCCTTACAAGATAATTATTATAATACCCACTTCAGATACAAGAACACTTAGAAGAATTATATGAGTTAGTTAAGGTTCATCTATCTTGGAGGTTAACCATGTTTACTAAATTAAAACTTTGAACAGATAACCTCTGACAAAATCTTTAATAATGAAAAGTATAGTAACATAACTAGAAGGCAGTACACATCTACATCAGGATTCTAGTAATGTTAAAATATATTTCCCATAACCTGAGATCGCCTGTTCCAGGCTGGCTGCACAAAACTCATTTGTGGGTTTATTAAAAATATATAGCCTAGCCTAACGGTCTGACTGAAAAAGCTTTTAAGGAGCAAGAATCCATATTTTTACCAAGCCTAGCTTTACCTGAAAGGGTCATATTTGAGAACCATCTCATTAGCTTTTGCCTATAGAACAAAAATTGTTTCAGTTGGAATTTTAATCAGAGTAAAATAATAAATCTTTTGAGTATACATTGATGGAGAAATACTGAAATTTAAGTATTTTATTTAATACATTGAAAGGAGAGCCTTGTAATAAAACAGCCAAATAGATGTCAAAGTTCCGACTTTATTATTTACAAGAAAAGAGTCACATGGGACAATAGGACAACTTTATTTTTTAAAAAAAGTCCAGTCAGCAATCAAAGCTAATACATTTTGCAGCAAATTCTAAATTACCATTTGGATGAAGATCTGAAATTCATATTTCAGAGAAAGAAAGAAATGGAAAGTTTTCAGTTGTACTTTTTAAAGCAGAGAACCCAACCCAAAGATGGCCCACATTGCAAGTACAGCTACCTTCTGATAGGTTGGTCATGCACATGTGCCCCAAGGCCTGGCTGACGACACACAGGTAAATATACAAGCATATCGATAGGTAAAACATGTACAGAGACCAGAGGTCAACCTCAAACACCCTCCACCCCGTGTTTAACAGCTGGGTTTTTCATTAGTCTGGGGCTTGCCAATCGGGCTAGGTTGTCTCCAAGTGATTGCCTAGTGATACACACATGTCTTCACTTCCCTATCACACTGCCCCTTAAGCACTGTTCCAGTGCAGCTATCCTTGCCAGTTCAAATCAAGTTTCTTCTTGAAAACACTGGTGATGAGATTATGAGACCATTTACATCTATGTGTGCTCTTGTTTGTCTGTATGCAATGAATTTTTCATCATGGAATTAAAATAGAGGCAAGAGTATATGGGATTCAAATGATATAAAATATAGTCTATAGACATATTAATCCCCAAGTAGAAGCAAACCTAAACTCTTCTTGGCAAACTCCCAGCTAGCAAGTATAGAGAATACAGAGAAAAAGATAGACTCACATCACATGTTGTATTTTAATCCTTTGTAACACTCTATATATCTATATCTATATCTATATCTATATCTATATCTATATCTATATCTATATCTATATCTATATCTATATCTATATCTATACACTCTATATACCTGTGACTTCAAGATGTTGCTACTCTAAACTTAAAAAAATTTTGCTAGAACATAATTAAATTTTTTGTGCTTATATGGTAATACATGCTTTATAACTGTGCTTGATGGGAAATTGTTAATGAAGATTTTTGTTAAAAGAACGCAGCTCATACCATGGGCTTTTGTTCTAATGTAAAGAGGTTAACATTAACACAGAAAATTCTATAAATGGCACAAAAACAAAAAAACAGTATGTTAAAACCGTAATTATATTAGTTCTCCAGTGCTGTATACTGGAAATGCATTGTCTCACCTTTTGGCCTCATTAGTCTGGGAGCTTGAGATAGTGATGCAGAAGGAAGGGCCTCCTCCAGATTGCTTCCTGCCTCGTAGAAATTCTCCTGCTGTGATCCTGAAACCTTTGTGTGCAATGTGTATTTCTGTGCTGAAATTTGACCTTTCTGTAAAGATACAAGTCACTTTTACTCGGTTCAAGTACCTGATTCCATAAAGGGGTGTGTGTGTGTGTGTGTGTGTGTGTGTGTGTGTGTGTGTGTGTACAGGAGAAAGAAACATAATTCAACCCATACACATACTTAGTAGAACCAATACTGTATGCTTGTTTCCACTTACAGACATATCAGTGGTAAATCAAACGTGGTGATGTCCATCTTTAATCACAGCACTAGGGAGGTAGAGACAGGGCCCATGAGATGGAAGTCAACCTGGCCTACAGGGTGGGTTCCAGGACTGCCAGGGTTACACAGAGACACCCTGTCTCAAAAATGAAACAAAATTAAAGACATATCAGTGGAGTGTTTATTCATATAGTCATTCTATATTCACAGTAATCACACCCTTCAATTAAAGTTAGTAACAGCCATATGGGCCCACTCAAAGATTTTACAGATATCATAGCATAGTATCTTTAAACATTAAGGGTTTATCTCATACAAGGATAGAAATCCTTATTGATTTTTGCTTATTTTATTTGAGTGTACATTTGCACTCATTGTACAAGTTAAAGACAACTCTCAAGAGCCAGTTTCTATAGAAACCATGAGGATTTCTGCAATGAACACAGGTTATCAGGCATTGCGCCAACTGAGTCTAAGTGCTGAGACTTTTTACCAATCTGAGTGTGAAGGTTTTTAATAGCAAATAAAAAGGGGGATGTAAGATCAAAATGGACTTGGGAAGTTATATTTATATATTTGTACATACATACACAAATATGAACATATATATATATATGTATGTATGTGTGTTTCTAAGAATATTAATCAAAGAAAAAGAGGCTGTCAATTTGATGGCGAGATAGGTAACATGGGAAGGGTTGTTAGAAAGAAAAGGAATTGGGGGAATAGAATTATATGTTAATTAAAAATATATCAGGTATCGAAGAGATGCCTCAGTCACTATGAACACTGGCTGTTCTTCCAAAGGACCAGAATTCAATTCCTATCACCCACGAGGCAGCACAGAATCATCTACAACTCCAGTCCCAAGGGATCTGATGCCTCTTCTGACCTCCACAGGCACTGAATGCATGTGGTGCGGAGACAGACAGGCAGGCAAAATACAGATGCAAAAAAAATTGTAATGAAAGAACTCTATTAAAAGAGAATAGCATGCTCTACCTAACACAATGATAGAAAAAGAAAGAACTACACTGCTTTGTTATCATTACTTTCAATTTGTAGCCAAGATCAGATGAATCAGTGACTGAGAAAACTGACATTTATGATATGTATGATTCCATTTGATATTTTAGAACCTTAAGTTTGTTCTCAACAGTAAGAATCAAATATATTATTTTATGTATTTTTTGCAGTTGTAAAAGAATTATATTATTTCCTACTTTCCCTTTTCTCCAGCTCCTTCGACGTATCCCTCCACTTATTCTCATTCAATGTATAACCTTTTCCTTAAATATATATATACACACACACACACACGCGCGCGCGCACACACACACACACACATGCACGCACGCACCGTATACGTGGGAAGGGAGGGAGTATTCATATATATCTAAATAGAACCTGCTCAGTGTGTATAATGTGACTTGCATGCATGATTATTTCCAAGTTGATTACTTAGTATTAGATAACCAAATTTGAGGATCTTGCCTGGTCACGACTTTCTCCCAGTTAGCACTCCTTTGCTATCTGTAGTTCTTTCTCTTTGGTTAGGGCCTTTCCCCTACCATGTTAATAAGTTTATTGGGGTCATTCTTGTTCAGAGAGTGGTTAGGCAGCCATTTTTGGTGAGATTTCATGAGAGTGATTTCTGATATCTCTAGGAAACACAATCTCATGAAAACCTCCTGTTCCTCTAGCACTTGTCATCTTTTCTTTTTCTTTATTATTTTTATTGAGCTCTACATTTTCTCTGTGCCCCTCCCTACCTCTCCCCTCCCCTTCAACCCTCTCCAAAAATCGCCATGCTCCCAATTTACTCAGGAGATCTTGTCTTTTTCAACTTCCCATGTAGATTAGATCTATGTATGTCTCTCTTAGGGTCCTCGTTTTTGTCTAGGTTCTCTGGGATTGTGATTTGTAAACAAACAAAAAAAAACCAGCCCACAAATCACAATCTTTTACCATCTTTCTGTGCTCCCTCTTCTGCAATGATTCCTGAACCTTAGAAGTAGAAGTTTTCTGTAGATATAATAGTTGGGACTTGGATCCACAGCTCTGAATTTTGATCTGTTGGGTTTTTTGTTTTTTTGATCTCTGTCTATCACAAAGAAGAGTTACCTTGACAGGGAATGAGAACTACACTTACCTGTGGGTAGAATGACAACTATTTGGAATGTGGTCAGGGATTATGCTGGATTAGTAGAGTGGTGGTTGTAGGTTCTACTCCAACATCCATGACTTCACGAGTCCTGAGTAGTTGACTAGACATCCAGTACCAAGCAAGGAGGGGGTAGAGGTAGAAGGTAGGAGGGTCCAGGGAGAGGAGGAGAAAGAGGAGGTGAGCTTGAAGGGGAGGAGAGGAAAGGGGGTGCAGGGGGAGAGGGAAGAGTACAAGGGAAGGGGAGAAGAGAAAGGGGGAGAAATATAAAGACAATAATTAGTACCCTTCTGCAGATCATTTTTCAACGGGTAAACATTTCATCATGAAAAGGAATAGAGAAAACTCAATATTCCCTTTAGTATTTATTCTAAAATGGTTTGTAATTTAATTACAAATACATTCAAAGTATTTTTTCTAAATAATCTAAATTAAGTCAAGCAAGTGAATGGGGTTCTCATTATTTCCTTCCTCTTGATTCCTTACCACACCAGAACTACAAGTGATTATTGATTAAAATGCTCCCTTGTATCTTCCTTTTTCTCCCTTTTCCCCCCACACCATTCTGTCTCTGGTAATCAACTTCACTTTTTGCCACCCAGTGCTTCCTGATCCATGGATCCATTATTTAAAAAAAGAGCTTTCTGAAACAGCCCCAGCTGTATACGTCTTCGTTCATTTTCATGTTGGCTTTGATCCAGAAAATTCAAGGCTTTGACTTATGGTTATAGGAATGGCACCTACGGTAAAAATGCTTTAAATTCTTTGGATTTATATTTTTATTCATCTCGAAGAAAACTAAATATTCAACTGCCCCTAATCATCACAACCACATTGACACTTGAGTACAAACTTGTCTAGCACCAACACAACTTGTTCATTTCATCAGACTGCCCATTCATCACCATTGTCATCTATTTTTATACTTTACCAAAAGGATTTCATGGCGCATCATCCTAAAGTGCTTGGAACAGCACTTTCTCATTTGTTTTTATCTTACACCAACCAACCTATGTGTATCTGAGTGATGAAAAATAAAGTGATGCTTGACTCATAAATTTTAATAAAGAGAGGTTTTATTCGAGGAAATAAATTTGGAAACGCATGAAGTTTGTTGCAGCCTCTGAATTTGTTTCCCAGCGTACACAAATTAGAATTCATTTTAGAATTAACTGGGATCTGGGTACTATCTTAACCATGTTCTGGCACACTCAGAAAGATATACAGGACCTAGGCTCTCTCTTTCTTTCTCTCTCTCTCTCTCTTCCCCTTTTGCCTAAGAAAAAGAGATTCTGAAATATTCATCAGTACTCAATTGTAAATTCACTCACAGTGAGCATCTCTCTCTGGAGTCAGAGTTTACAAGAAGGGTTACCAAATTCAGATGATAACCCCTGTAGTACTTCATTAAATATTCACCTTAGCAGAATTAACACACACACACACACACACACACACACACTTTGGTCCAATACCTAAAAACATGTGTCAATCAATCTTTACACGGGTTAAAATACTTTGTGTTAATTCTCTCAACATTCTCAGAAAATAACACAATATCACCTTTCAAAGTCATTTAAGGCCATAGCAGCCTTGCAAATATGGACATTAACACAGCAGCTTCTCTAGGAGGACAGCCCTGAGGCTGGGGGATGATAACTTTGCAGAAAATTGCTGCAGATGTAAGCTCACTTTCCTTATTCCATTGTCCATGATTGCTATTCCTAGAGAATCATTTATAAAACCCCTATGTGTAAAGTCTATCAGTGATTTATGAATCCAGGGCCACTGTAGAGTACCTGGAGATCTATCACACCTGTATTTGTTTTAACAATAAAGAATTCCAGTCAGTGATCAAAGTCAGTGGACGTCCTCCAAATGGCACAAGAAGCTACTAGCCCTCTAGCTGCCGTCAACCCCTTGCTTTTTTGTCATAGTTTAATCATAGAGTCTCTTTTTTCTTCCCTTTATGAGAGAAAAAATATACTCTATAGAATAATAAGGTGTATTTTAGCTTCCAAGTTCTACTTCCCCATCTTCTGTTCTTGCTCAGAATGCCAAGGCTCTTCTGCCTCCTTTTATTTTTATACTTGAAATTCCCTTGTATGGCTTAAATGATGGATATGTGTTCTGGGACAGGGACACATTCCAAGAAGCACATTGTCAGGTGATTTTGTGACTGCACAAACTTTACAGAGTACCCTTGCATGATCCTAGACATCATTACCCACTGCTTACAGGACAGTTTAACTTATTTTACCCAAACTGCAAATTGATACGGTATGTCATTGAGATGATAGGGTAGACTACTGTAGCCAAGGGATAGATTCATGTATCTAAACATATCTTAATATAGAATATATGTAGTTAGAATAAAATCCCCTATAAAAACTGTTTATGCTAGTGGACAGCACTTAGCTGAAGGAAGCTTGCAGAAGAGAAGTTGTTCTTGTGAATGCATAACTGAGTGAGGGCTCAATATATGTTGTGGTTTGAATGAGAAAAGTCCCCATAGGCTCATATGCTTGAATACTTGTTTTCCAGTTGGTGAAATTTTTAGGATTAGGAGATATGATGTGAGAGCCCACAAATGCGAGTCTGTTCCACCTTGAATGGAGGTCAGAGATTTTGAGCTTATTTTTACTCCTTCAATGTTGTTGACAACAGGTGTGGCTACAGACAAGAAATCCTGACCTAGGATGTGGTTACTTAGTGTTTTGGACATCATCTGTTTTACCATGACCAAAGGTCAGAGAATTCAAGCCTTTTCCTGCTTTCCTGCTCATTCATTTTAAAATAGGAAGTTTGGCATTGGGAGTGGCTACCTACAGGACACTTGGTCTAGGGTATATTTGCTGCATATCCTGCCCAAAATATCAAATGCTTTACTCAGAAAATAACAGCTTGATGTCTCAAATATTGAAGCAAGTAGCTGTTCTATTTGTTCTTTGCGTAATGTTAAAGTAGTCTTTTGCCTATTTCCTCCCTTTTGGTGTTGGGAATAAAGACATATGAAAAATAAATGCAGATGAATTCAGTATCTAGTATTCTCTGAGTGGCCCTCTCGGTGGTATCCTGTGTCTCTGTATTTGTTTTATATCTCTGTTCCTCCTACCTAACATTTCTACTCCCCACGCCCCAATCCTGGAATGTATGAATCTACTGTGACTGGACTGCAACAGAAGTCACCCCCAAAGTGTGGCTTATGACAGTATGGTTTTGTAGGAGGAAGTATGTCACTGGGAGCATGCTTTGAGGTTTCAAAGGACTCAATGTATTTCCAGTATGCTCTCTGCCCCTTGCTGGTGGGTCATGATGTGATCTCTCCTCTCTTCCTGTAATCATGCCTTTGGACCACCATCATGGACTATAACATTCTGAAGCCATAAGCTCAAATAATTTTTTACGTTGCTTTGGTCATGATGTTTTATCTCAGGAGTAGAAAAGTAACTAAACAATATGGATGACTAAGGAATTTCCATAAGCTGAGGTAGTCTTGTACTTAAAGTGAGGTTGTGTACTTAGGCTAAATTAAATGGGGTTTACAAGACACTTATAACAAAACACTTTAATTTACCATAACCTTTTGTGCATATGCAGCCATTTGAATAGGTATGCCCCCCCATAGACTCATGTGTGTGTCTGTTTGGCACATAGGGAGTGGCACTCTTAGAAGATGTGTTCTTGTTGGAGTACATGTGTGTTGGGAGCAGTGAGACCCCACAGAGAGAGGACTGCATCTCCTCAGGAGAATACTGGCTTTTTTAGGGAACACAAGAGAGCAACTTAAGCCTGTAAGACAGGTAGATTCAAGTATCCCAGAGACTGTCTCCTGCGGGTCATGGCAAAGCCACTCCTAAAAGTCCTGAGTCTGATATGGTCACACACCTCTGTTCACTTGAGGGGAAGAGAGTATGTGGGAAATAGTATGAGGAACCAATAGTCTCTCTTCTGTTTTATAAAAAATTTAGGGGGGAGATGTTGGGAGCAATGAGACCCCAAATCCTGAATTTCTTGTAATCCCCTGATCTGAGTGCCTACAGCTGCTCTGAGCACGAGACCTTCAGGAGTTCCTGATGGCAGGAGAGTGGTTTCTGGTGGGTTTGGCTGGGGCGTGGCTATCTCTATATAATCTGCCCTTGAACACAATAAAGGGGCATTCTTTGGGAATTCAAGGATGACCCCTGTCGCTGTCTCTCTATCTGTGTGTGTTTGTGTATTTTAACCTCCAGCCCGTTGCCCGAAGCTTGTGAACTGGGTTCAAGTGCACAGAGCACAGACACGGGGGCGCAGAGAGCGGCACATGTGGCCTTATTGGAGGGAGTGTAGGGTTGTGGGGGTGGGCTCTGAAGTCCTATAAACTCATGTCTGGACAGTGTTACACAGTTTCCCTTCTGCTCCCTACATATCATGACATAATATGTCTCAGCTCCTTCTCCAGCACCATCTCTGCCTATATGTTACCATGTCTCACGTGATGATAATGGACTAAAGCTCAGAAAATATAAGCCTTACCAACAAATGTTTTCCTTTATAGGAGTTGCCATGATTATGTTGTCTTTCCCCAGCAGTAGAAATCCTAACAAGACAAAAGCTAGTACCGGGAACTGGGGTATTGTTGTGATAGATCTGGCCATTTTTCTGTTTGAAGGGATATGAACCTTGGAACTATGGACTAGAAAGGGAGATGAATGTTTTAAAATCTGCTGAATAGCGAATCTTGTAGGAACATAGAAAACAGTTGTACTGAGTGCGATTTGAATTGTGGATGCATGCTTCAAGGGGTTTCAGAGGAGAAGAATGTAAGTATGGGGCCTAGAGTCCGTTCTTGTAATATTTTGGCAAAGGATGTGGCTGCTTTTTGCCCTTGTCATAAAAAAATAGCCTTAGGGTAAATTAAAGAGATTTGTATTAATTCCATTGGCAAAGGAAATCTCAAAACAGCCTAGTAATGACTCTGTTGTATGGTTATTAACATTCACTCTTACGAATATGTATAATAAAGAGGAGCAAACCAAGCAAGGAAAAATACATAATGTACAATATGAGGTGAAAAGGGTACCAGAAAGTGGGATAGAGCTAAATCCTTTGTTCATGGAGAGTAAAAAAAAAATAATGAAAAGCCTAATGTTAAATATAATAAAAGGAGGGGAGACCTCAGGGAAAGATACTACCTAGCTAAAATTCCAACTTGTGAAAGTAATTAAAAAAGATTAGGTCCACGTATGGTAGTACACACTATTAATACCAGCACTCATGAGAGAGGCAGAGACGTGAAGATCTCCAAGTTCAAGGCCATCCTGTTCTACAGAGAAAATTCCAGGACATCCAAGATTATACAGTGAAGGGAACCATGGAAAACAGAAAGCTAATGAAAATGTCACTGAGGAGGCCATGTTCCAAATCCAGCAAACCACAGAAATTGACAATTTCAGCCTCATGGTTCTGGCTTCAGAGTCATAGGGGTTATGGAATTTTCTTTTGCAAATAAGGAAAGATACTGAAGCCAGGCATGTGCCAGGGGTGTTCCTTCATTGAGGGCCAGTCAAGTAAGTCATTGTCGAAGCTGTGAAGTTGGAGCCTGGATTGCCTTGGAGTCCACAAGTTATTGGAGATGGCAGAATCATGGTATTATCTGCCGAGTAAAGTACATAACAGGGAATGAACTAGACCAAGAGAGAGAATTGTGTTGCAGTCAACTAAGCTGAAAGGTGTTGGAGATCTGAAGTGAACTTTGATATAAAACATGGAGATGCAGAGTTTGGAATTTGCCAAGCTGGTTTTCAGTTTCGTTTTGGTCCATGTTTCCTCCCTATGCTCCCTTCCCTATCTTTTAGTAAGGTAATGTATATCTCATTCTATGCCACTGTACGTTGAACCTATGTTATCTGCCTTTTGATTTCGATTTTACTGGGGAGTGTAGTTAAGAGATTGCATGAATCTCAGAAGAGACTTTCAACTTTTAAACATGGTTGAGACTATTATAGACTCTGGGGCATTTTGAAGTTGGACCGAATTCATTTCTGCATTTTGTTATGGATACAAGCCTTTGGGTCCAGAAAATGGAATGTGGTGGTTTGAATAGGTATGGCCCCCATAGACTCATTCCTGTGAATATTTGACACAGTGTGTGGCACTACTAGGAGGTGTGGCCTTGTTTGAGTAGGTGTGGCCTTGGTAGAAGTGTTTTACTCTGAAGGTGGGCTTTGAGGTCCTACAATCAAGTCTGGACAGTGTTACACATTTTTTCCTTCTGCTGCCTAAAGATCAAGATGTAGGACTCTCAGCTCCTTCTCTAGCATCATCTCTGCCTTCATGCCATCATGTCCTGCCATGATGATAAAAGACTGTGAATCAGTAGCAATTAAATGTTATTCTTTATGAGAGTTATCATGGCTATGGTGTCTCTTCACATTCACAACAACAGAAACCCTAATACAGTGTAAAAACTTACGATTTTATAATTTTATATCCTTTTGATAATCTAAAACTTAGAAGTACTTTGTGCAGTTATATATAAATATTTT
>NW_004949100.1:9047956-9075530 GCF_000317375.1 Microtus ochrogaster | reverse complement strand
GCAAGATCCCCATGCTCCCAATTTACTCAGGAGATTTTGTGTTTTTCTACTTCCCATGTAGTTTAGATCTATGTATGTCTCTTTTAGAGTCCTCATTTGCTGTCTAAGTTCTCTGGGACTATGATTTGTCGGCTGTTTTTTTTTCTTGCTTTATCTTTAATAACCACTTATGTGCAGTACATATGATAATTGTCTTTCTGTGTATGTGTTATGTCACTCAAAATGATGTTTTCTAGCTCCATCCATTTTCCTACATGATAAAGGTCTTGGACAGAGTAGGGATACAAGGAACATACCTAAACATAATAAAGGCAATATACAGCAAGCCAACAGCCAACATCAAACTAAATGGATAGAAACTCTTAGAGATCCCAGTGAAATCAGGAACAAGATAAGGTTGTCTATTCTCTCCATATTTACTCAGTATAGTTCTTGAGATCCAAGACAGAGCAATAAGACACCAAAAGGAGATCAAGTGGATACAAATTAGAAAAGAAGAAGTCAAACTCTCACTGTTTGCAGATGATATCATAGTTTACATAAACAACCCCAAAAATTTTACCAAGGAACTTCTACAACTCTTAAACACCTTCAAGTAATGTAACAGGATACAAGATTAACTTAAAATAAATTTTTTTAAGGAAAAAAAATAAAACCACATATCTGGGGGCTGATGAGATCATTTATGGGTTAGGAACATGTCACAGAAACCTGACAGCTTTTCAATCCTCAGAGACTGTAGAGGTGACAGGAGAGAACTGACTCCACAGTTATCCATTGACCTCTGTACATGGACTGTGGCACATGGTATACAAGGGCCATGGCCATGTAAATACAACCTATGGGCATACACAGTAATAACGACAACGATGTTGAATAAAACTTTTATCAAACCCTTTTTAACGTTTTAAATTTTTGTTAAGATGTAAGATTCAAAGCAGGAATAAAGAACCCCTGACCTGTCAGGAGTCTGAGCAGCACTGTCTCCTCCACAACCTGTCCCACGGAAGGTCTCCAGGGACAGCAGCAGGCATGAAGCTGTCACTTCCTGTGATAACAGTGGTTTCTAGAAGGCAGTCTGAAGGAGTCGCCTGAGGCCATTTTACAGGGAACTTTATTTTTTCATAAGGAATACACAACTAAAATAAGCACAGAAAGCACAGAACAGTTAGTGTGTAAGCACAGAAAGCACAGAACAGTTAGTGTGTACATCTACACGCGTTGGCCATTTATTAACATTATCAAGTGCTATGTGCAGGACATAATTATCTGTGCCACACTTACAAAACAGACCACACCATAACTTTGTTCATGACAGCCTCACCACAAACATGTGAATGGCATCACACTGTGCTGTGATTGCAGTGGCTAAGTCAATAGAGAAGGAATTCTTTCAGCCCTATCATCATCTTCCAGAACAGTCATTATCCACACAGCCGGCCCTTGATAGAGATGTTGCTGTGCAGCACACAATGCGTCTTCCTTCCTCCATCCTTTCCTCTGTGCAGAATCTAGTCTCGATTTCCTTACAATTTCATGTTTTCTGATGTTCTGTATTTTTCCTTACTATCTCAACCTTCGAAAGTTAATTTCCTTTATTGCTACCATTCTCCCATTCTTTCTCTTATTTATATTATTCCAAATACTGGCCTTTTCTCTTTTCATGTTTTATTACCTGCTTATATTTTACTCTTCCAAAGAAAATCCTAACTTTTAGAGTAATGAACTGTGATTCTTGAGAAGATAAAAATCCAGGAGAATCTTAGGTAATTATTCCTTTTTCACATGTGCAGCAAATGATATACTCTATGTATCCCTTAATCCAAGAAGTTGAAAGAAGCCTTCTGGAATGGATTTACAAATTGAATGTACAAGGTCTCAGGAAATGTAAGACAATAGAAAAAAATAATTTTCAACTATAAACATTACAGAAAAATCATAAAGAAGAATTTAAGTATTTGGCGAAAATAAGACGGGTCTAGGTTATGAAGAAAAAAATTAATCAGAATTCAAAACAGCCACCAGACTTCAGTAAATGCAGTTGTTGAAAGTGAAGCTATAAAGAGCTGTGTATTCTGTTTCAGAGCAGCAATGACTATCTCTCTCAATGGATGTGTGTGTCCATCCCCAAAAGTGCTGAAGTTCAATAACTCAAATATAGTTCTTTAAGCCCCAATTAAAAACAACTTTTCCTTCTACATGTTGTACTATCTTTTCACAGCAGTGGAAAGGTAACCAATACAGACATTGAGCCATCTAAAAACTGAAAGGAAATAATCTCCCTGGCACAGGCAACACATGACTGTAGCCTAGTATTATAGACTAAACAAAAGAGTTTTCTTCTTGAATGTGTGTGTTGATTCTTGTCTTAGTTCTTACTGCTATGATAAAAACATAGTTGACCAAGGCAACTTAAGAAATTAGGGTTATTTTTCTTTTCTGAAGGATATAGTCTTTCAAGGCAGAGAAGGCATAGCTTTAGGAACCTGAAGAAGATGATCAGTTACATTGTAGATGCAGCTCAGAAGAAGAGAGCAATGCATGCTGCTTCACAGAGAGCTGTCTTCTTTGTATGTAGTCCAGGATCCAGGCCAGGGAATGCCTACTTCATGATGAACCTTTCAACTTCAGTTTACTTTATCCAGCAGTTCTCAATCTATGGACTGCAACCCCTTTCCCTACACTTATCAGATATTTACCTTATAACTCATAATATTAGCAAAATTACAGTCATGAAGTAGCAGCAAAATAATTCTATGATTGAAGCGCACCACAACAGGAGGAAAGGGTCACAGCATTAGGGAAGTGGAGAATCAGGGATTAAGACAATTCCCACAAGTGTAAGGAAGTTTTATTATCTGGTCATTCTAGATCCTGTCAAGTTGACAATAGTCATTAATCATCACAAATCTCCTAATGTGACCGCAGGTATAGTTAGGGCCTGTGGTAAAGCTGGCTGCAGATGTAATGCAGGCCCATGATCCAATCCTGTTTATATCCTTATAAGAGGGGGATGAAATACCTCATCCTTTCCTCCTTTTCTTTTCCTACACCATGTAATGACACACAAGAAAGATGGCATTTGGCAAGCCACAAACAAAAAGCCCTTACCAGTTATTATACTGACTAGATCCTTGATTTTATATTTCCTAGCCTCTAGAATCACTGGGAAATAACTTCATGTGTTCTGAGTTGCATACTCAGCTTTATTTCAACAGGGAAGCCCTCTGTAGACTAATAAAACTTTTGAAGCCTGTATTGGAGCTTGAGCTCCATAGATGAAAGAGAATACATTATTTTCCTGTAAGTCTTGAATTTGTAGAAAATATTAAAACATCAAAACAAACACATTTTATATCACAATTTCTAATGATATCTATCTAGCTGTCATGCATACTAGCTTTATGGTATACTATTTATTTCATTTTGTGTGTGTGTGTGTGTGTGTGTGTGTATGAACTTGTGTGTGCAGTGCCTATAGAAACCAGAAGAGGACGCACCCCTAAAACTAGAGTTATAGCTATCTGTTTGTGAGCTACCTGATGTAGATGCTGGGAACTGAGTAGAAGTCCTATGGAAGAACAACAATCATTCTTAAGGCCTGTGCTTCTTCTCAACCCCTTAGTGTGCTGTATTTCTGATCTAAAGTATATATACATGCTACAACTGGAGTATATTTTAAATTAAGACAATTCAAAGGTGAACTAAAAGCATAAAGAATACTCTACCTATAACATACATGCAGACTTTGGATCAGAAACACAGCAACAGAGGGACATGTGGGACATGTAGCCAATAAGCAGAAACATAGTGCCATGCATTTGAAGGCACACTATTAACTGATTGGTTCAGCCTGGGCTTTACTCACAGTACTTTAAAAAATTGTTTAAATGATACTGTGAAATTATCTTTTTTCTTTGATATCTATTGATTTGGCAAATCTAAAAACTTTGAAAATGATATTTTAGAAAAAATCCAAATGCTATGCTAAAATTACTATCTGTAAAACATTTCACACCTATAATTTATCTGAGGCTATAAATTATTTCTGCCTTCTATGAAGAATGCATGTACTACTGAATCAGCATTTACAAGAGTAATATAAAATATACCTTCATAGAAACTGGAAAAATGTAAGGCATAAACCAAAGCTCAAAACTAATGTTAACTAAGGTAAACTTCACATTAATAATAATTGAGTATTTATAAGCTTAAAATATATGCACTCCTAAAAATAACCATCAATAAAAATGAAATTTGCAGTTCATATAGGCTCCATCTTCTAGTTCTTCCAAGTAATAGCTAAATTACCTTGAGCAAATCTTTACAATTAATATCTCCAATCTCTACAAAATATATAATTTTTTATTTTAATATCTTTACTTAAGGTTGGTTAGGTTATCATTGTAAGGCATTTTACACTGTAGTAAATATTTATATTAATAGAATGAGTATTGTTATTATATACCTTGTAAATTGTAATAGCTGGTGAATATGTGTTTGTATGTATGTATGTCCTATAGATTGTAATAGTTGGCATGTGTGTGTATATGTGCCTGCACAACCATGTACACTTATGCAGAGGCCATAGGACATCAGATCTATTACTCTCTACCTAATTGCTTTAGATAGCATCTCTCACTGAACTCAGTGTTCATCATTTCAGCCATCCTGACAGGTAAGTGAGTTACTAAGATCTATGGGTATCTTTCCTTAAATGCTATAGGAATATACGGCTATGCTCAGCTATTTTTTGGATGTTAAAACTCAGGTCCTGATGCTTGCATACAAGCATTCTTCTCCAATGAGCTACCTCCCCAGCCCAATCACACTTATACTTTTCTCCAGCTTGAGATCAACATATACATACGATTTTACTCAACTTCGCTGTTCACATGTCTTACATGTACTCTAAGTTGATGATGAATATCTCATCAAATGTGCCCAGATTGTTGGGATGCAGTCATTAAGACTGCTGTTGAGGGATGAAGAGATTGCTCAGTAGTTCGAGCACTTACTACATGTGCAGAGGATCCAGCTTCTAGCACACAAAGAGGTTAATAATCACCTATAACTCCAGTTTCAGGGCATCTAACAACTTCACGGGACCTTCTCAAGCTTCTGTACTCACTAGGTATACATTTATACACTCAGACACACACACATACATACATGGGAAATAAGTAAATTTTATTATTATTTATTTTAAAAAAAACTACTTTTAAAAATGGATTGCTCATGTCAGAATACTGGAATTAATCTCTCTGGCTATCGCTTTTCTTTCTCTGAGGTCCAGACAGGTACCCATTTACTGTGGACTTATTTTATACAAATATTTTTCATCACATTTACTCACTTAATGTGTACACACACACACACACACACACACACACACACACACCATGATGCAGAGTTGATTCTCTCCTTTCTTTTTGTGGGTGTTAGGAATTCGACTGAATTTGTGACAAGTAAATTTACTTACTGAGCCAATTTTTATAGTGTATCGTTGGAGAGTTTAATACACAGCCTTGCAAGCCCTCTCGGCTCTTTGCTCCAGCTCCATGCCTACTATCCTCTGCTCTATCATCATCATCCCCTGCCTAGAAGTCAAGCTTGCCAACTATATCAGCTGCCTAAGAAGATTCCTAACATCCTTTCTTCTAGTCAATATATCACATTACTGCCGGGGAAATAAACCATATAACTAGAAGTTAAAAAACAACTGCATGACTATAGGAAGAAAATAGAAAAAAAAACTTCTTCAACAAAATGAATAGTGAGAAAATTTAGCTTTCCTATCCTCTATTATTTAATATACAATGAAGGGGAATTCTCCCTTCTCTATCATGTCGTTAAACACCCACTATTACGGTTTTTCTTGTCTCTTTTACAAATCTAAAAGCCAGTATTTTGAATTTCATTATGTCCTCTGAATACTTACTGTTGCATTTCTGTGCCTTTCCAAGTCTCTCACCTCTCCTAGAAGGACATCCCTGTTTCTGTGGGCTCAAGTAAAAATTCCAAAATATGCAATGTACTTCTACGTTGCTGCATTATAAAATTTGAATTTATGCATGTATACTATGTTTCTGAATTTTTAATTAAACTTAGGCACTCAGGCAACAACTGCCTGTCTACAATAAGCTTACATGATATTTTATATTCTTCCAAATATTGTTCTAGATTAAAGCCAATTTGATTCTCAGAGCTTATCCATATTTTTTATTTTCCCTCTTGAAACTTGAGAACAGACGTTTTAAATTATTTTTACTTTTTCAAATATGTGAGTAAAATCCACATATAAGGTTTGATATCTTCTCTTCATGTAAATATGACTGCAAATATAAATAGAAAATGTATATCTATAACATCTTTTCTATAAATATTAAACTCTGATTTCAATAACTTATAAGATAAAAAGTGTGTAAGTAAAGTTGAGTGTGCATAAGTAACTATACTCATAATTTTTCTATCATGCTGTAAAAGGATGAAGTGAAAATCTATTTTAAATTTTTTCCTATACTCCATTTAATTTGTCTTTGGAAATAGATCTAAGAATAGAGCAAGGAGTTAATGGTAATATAAATGCTGTTTTCTTAAAAGTTAAGTGAATACATTCTCAATAACAATCCAGACTGGATTAGGAAGGCTGTGGCAGAATGAGACAGGCACCAGAAACAGTGTAGATGAAATTAAAATAAATTGATCATGAACATAATCTTTTCTTTCTTTTTCTTATGATCAGAAGCTTCTATTACAGGGAGAAACATAAAAGAGAAATCAAAACTTGAGAAATTTCTGTTATCTATGCACCTTTAAAGTTCTAGTTACCTAATTGGATTATGATGAAACAGAAATAGTTAAAGTCCAGCCATGACATTAGCCAGATGCAGTAATCAGCTGGGTGAGCAACTGAAGGGAAAATGTCCAGCAGAAGCGTCCCAAATTCACAGGAGGTGATAATCCTCTCCCTGGGGCAATCAGTGCTTCTGAACAACAAATCAAGAGAAGATGAATTGCATTTCAAGGTTAACTCAGCACAGTTTTCACAGATTTGAAGCAGGAACGTACAGCCTGTATTTGGAGGGTAAGGTCTGGGTCCACCATATTATTTTCAGTGTTCTCTTAATTGTATTTGCAATTAATTAAGTACCTGTACAAATTTCAAACTACCATCCATAAATTGGTTCTGTCTATTCCATAGAGAGCACGGTACAAAGCTCACAGGAAATGCTTGATGAATAAGTATTGAAAGATGAATATCGGTTCGGGATTGTGTAGTTGACCATTTCATGAGCACGAAATTAACTGTTCATGGCCGGCACTGCACTTTCAAACAATGCACTTTTAAGCCTCCTAATGATAGACTAGCTATTAGTAAATGACTCTTCAAGAAGGCATATTGAGTTTGGTTCAATAGAATTTGAACACAAATAGGAGTTGTCATCAGTGCGTGTGGTCATCAGCTCTACATAGTGGTGGCATGAAATTTGTCGTTGGCAGAGCACGGGGTTGTCTGCTCAGGGGCAGTGTCTGTCCTAAGGTGAGGAGGCATTGGGGAAGGGCATGCTGGTCTATTTTTGTCCTATTTCGGTTCCTCTGATGTTACTTGTTTTCTGAAGTCATGTTTGTGTCTCCTTTACTCAGTGCAAGGTACTTCTCACTGTGACCTAGAGAGCAACAGTTTGGAAACACCAATCTAATTTTGCCCTTGCCCTGTTTCAGTTAGATTTTGTTATTTCTCCATTTCTCTAAGATGACGACCATTTGGAGGTAATTTGTACTTTTCAAAGTATGTGAGCCAAAATGCATATACAAGTTCTCATAATGTAATATTATAACTACATTCATGTATACTCATAATAGCTTTACTGTCAGCATTAAAATAGGTATTAGGACTGGAGAGATGGCTTGTTGCTCTTGCAGAACACTGGAGGTGGATTCGAAGCACCTTAATGATTGTTAGCAATCACCTTAACTCCAATTCCAGGGGATCCGATGCCCTTTTCTTTGCCTCCAAGGGCATTATACATATATGGAGAGTTGACATACATTTAGGAAAAACATAAGTAAACATTAAACTACACGAAATTTTAAAATATATCTCTTAATAATTTCTAAGATAAAATGAATATGGGTGAAGATGAGGGAGCATAAGCAACTATACTTACAAATTGTCCGCAATTCTGCAAGTTTAGGAAGTATATGTTTGCTTCCTGATAGCTGTAATCCCAGAATTATCTGTGCTGAGTTAGGAGGATTATTGGGAGTCTGAGGCCATACAGGGACACATAGTGCATTCCAGGCCAGTCATGGATACTCTATTAGACACCATCTCAAATCTTAAAAAAGTCACAGTCTCGGACCTGCTTTGCTCTATATGTCCGAGCCCCACTTCACAACACATCTAATTTGTCCTTTCCCTTCAAATTCTTTATTGTCAGCCATGGTAGATATGCTTAGATATTCTGACTTCTCTAGGCTCCCTCCAGCGTCCTAATGTGTCATTCTGGAACCTCTGCTCTTGAGTCTGTTAAAACTAAATCATCTCAGTGCCGTGTCACTTCTTCGAGAAACACTCCATTCTTCTCTGTCTTGGTTATATTTCCAGTCTAACTGAAAATGCCATGGTAACTAGCAGTCAGTGTGCTCATCTTTCTTTGTTTGACATTTTGCACCCATGCTCCCAAGCCTACCACTTTCTCTACTTCAGCAATAAATCCCCACTACTAATCAAGTATCATTAAGTAGATGATAAGCAGTTTCAGTTATCATGAAATATCTTCCAAAAAACTTATTATTCCAGAAAAGACTTTTCCTAACTCTACTGCTTTCATAGCCTTTCCATAGCACTGTAGATAAAAATCCAGCCCTTAGTCCGTATACTGTATAGACCTTACCACTTCCCACTCCACTGTACCAGTTACCTTCCCCCTCCATGGTTCTGCTTTAGTTTTGCCAAACCATTTCTCATGGTTTTTTTAAACAAATATTTTCACATTCTAGACATTTTTCTTTGCTTCCCTTTCCACTCTGCCCTTACTGGAGATTCTAACAGAACACGGTATAAATGAAAATGACTCTTGTCACTTTAGTAAGAAGAAATATGTGTTAACACATGATACTTTGAAATTCATAACATTATGACAATACAGAGTGATTACTTACAAATGATTATATTATGCTGAAAATTATTTAAAATATGTTTGGTGGATAAAACTCAATATTTTGCATAAAAGTATACTTTGTGAATTTTGGTTGGTTCCATACAATTTTCAGCAAGGAGAAAAATGCTATCAGAAAAACTGTTCAAATCTCACGGCAGAAGGGCATGAGTTCTTCTTCAGGTCATCCAGTGACATTTGTCTGGATCATTCCAGAAAAACACCAGAAACCCATTAACTATACCATCTCACTTTCACTGACTCCTTGAATGTCAGCAAAGTCAGCATCTGTTTTGTTTGTTTGGTTTTTGGTTTTTCTCGAGACAAGTTTTCTCTGTAGCTTTGGAGGCTGTGGCCTTGAACTCACAGAGATCTGCTTGCCTCAGCCTTTCGAGTGCTGGGATTAAAGGCATGTACCACCACCACCCAGTACTAACATCCGCTTTTAAAAGGCTCACACACACAATTTCTTTCAATTACACTATTAGTACACTCTGTAAGGAAGCACAAATGAGGACATTTTTCCTCACTGTTTGAATGTAGGTAAATGTTGTGCATTGTAAAACATTTATATGTTAAGAATAATGTAGAACATTTAAAGGAAACATATTTGAGGCTTAATGTGTATAAGGCAAGGAAGAAATATTTGGAAGATAGCAATTATAAGAGCAGTAAGAGTTAGTGTAGTGTGAATTGTGAACAGATGGAAAACATTGGAGATTTTAAAATTCAAAATTTTTCCAGATTTAAGCAACAACCCATTCTCATTAAAATTATGGTAATAATATCACCATAAACAGTAACTGGATGAGATCAGGAAAACAGGTAGGCTACTGCTGATCTTTATCTCTTTCTTATTTACTCCAAATCTAATCTCTCAGTCCCATCCTTAGGCTGAACTACAGCAGCAGAACACCTGCTGTAGAACCCCCCCCACACACACACACAAATACACATACCCTCATCTCCAGTGGATCTTATAGATGTTTGCTTCTTAATTTCCCTTCCCAAATGTATTGCTTTATCCCAGCCCCCAACCTCCAACTCCAGCAGGAACTTCCTGAAAATCCATTGGCTAATCCTGTCAGCCAAGCGGGTAGGCAAACTGCTGATCTTAAACTCTCCCTCCATTCCTCCAAGTCCAGTGGCCCATTCTCATGCCCAGCTCTGTAGAAGAAATTCTAATATGGTCTTTTCACACTCTCTGCCCTGATCCCCAGGGTCCTAAGCAGATTCTGGAGGAACATTCTGCTTTCCTCCCTCCTGTGGAACCCCTCAACTCCACCTCCTTCAAGCCCATTCCCATTCCTAAGTGTCAGCTCCAAAACCTACATACATTTTACCTAGAACCCCTAAAGACCCACCTATTACCTAACTGGTAAACCACAAACCAAATGGCAATATATAGAATAATAGAAACGGGTTAATTTAAGATGCAAGAGTTAGTTAATAAGAATCCTAAGCAAATTGGGCAAACAATGTTTTCATTAATACTATTTCTCTGTTGTTATTTTGGGTCTGGGTGGTCAGGAAACGAATGAGCAGTCTCAGTCTGCACGTATGTGCTCAACTTTAGAATATGGAAATAATGTATTTACTGTTTTACAGCCTTTTCTCTTCAGTATCATCTTCTAAATATTTTTATTTTCATATTTGGAAAGACACACATAAAACTACAGTTCTATTGAATATATGATTGATGGTATCCTAAATTATGGTACCTTAAGTTATGACTGAATTATTGATTATCTAATTAGAAAGCATTCAATTTTTCCCATATTATAAAATTACAAAGAGTAAACATTATTTCTCAAAACTGTTGTATGCATGCTTAATTATTCTATCCTCATATTTTCTTAGACTGCCGCTATTAGATCATGACTTGTTTATTGTTAATGCTTTTGATATTACTCTAATTATTTTCCCTAATGGTGGGGAGAATAGACTCATAATTTATTTGTGACATTTTCATTTTTCAACTTCTGTTTACCAATACTGGGTACTGTTTTGAAATGTTACATCAACTTCTTAATTTGAAAATCTTAGATTTAAAATAAAGTCACAAGGGAATGCATGCCATTCATACATATTTGAAAAGGTTAACCAAGAATAATGACCACTCTGCTTACATCTTCAACTTCTTTTTAAAATATTCTCCAGGAACACCACTGTGTGCTATGTGAGGTCTCCCCCTCCTATCGATATGATGCCACTGAAACACAAAAGTGCATAAGTGCACATGTTTCATTACCAGTGCAGCTGAATGGATTCAAATATTATTAACAATATCCACTATCAAAAATATCAAAATAACCTTTTGCTTTCTAATTTTCACACTCTAAGAACTGATTATTCTTTATTTATGTATGACTTTGACATTAAAATCAAGCAGAACATTTGGAATTCTGATCTTATAAGCCCTCACAAAGGGTAAAACCAAATGAGGATACTTATGACCTTCTCCCATCACTTCTTTACCTGCATTATAAGAGAGTTGTCACTGTTCCTTTCAAAATAAACCATACGGATGGTAAGATTGGTAATTCCATAGTCTATATTCTGGTTATTTTGTGATGGTAAATGAAGCACTAATTTTAGCAAATGTGATTCACTTAACCAAAAGCTAGCTAAATATAAGTCCCTGTTTTATATAATATTTGTATGAAATTAAAGCAACAATCAGTGATGTGTCACAATATCCATGTTTAGTGAGAAAGAATCAGAAGTTTCTGTGATGGAAAAGCCAAAGTTTAGGCGTCTGTGTAGCTACTGGTTGTAGCATTTCAGGTTGGATTGGAAAGACAGGATCATCACAGACTCAATGGCAACTCAGAAGCTGGGAGAGGCATCTTTTGAGAGCCCTGGTAAAGAGAAGAGAACCTGAGGACAACCCTTAATTGTCCTCCAACTAGAGTTTGTCTCACACACTGCAATGAGTACCTCAAAAAACTCTAATATGTTCTATCAAAAATATTTAACATTTTCCTTGAGTGCACTAAGAAATTTTTACAAGAATTATAATATGGAATTAAATAGCACAGCAATAAAGTAAAATATACACAATGAGTGGGCGGAGTGAGTGGGGGCGTGAGAAGTGAGCATGGTAAACTCGGAAGAAAATTGTCATCCCTGAAGATGACTTGTGTTACTTGTTTTGTGTGAAGTAAGGTATTATTCCCTCAAGGGAAATAGTTTAAAAATTCATCAGTTCTTTCCTCCTCTGTACATTAAAACCTTATGATTTTATTCTAGGGAAGTGCAGAATCTGAGAGGAAAATTAATAGCTAAACTCAAAATAGTATAAAAGAAATGAATGTGGTTTCAACCCTACAGAACACACACTATTAAAGTGTAAGGATTTGTGTGTGTATGTGTTTGTGAGTATATGTGTGTGTGTGTGTGTTGGTTTTTGTTTCATTTAATTTAATTATCTTTTTAAAATAGGTTCTCACTCTAACAACCCAAGTTGACTTGGAACAAGCCATTATATAGCCCAGGTTGTCCTTGAACTCATAGCAATCCTGCAGCCCGAATCTGCCAAGCACTGTGTCACCATATCTAGCCAAAGTGTGATTTTTAAGAAATTGGCTCTGCAGTTTTTGGCTTATAAATTTCATTGACAGCCAATAGGATCTACAGATCTATGAAAACATCACAGCACCTTATATTTCATAGTAAGAAATTAAAAGATTTGGCTTATAGTAAAATAATGACTATCAACCATAGTCATTTACAATGTACCATGAATACTACTGAATACAGCAGATATGCTAAAATTTTTGAAACTCAGAACAACCACATTAACTTTTCATGTTTTATTACTGATATATAGTGTTGGCAGGATGAATGCAGCTCACAGTCTGAGTGTGGAGGTCAGAGAACAATGCGCAGAAAACAATTTTCTTGTTCTACTATGTGGGTCCTGGGAATAGCTCTAACTCTGGTTCTCAGAGTTGGCAGCAAACCAGCCCCAAAACATTATTATTTTTATTTTATACAATGCAGAAAGTAAGTGGAGCTTAGACCAATAACTAAGTTATATTACTCATATGCATTAAAAGTCAACTCAACAGTATGAGTAAGAGTTTTGTCATGGAAGCGTCCTGTGTATGTGGGTTGTTTGATTAAAGACAATTTATCACAGAGATTCTAAGAATTGGAGATACTACCAATATTTTTTACTTTTCTTTTAATGTTTCAAGACATCTTTACCATTGACTCACTGCCAGAATCTGTGACAGCCTTTGGAGAGGTTTCCAGAACTTTCTAGAGTTTTGGTGCCTGAACTGAGGGAGTGCAGAGTTCTCCCTTCCTTCTTCTTTTGAGGAATTATTTCGCTCCAAATATGTAATACTCATTCATGTCGGAATGTCTACTACCTACATCTCTGCCTGTATTTTGACTGCATTTTATAAAGAATCACCTAGAACATAGAGTCTTTAAAGATAACGAGTAACGGCACCATTCTTTCTAGTCAGTTTCCACACATTTGATCAATTTACAACACTTAGTCAACTGTTTTAGCCAGGTCGGTAGTGGGGTTGAACCAGAGCAATTTTATGGTTTCCTGTGTGTACAACATCCCAGCATCTTGCAAAGCAAGTTCATTTTTGTGAAAATCAAGCAAAGTAATACCAGTGAATGAACTCTTGCTAAATGATTCTACAGATACCTCACTAAGCAAATATTGCATGTAACTGTTGCCT
This sequence comes from Microtus ochrogaster, assembly GCF_000317375.1. Classification (NCBI taxonomy): domain Eukaryota; kingdom Metazoa; phylum Chordata; class Mammalia; order Rodentia; family Cricetidae; genus Microtus; species Microtus ochrogaster. Next base: position 9,061,660 of record NW_004949100.1, on the reverse strand, counting down.
ACTACAGTTGTTATTAGACAATATAATAACAACATTCCTTGGAATATTTTACATTTTAACAAGGAAAATATAATAAAACCAGAAACAATTATTTTTTTATTTAATCCTCTGTCATTTCCCTCCTGTCCTTATTGAGGTATCATCGAAGAATAAAAATGCATATATTTAAAATGTCATATATATTTATATATGATTTTTAAAGTTTTTAAAGCCAAGCTAATTAACTATTATCTATTGTCCAATGTATTTACTTCTGTGTGTTTGCGGTGATAATAGTTAAAATATACCCTGTGCTAACTCAAGTGTCCCAAGTATATAGTCTATTATCAACTACACTCAGACTATTCCCTGATTCAACTTTCAGAACTTGTTCTTGCGTAACAGAAATGTTGTACCCATTAGTGAGCATCTTCTCTATTATTTCTTACTTAGTGCCCTCAAAACCTCCTAGTTAGTTTCTGTGAGTGCAACTTGTACAAGTTCCACATAAAAGTAAAATCTTGTGATGTGAGTTATTCTAACACCGTTTATTTCACTTAGAATAGTACCTAGGTTCAGATATGGTAAAGAGAAATAGCATTGCTTTCATCTTTTAAGCCTGAATAATATTCTACTTCATTTTGATTACATATTTTCTAAATAATTTAGGTAATAAATATTATTTGGACAATATTTGTTTTAGTTTCACATCTGTAAAAGTATAGACATCAAAGACAGAGATTAGTTTTTATCTTTGTCTGGGGTGGGTTGAATAAAAATGTGACAATATCCTAAATGCAAAGAGTCTGTCTTTTAAACCACCTAGTCATTTCTGAGGAACCCAAAGCCGTGTTAGAATCACCAACATGGATGTCAGATGCTAGCAATGCTGTTTCTAGCTAACTGCTTTTTTATAAAAATCCCTGGTGGGCTGAAAGACTATGAGATCCTGTGGACCAGAAAAATCTGCTGCAAGAATGTGTCTTTCTAGTCAGACAGGAAAACTGCAACTATAAAATCTCAGCAATATGCCTGCTTAAGCAAGACCTGGGCAATAACAATGCCACTTGATGTGCCAATGTAGTTCCAGTTAATTCACAGGGAAAAAAAACACAGTGACAAAATGTTGCAAATATGGCAAGAAATAAGATTAGATGACAGAATTTTCCATGGTTTTCTAAAGATCTTCATATTTAGTTTTCCTGTGGCAGCTCGCAAATATTCCCACTTTTTATTATATTAGGGTATGGAGATTTTCAGAAGCAATGGTAGACCCATAGCTCATATCAAACACATTGCAAATTTTAATAAAAGAAGAAAAACATTAGCAGAAGGAAATTATTGTAAATAACTTGGGGATGTCCACTGTTTATTTAAGTACACCTAACAAATGAAACAACAGCAACAAAAGAAAATCACTTATAAGAAAATTAATGTTTTCTATGTGATGATAAGAAATAAATAAATTCCACACAAAGATATTTCAGAAAGATTTTAAATTATCATTAATGCCATTAGGATATCAACTCCTTCAATAGACAGAGATCTCATCAATACAATAGCAAAATGGTACAATTAGTTACTGAAAATTCAGAGCCCCTATATAGATTCAAAAAGGTTCACATTTAAAACACTCACTATACACATTCATGTAGATATGTGTGTGTGTGTGTGTATATATGTGTGTGTGTGTGTGTGTATGTGTGTGTGTAGACAATATATATCTACATACATGTGTGCACATATATATTGCACTAGTTATTTGCTTTGTTGCATTTTGTTGGAATAAAATACCCAGGCAAAGCAAAGAGAGAAGGTTTATTTGGGCTCACAGTTGGAGGATTTATCTTGGTGGAGAATCCCTAGAAATAGGAGCCTGAGGCAGAGTGCTGGCTTCATTAGATCCACAACAGGAGGCAGACAGAAGAATTCTGGTGCTCAGTTTACTTTCTCCTTGTCATTCACTGTGCTAACACCACCACAGGTAAGGTGTCTTTGATCCTCAATTAACTAAGCACAGATACTCTCTTCATGCTACCTCCAGAGGTTCCTTTTGAAGGTGATTCTTGATCCTCTCAAGTTAACAATTAATATTGACTATCACACATGTATAATGCAAAAATGAATTTGATAAGGAAGAAAATAGTATTCAGTATTAGCATGCATACAAAAAGCATACCCTAGGAATTTGAATGCTAATTAGGAATAGGTAACATAAATCTTTAAAAAAATACATGCATATTATTATATTATATTATAACACATAAGCTATGTTAAAAATTTCATTTTGATAAGGCAGTGGTGGTGCATGCCTTTAATCCCAGCATTCAGGAGGCAGAGGCAGGCGAATCTCTGTGAGTTCAAGATGAGCCCTGTCTACAGAGCTAATTCCAGGACAGGTTCCAAAGATACACAAAGAAACTGTGTTTGAAAAACAAACAAACAAATTATTTTGAAGTAGGTAGGGTACTTTCTTAGTTAGTGATCTATGTGGAGAGTCCAGCCTATTGTGAGTGCAGACAGTCCTGAAATGGTGGTCCTAGGTTCTATAAGAAAACAGTCTGAGCAAGCCATGAAGAGAAAGTCAGTAAGTAGCACTCTTCTATGACCTGCGTCAGCTCCCGCCCATGTTTCTGCCTGGTTTGAGTTCCTGCCTTGGCTTCCCTCAGTGAACTGTGACTCAGAATATCTAAGCCAAATCAACCCTTTCCTCCCGCAAGTTGCTTTTAGTCAGGGTGTTTCATCACAGCAGTAGAAATCCTAACTAAGATAATTTTTTATTGATTTTTATTGAGCTCTACATTTTTCTCTGCTCCCCTCCCTGCTTCCTCCCTCCACCCTTCAACCCTCCCTCAAGGTCCCCATGCTCCCAACTTACTCAGGAGATCTTGTCTTTTTCTACTTCCCATGTAGAGTAGATTGTAAACATTGTTGTTGAATAGGTGCCAACAAACAAAATGCTGCTTTTATAAAGTTGAAAGTAGTGTTAATGTAAAGTGGTAAACTATGTAGACACTCTTTCAGTCTATATAATCTATACACGTCCACCTTCTGCACACCAAGAAAAATTCAAGTGTCCCTATAATTTAGCACTATTCTCATTCTGTTATGAAGCTCTGTATACATAATTTGAGTTTTCTGTTGGAGTTTCAGCTTCTCATATGACTACCTATGTCATGCACACCTATGTATCTATATATTTCACAATTATGTAACTGGGGATTATCTTATGCCAGAATCTACATAGACAGTGCAGCGAAGAAGACAGAAAATGGCATCTGATGGATATATTTAAGCACCTGGCTACTGTCCTTACATGGCCGCCATCATTCTATTTCCTCTTAACTTCTGGAATTGCTCATTCAAATGCTATTGCAGTCAGTTAATTACAAATTTGAAATTTAGTAAGCTTCCACAATTTCTCTCTTGGCCCAGTGCCATAAGTAACAGTTATTGATTATCCGAGGAGGTACTGAGTTAGAATAATAAAACTCAACCTTTTTAAGGATGAGGTTTTTGCACTGACTCTTCTCATGGGGACAAAAATAGCTCAGAAGTAAAAAGAAAACTGATCTTAAATACTAAGAGAGGAGACAAATGCACAGATCCAGCTAAGAATCCTTTTCCTGCTGTTGGAATGGTTAAGTACCTCATGTTATCCAGTTTTGGAATATGGTTCAGTGAGTTTTCTTCTCCTTAATGAAGTCATCTATGTGTGTGTGTGTGTGATATGTATGTTTACATGTGCATATTAGCACCTGTGGGGGGGGGGCAATAAGCTATAAGCAATCGGGCACAATTTAAAGCAACAAGTATTAGGTTTATAATCATCATAGATTTCTGTGTGGCAATAACTATAATTAATGGTCATTATGAACTCTTGTTGTCTTTGTGGCCATGGATACTAACTGATTTCTTTGTGCTTTTATCAGTGTATTCTTATAAATTCCCAGTGAATATTGTCCAATTGCCATGGAAACAAAATCTTTAATTAGTGGCCATTTCCCAGTAGTAGCTACTTGATCATTCTTTATCCCTTTACCCATAGTATCAAACATTTAACTGTTCGGTAGGCCTGGCATGGTTATCTTCTCGTGCTATTTCAGGGATCATTTCTCTCATCATCTGTTATGTCTAATATTGGACAACATATTCTTCCCAAACAGGGAGGATTTGGGCACCCTCCTTGCCCTTCCCACTCCTTCATTCACTCTGCTGCTGCTCAGATGACCTTAGTATTGCTTCTGCTTGGGAACAGCCACACAGGTTCTTTTCTGCTCCATCTCTGTTCCTCTGGGGAGCAAGATCCTCATAATGGGTCAGCTTCCCTTCTCCAAGGAAAAGTAGTTCTCCTCAAGGAGATCTTTCCCAATGTTGAGCTTCTCTGACAAGGTGGTTAATCCTAAAGCAATCTTGCACTCAGGATGAGAAAACCTTTCACTTAACATTCCAAAGCCAAGTCTTCTGGTCTTCCCTCTAAAGCAGGGAGAGGAACTCCACTTCATAACTTGACTTAAAAAGGAAGAGCTGTTTTTGTACTACTGCAGACCCTACCACCAAATGCAAATCTCATTCTTTCCATAGATCACTGTGGATTCTCACAAAATCTGTGGAATTCATAAATCCTTCTCTATCTTTTTCTATCTCTCCCAAGGCTGATAAATTCATAATTTCTTTTACTTTCTCTCTCCCCTATACTCATAAACATCATATCATATGCTATGATGTTATGAAACATAAGCAAAGATATAGCAGATATGAGATGTGATGTGATATAGATTATACGATATGATGGACATGTGGATATATGTGGGATTGAACACCTCTGGATATTGTTTATTCACATTAATTACTCTGGTTTCTCTTCCTTTCGGTCAACTCTAACCTAGGGCTTTCCTTCTCAACCATATTGAGCTATTTTATTTCTTCCACATAGCTGTATTACTAAGCATTGGTTATAAACAATTATTTGATATCTCACACAAATGGATGAGGTATTAGTAAATTAAAAACAAGAATTAAAATGACATTGGAAATTACTAATGATGATAAAGATATGATGAAAAATTAGTAAAAAAAATCTATTCAAGAGACACCAGAATAGACATTTTCTAAGAAAATGAATTGGATCTCTATAATACGACACACTTTAGACTAAATAACAGCAAAATATATTCAATATTAGAATAATATTTAGCAATATATATAGAATTTGAATAAAAATATTTAAGTACAAAAAGTCTATATAGACAAGGGAAATTTATAATCTTGAACTGGTAAAGGTAATAAATAAGACACAGGGATCAGAATTAATTAAAGGAAAAGTTTTTGTAAATATAATTACAAAAATTTTAGTCGTAAATAGCAATAAATTCTGATAACATTCAGTCAATATTTTTCAAAGTGATAAATGTCCATTCTCTTCTTTATTCCTGCAACTCTTGTTCTAAAATTATTTCCAGAAATGATCTGGTCTGTTTAAAATATAGCAGATTTAAACGACATTCTCCTTCTATGAGCTATGGAAGGCATATTGGAGAATACAATCGTGTTTCCATAAAGGGCTGATCTGTTTTGGTATATAACTGTAGATAGATACAATAGCTAAAAATATAATGCAACTTGAGTTTGTTAATTAACTCTCATGGACCAATTTTCAAGTTAAGTAGCATGTGAATTGCTAATTAGGTGATGTTCATGACTTGTTAATTAGCTAAAGTGAAAGAACAGCACATATTAAATGTTTATCCAACTAAATATATTCTGAATGTTACCTGTTTCATCATTTCCATGAATACCTTGTAATCCAACCACTGCCCCAATCAGTTGTCCTCCTAAGGGTTATTCTGTCCACATCAGCTTCACTCCTGCCCTCTGTTCTATGGTGAGAATGCAGTATGAGTCATTGCATTATAGGTATCAAAGTCTGTATCTCTCTCTCTCTCTCTCTCTCTCTCTCTCTCTATATATATATATATATATATATATATATATATATATGTGTGTGTGTGTGTGTGTGTGTGTGTGTGTGTTTTGCTTGCTTGTGTTTTTTGTTTTCTGGTTTTGTTTGTGCTCTAGCACTTCTGGAACTCACTATGTAGACCAGGGTGCCTCCACCCCAGAGAACCACCTAACACTGTCTCCCAAGTGCTGAGATTAAAGAGGTACACTGCTACCACTCAGCCTGTATCTCTTAAGTAAAGCATTTTCTTGATTAGTGATTGATCTATGAGGGCCCACTCCACCAGGGGTGGTGCCACTCCTGTGCCAGTGGTCCTGGCTTGGATAAGAGAATAAAACTGAGTGAGTCATGAGGACAAAACCAGTAAGCATCATTTCTGCACGGTCTCTGCTTCAGATCTTATGTCCAGGTTTATGCCCTGATTTGCTTTTGTAATGGACAGTAAGTAAGCTATCAGGTCATGGTGTTTATCACATAAACAGAAACAAAGCTGGTATTTACTGGGAAGAACTCCTTTCAGGTATACTTCAGTGAGAACACAGATTGAATAAATGAATATCAATGAGCAGCGTTTGAATTCCCTGTATTTGATGAATGTAGGACTAATTACTATTGAACAGTGATGGAGGAAGGTCATTGGTTGATTAAATAAAGAAGCTGCTTGCCCTGATAGGTTAGAACGTAGGTGGGAGGAGTGAACAGAGCAGAACGCTGGGAGGTGAGGTCAGACTCGACAGCTCTCCTCTCAGGGGCAGAAACCTCAGAGAGACACGATGCTCCACTCTTGTGGGCAGAGGCGAGAACTCTGCTCTCTGAGGCACACGTGATGAAGCTCCGACCCAGGATGGACGTAGGCTAGAATCTCCCAGGTAAGCCACCTTGTGGGCTACAGCAGATTATTAGAGATGGGCTAGTCCAGGTGCGAGAGTTAGCCTAGAAGAGGCTAGATAGAAATGGCCAAGCAGTGATTAAATGAATAACAGTGTCCGTGTAATTATTTCGGGTAAAGCTAGCCTTGCGGGCAGAGGGGTACTGGGGACGCAGCCCCGCCACTCCTATTTCAACAGAACAGGATTCGTACAGAAGTTACTCGCCGAGCTATCTGATCTCCACAGTTACACAGACAGATACCATTTATACCCCTCTTAGTAGACAGATTGTTGCTAGGGTTATTTTCCACTGGTTTTGGTGAAGCACACAATATGTGGCAGAAAAAGTGTTGACATTTATTTATTATTTCCAAGGTGAGCTAGACTTTGAAATACATATTCTTCAGAAGTCAAAGAGCCTCACAAGAACACTCAGAGGACCTTTAAGACCTTACAGACACTGAAACAGATAAAGTCACAGAATTTTCTAACTTTGGACTCAAAAGTGTATGGTAGGACTGTTGGTTGCCTCTCTTCTTTGGAAACTTGAATGGCCCCTTCAGGCACTATGAAACCTTGCCTTCAACAAAGGGCCATTCAGGTCAGTTCCAATTCAGAGACCTCTGGGCCCTTTTTTTGAAGCACATTTATTTAGAAATAGGTGCTCCCTCAATTTCCACTTTTGAGGGATATATATATACATATATATTACATGTATATATAGGTAATAACAATATTTAAAAAGCAGTCATGACTTTGAAAGGGAGAAGGTAGGGGTATATGGAAAGGTTTGAAAGAAGGAAAGAGGAAAGGAAAGGGAAAGTCATTATAATTAAAATACAATAAAAAACCATAAAAGAGAAAAATTAAAACCAAAACTAACTACAAGAAAAAGAGGTACTAGTAGAAAGGGGAAGAAAGAGAAAGGAGGGGGCCTAGAGGGTAGATATTCACCATAAACTTTATTTTTTTTGTGGAAATGTCCTTATGTAGCACACACCATGTACTATTAATATACACAATTAAAATAAAACACAAAACATTTAAAATACGTATTTCAAGTAGGTAATCTGTGTCCTTGTCTTTTGTGATTTCCCATGGGCCTCGGGCCTGCCACTCTGCCTTCCCATTCATGTTGTCTCTGGTGCAGCAAAATCTTGATCTTCTCAGAATGCAGACTTCACGAGAATACGAAGATACTCCAATTCCACATGTTAGAGAGGAAAAAAAAACATTCACATTTTCAGAAGGTCTCCAGTAAAACTATTGAAAACATTATTAATTGAACATTTAAAGTTTGTGTTCAGAAATATATTTTTCAAACAGCAAAAACTTAAGGATCAATTTAAACCATTATGTATTCAAAGGTTTAATGTGGCTTTGTGTACAGGTGAGGAAAGCACAGTTTCCTTGTTTGCATCTGGAAATCAAGAACTAGGCAATCCTGCCTTGTTCAGAATAAGTTCACGACATACTTAGTGATTGGCATAGACATGTGAAATGTCCTGTTCCAAACCAATGCTGTAAAAAGTCGTGTATCACTTAGCAGTCAAACCAGACTAATGCTGTCAGTTCTTGAAGACAGCATGTACTTGTTCATTTGTGGTGCTGCAAAGGAAGGAGAGGGCTAGAGAGATGGCTCAGCAGTTAAGAGAACTGGCTGCTCTTCCAGAGAACCCAGGTTCGATTCTCCACACCCACATGGCAGGCCACAAGCATCCATAACTTCAACCCCAGGGGCTCCAACCCCCTTCTTCTAATTTCGGTGCCCACCAGGCTTGCAAATGGTACACAGACATAAATGGAGGAAAAACACCCATACATGTAAAATAAAAATAAATGTCTTTTTTTAAAAATAAAGGAAGTGGGAAGACTGGATTTCTGTTCTCCATTGATGAGATCTTCTGGTCTGCAATTACTCCCTCACAGAGTGAGAATTTTTTAAAGGTGATGAATTATGAAACATATGCTGCATGACTCAATTTGTTCAGTGAAGAAGATGAGATTGATGGTCCCAGATGGCCTTTTGTAGTCAAGACAGAAGCCAAAGATGGTTCCATTTTAAAATAGGGCTGCTAATAAGATGCATGGGTAGAGGAGGTAGACATAAAAGCCTCCTCAGAACCATGCATTCTTTCAACAATTCGTGTTATGTCAAACTGTGTGCTGAGCCACAAGGGATTCAGTGATGAGGAAGACAGTTCTGGACCTCAGAGAGCTTCAATCCCACTTCACTTGGGCTTTCCAGGTAGCTACATGTGCTCTAACAATATTTTTAAAATTCCAGGTCTTTTCCTATTATCAGTTACCAAGATGATAGCAAAAGATTAGATTAAGTGAAATAGAAATCCAATTACTGTACTGTCCTTTAAGAGGTGGTCACTGGTAGGTTGCCCATGCTGAGGTAGAGGGTCCTATATTTGTGTATAAATAGGAAGCTCTAAGTAGATTGGTCGGCGATTAATTTCTATAAGGAAAGGTCATTAAGTTGGGAGAAAGGCATACTGGAGAGTGCTGAAAGCTGGTTAAATGGAGGCAGTATGAAGTGAAACATTCGAAGTATATTGCATACATACATTTAATTTTCAAAAATAGATTTTAGGAAACTATTTTCAAGATCTCTAAATTTAGAAAGTGCCTTGAAAGATGCATACCATTTTGTAAAAAAAAATTATTTAGGAGAATATTGCTACTGTTTCTGCTTTTAAAGTGACAATTTAGGGCTGAGGGTTGGTTAAGGGTTAAGAGCACTTGTTGCTCTCTTAGAAGACCAAAGTTCCATTCTTAGCACCCACATCTGGTGGCTCACAGCCACCTGCAACTCTAATTCCCAGGGATCGAATTCCTCCTGGTCTCTACAGGCACCAGGCATGAACATGGTATATCCATTCATATATACATATGTATATATGTGTATATATGAAGAAATTAACATAGATAGCCATAAAATTTTTAAATATATAAAAATTATAATCCCTGAAATGTCCTCCAATAAAAAAAAATTGTACATGCCCTGCTAAACCACATGCCATGCCTGCCAGAAAATCAGGTAGGCCACCCACAGACCTTCTCTCTCTCTATTTGCCAAGACCAACTCCCTCCATTCTCCTCCCTAGTTCTGAAACAGAATACCACTGTTTCATCTTTCCCTCATCCCTTGCCCGCATCTCCTGTGAGTCTCACAAACCATCCCTCCTAACCTCCCACCCTACTTGTTGCTTTGTCCCAGCCCCAACTCCAGCACACACCCCTACTAATCGATGGGTTTACCTTCCAGGGTAACAAGCAGGTTGAGGGGAAGACCTACAAGACTCATACTGCTCCTGAGATCCAGTACTCTCAGATCTATACCTGGAAACCTTCTGTGTCCCACCTTTACTCTCTGACCCCATCCCAAATGCATCACAAATACCTTTTCCAACTTTCCTTCCACCAAATCATCCCAGTTACCAAGCCTCAAACACACAACAAACAAAACATAAGCAGGCATTCCTTGTGAACACACGAGCTGAAAAGGCCAGGATCAAGTAATACACAGTCATCACATTCTTTGAAACAGAAATCAAGAAATTAAATACCTAATCACCAAAGAAATAGACAGGAAAGAGAAACTAAGGGCTTAAACACCCAATCAACAACAACAAAAAATTCAGAAATCAGCACCTAGACCTTTAATTATCACAAACCCAGAAAACAAGATACCAGCATAAACTCACAATTAGAGACAGCCAGAGTATATGTCTTCAACAGAGTACAGCAATCTACCCTGTTTATTCCAACACAGCTGAGAACCAGAAAGGGACCTGAAAATACCCTTTATGAACATGACAGAGATCCTGAAAGAAGAAATAAATAAATCTATTAAAGAAATCCAGGAAAACGCAAACAACATAAGGAAATAAATAAAACTGTGCCAGACTCATAATTGCAAATAGAATCAATAAAGAAAAAACAAACTGAGGGAATTCTTGAAGTGAAAAATTTTGGAATTCAAACAGGAATTATAGAAAAAACTTCACCAACAGAATACAAGATATAGAATAGAGAATCTCAAGGACTGAAGATACGTTAGAGGAGATGGATAAATCAGCCAAAGCAAATGTTAATTCTAAAAAAACTCCTGACACAAACATCCATGAAATCTGGGATACTATAAAAAGACCAAATCAAAGAATAAAAAGCCCAAAGGAAGGAAAAGAAATTCAGCTCAAAGGCCCAGAAAAATTAAAACCTTAGAAGAAAAAAAAATTAACCTAAAGAAGTAGATGCCTATAGGGGTACAAGAAGTATAAAAAACTCCAAATAGATTGGACCAGAAAAGAAAGTTTCCTTGCTGCATAGTAATCAAAATACCATATATACAGAACAAAAAATAATATAAAAGCTGAAAGGCAAAAGCTCTGTCTTAATTAAGGTTTTTATTGTGAAAAGACATCATGACCATAGCAACTCAGAAAGAAAAAAAAAACATTTAGTTGGGGTTGGCTTACAGTTTCAGAGTCTTAGTCCATTATCATCATGGTCGGACATGGTGGTATGAAGACAGACGTGGAGCTGGAGAAGTAGCTGAGAGTTCTACACCTTAATCCACAGGTAGCGGGAAATGAATTGTGTCACTAGGTGTAGATTGAGCATGGAGGATCTCAAAGCACACCCTCACAGTGACATACCTCCTCCAACAAGGCCACACCTCCTAAAAGTGCTGTTCCCCTTGGGGGTGATTTTCTATTAAACTACTATATTCCACTTCCTGGCCCTCGAAGGACTGTAGCCAAATAATTATGCAAAAATGATTTTAGTACAACTTCAAAAGTTCCTATAATCTAAAACAGTCTTAAACTTATTTAAAAGTCTAAAGTTCAGAGTCTCATGTGAGACCATGCAATCTCTTTACTATAATCCCCTTAAAATTAAAATAACAACAACAACAAAATCACATGCTTGGTGACATATAATGGCACGGAATATACATTACCATTTCAAAATGTAGGGAAGGGAGAGTAGTGAGGAAATACTGAACCAAAGCAAGAATTAAAACCAGCTGGGTAAACTCCAAATTCTTCATCTGAATATCTGATATCAAAACACTCTTCATATCTTCAACTTCTTTTAGCTTTTCTGATCTCAACACAATCTTCTTGGGCTGGTTCCACGACCTTGGAGTTAGTAGCTCTCCTTGACAAGAATCCCAAGGCTCTGGCATCTTCAACATCTTGTGGTCTCCAAGGTAATTCAGGCTTCAACTTCACAACTTCATGCAATGGCCTCTATAAACCTCCATTCAGGGACAACCCTGATACATTTCTGACCTCAGTATCTTTCCTTAATCACTTCTTGACTATAAAGCCTGAACCATGTGGCCAAAGCTGCCAAGTTTTACTTCTAGCTGGAGTTGAAACCTGGCTCCCTTATTCAATTACAACTTCACCTGCTTCCTGTTTCCCAAGGTTTCTTTCACAGTGTAGGCTTTGCTGCCCTGAAAATGGATCCATATGCTATGCTGGCCTCAAACTTAGAGATCTGCCTTCCTCTGCCTCTGGAATGCTGGGACTAAAGAGATGCACCACGATACCTGGCTCTAAACTTTTTTAAAAATCCTCTTCATGATTTGGAAACTTAGCTGGATAGGAACTTGCCTTGAGGTCATCACTCTCCCCATTTCACTTTCTCATGTTCCTTTTCTTCTCAAATTAAACATTTTGTATTTTTATTAGCTCAATTTGGTTCTTTTCGTTATATATCTTCATTAGAGTTAGAACTAGTAACAACAAAACAGAGTCTATACTAGACTGTTTTGAGATTTCCTCTGCCAATGGAATTAATCTAAAATTCTTCAGTTTAACTTCAGGCCAAATTTTCAAACAGGAGGAATAAGCAGCCACATTCTTCAAAAAAATATCATAAGAACTATCTCTAGGAAACATTAAATTTTCTCCTCTGAAACATCTTAGACCAGGTTGCAACAGTTCAAATCCTCTAAGTGCTTACTAATATAGTCCATTAAGCAGTGCTTAAAGGATTTCACTGCTTTCCTAAACCAAAGTAACAAAGTCTAAATTACTCCAAATTAAACAGAGTCAACCCTATCAAAGCTGACTTTGATACCCCATTCTGGTACCAACGTCTGTCTATGGGCTTCTATTGCTGTAAAGAGACATCATGACCACGGCAACACTTATTAAAAAAAAAAACATTTAATTGGGAGTAGCTTACAATTTCAGAGGTTTAGTCTATTGTCATCATGGTGGCGAAATGGTGGCATGAAGGAAGACATGGTGCTAGAGAAAGAGATGATAGTTCTACATCTTGATCCACAGGCAACAGGAACTACACACTATAAATATGAACAAAGAGAATAAATAATCTCATACCAGCAAAATCAAAAGAAGAGAAATACACACACACACGCACTCACTTGTGTATGCACATGTACACACTGTCACTATAACCATTACCATAATCTCCATCATAACCACCACCACCACTGACAAACTAAGAGGAATCAACAGGCATTGGTCATTGATATCTTTCAGTACCAGTGGTCTTAATTCCCCAATAAAAAGATAGCCTACTAGAATGGGTGCTAAAATAGGATCCATCTTTCTGCTGCATACAAGAAATACACCTCAGCCAGGTTGTGGCAGTACATACTTTAATCCCAACACTCAGGAGGCAGAGGCAGGTAGATCTTTGTGAGTTCAAGGCCTGACTGGTCTATAAAAGCTACTTCCAGGACAGGCCCCAAAGCTACAGAGAAACCCTGTCTTGAAAAATAAAAAAATTACAAAGAAAGAAACACACCTCAACATCAGGAACAGACATTACCTCAGACTAAAGGGTTGGAAAAGGTATTCCAAGAAAGTGGACCTAAAAATCAAACTCATGTAGCCATTT